>NC_090266.1:914616806-914919223 GCF_040414725.1 Anabrus simplex | reverse complement strand
TACCGAGTGGAGTACTGTGTGTATAGTGCCGTGTAGTACCGAGTGGAGTACAGTGCCTGTACTGTCGTGTAGTACCGAGTGGAGTACTGTGTGTATAGTGCCGTGTAGTACCGAGTGGAGTACAGTGCCTGTACGGCTGTGTAGTACCGAGTGGAGTACTGTGTGTATAGTGCCGTGTAGTACCGAGTGGAGTACATTGCTTGTACTGCCGTGTAGTACTGAGTGGAGTACAGTGCCTGTACTGCCGTATAGTACTGAGTGGAGTACTGTGTGTATAGTGCCGTGTAGTACCGAGTGGAGTACCGTGCCTGTACTGCCGTGTAGTACTGAGTGGCGTACAGTGCCTGTACTGCCGTGTAGTACTGAGTGGTGTACAGTGCCTGTACTGCCGTGTAGTCCCGAGTGGAGTACGGTGCCTGTACTGCCGTGTAGTACTGAGTGGAGTACTGTGTGTATAGTGCCGTGTAGTACCGAGTGGAGTACCGTGCCTGTACTGCCGTGTAGCACTGAGTGGAGTACAGTGCCTGTACTGCCGTGTAGTACTGAGTGGAGTACAGTGCCTGTACTGCCGTGTAGTACTGGGTGGAGTACAGTGCGTGTACTGACGTGTAGTACCGAGTGGGGGACTGTGTGTATACTGCTGTGTAGTACCGAGTGGAGTACAGTGCCTGTACTGCCGTGTAGTACCGAGTGGAGTACTGTGTGTATAGTGCCGTGTAGTACCGAGTGGAGTACAGTGCCTGTACTGTCGTGTAGTACCGAGTGGAGTACTGTGTGTATAGTGCCGTGTAGTACCGACTGGAGTACAGTGCCTGTACTGCTGTGTAGTACCGAGTGGAGTACTGTGTGCATACTGCCGTGTAGTACCGAGTGGAGTACTGTGTGTATCGTGCGGTGTAGTACCGAGTGGAGTACATTGCATGTACTGCGGTGTAGTACCGAGTGGAGTACTGTGTGTATAGTGCCGTGTAGTACCGAGTGGAGTACAGTGCCTCTACTGCCGTGTAGTACTGGGTGGAGTACAGTGCCTGTACTGCCGTGTAGTCCCGAGTGGAGTACAGTGCCTGTACTGCCGTGTAGTAGTGAGTGGAGTACTGTGCCTGTACTGCCGTGTGGTACTGAGTGGAGTACTGTGTGTATAGTGCCGTGTAGTACCGAGTGGAGTACAGTGCCTGTATTGCCGTGTAGTACCGAGTGGAGTACTGTGTGTATAGTGCCGTGTAGTACCGAGTGGAGTACTGTGTGCATACTGCCGTGTAGTAATGAGTGGAGTACAGTACCTGTACTGCCGTGTAGTACCGAGTGGAGTACTGTGTGTATAGTGCCGTGTAGTACCCAGTGGAGTACAGTGCCTGTACTGCCGTCTAGTACTGAGTGGAGTACAGTGCCTGTACTGCCGTGTAGTCCCGAGTGGTGTACAGTGCCTGTACTGCCGTGTAGTAGTGAGTGGAGTACTGTGCCTGTACTACCGTGTGGTACTGAGTGGAGTACTGTGTGTATAGTGCCGTGTAGTACCGCGTGGAGTACAGTGGGTGTAGTGCCGTGTAGTACTGAGTGGAGTAGAGTGCCTGTACTGCCGTGTAGTACTGAGTGGAGTACTGTGCCTGTACTGCCGTGTAGTCCCGAGTGGAGTACATTGCCTGTACTGCTGTGTAGTACTGAGTGGAGTAGTGTGTGTATAGTGCCGTGTAGTACAGAGTGGAGTACAGTGCCTGTATTGCCGTGTAGTACTGAGTGGAGTACAGTGCATGTACTGCCGGGTAGTACTGAGTGGAGTACAGTGCCTGTACTGCCGTGTAGTCCCGAGTGGAGTACAGTGCCTGTACTGCCGTGTAGTACTGAGTGGAGTACTGTGTGTATAGTGCCGTGTAGTACCGAGTGGAATACAGTGCCTGCACTGCCGTGTAGTACTGAGTGGAGTACAGTGTCTGTACTGCCGTGTAGTACTGATTGGAGTAGAGTGCCTGTACTGCCGTGTAGTACCGAGTGGAGTACAGTGCTTGTACTGCCGTGTAGTACTGAGTGGAGTACAGTGCCTGTACTGCCGTGTAGTCCCGAATGTAGTACTGTGTGTATAGTGCCGTGTAGTACCGAGTGGAGTACAGTGCCTGTACTGCCGTGTTGTACCGAGTGGAGTACAGTGTATAGTGCCGTGTAGTACACAGTGGGGTACAGTGCCTGTACTGCCGTGTAGTACTGAGTGAAGTACAGTGCCTGTAATGCCGTGTAGTACCGAGTGGAGTACTGTGTGTATAGCGCCGTGTAGTACCGAGTGGAGGACAGTGCCTGTACTGCCGTGTAGTACTGAGTGGAGTACAGTGCCTGTACTGCCGTGTAGTACCGAGTGGAATACAGTGCTTGTACTACCGTGTAGTACTGCGTGAAGTACAGTGCCTGTACTGCCGTGTAGTGCCGAGTGGAGTACTGTGTGTATAGTGCAGTGTAGTACTGATTGGAGTACAGTGCATGTACTGCCGTGTAGTGCCGAGTGGAGTACTGTATGTATAGTGCAGTGTAGTACTGAGTGGAGTACAGTGCCTGTACTGCCGTGTAGTACCGAGTGGAGTACAGTGCATTTACTGTCGTGTAGTCCCGAGTGGAGTACTGTGTGCATACTGCCGTGTATTACTGAGTGGAGTACAGTGCCCGTACTGCCGTGTAGTAGCGAGTGGGGGACTGTGTGTGTACTGCCGTGTAGTACTGAGTAGAGTACAGTGAATGTTCTGCCGTGTAGTACCGAGTGGAGTACTGTGTGTATAGTGCCGTGTAGTACCGAGTGGAGTACAGTGCCTGTACTGCCGTGTAGTACTGAGTAGAGTACAGTGCCTGTAATGCCGTGTAGTACCGAGTGGAGTACTGTGTGTATAGTGCCGTGTAGTACCGAGTGGAGTACAGTGCCTGTACTGCCGTGTAGTACTGCGTGGAGTACAGTGCCTGTAATGCCGTGTAGTCCCGAGTGGAGTACAGTGCCTGTACTGCCGTGTAGTACTGATTGGAGTAGAGTGCCTGTACTGCCGTGTAGTACCGAGTGGAGTACAGTGCTTGTAGTGCCGTGTAGTACTGAGTGGAGTACAGTGCCTGTACTGCCGTGTAGTGCCCAGTGGAGTACTGTGTGTATAGTGCAGTGTAGTACTGAGTGGAGTACAGTGCATGTACTGCCGTGTAGTCCCGAGTGGAGTACTGTGTGCATACTGCCGTGTAGTACTGAGTGGAGTACAGTGCCTGTAATGCCGTGTAGTACCGAGTGGAGTACAGTGCCTGTACTGTCGTGTAGTACTGAGTGGAGTACAGTGCCTGTACTGCCGTGTAGTCCCGAGTGGAGTACTGTGTGTATAGTGCAGTGTAGTACTGAGTGGTGTACTGTGTGTATAGTACAGTGTAGTACTGAGTGGAGTACTGTGTGTATAGTGCCGTGTAGTACTGAGTGGAGTACAGTGCCTGTACTGCCGTGTAGTCCCAGGTGGAGTACTGTGTGCATACTGCCATGTAGTACTGAGTGGAGTACAGTGCCTGTACTGCCGTGTAGTACCGAGTGGAGTACTGTGCCTGTACTGCCGTGTAGTACTGAGTGTAGTACATTGCCTGTACTGCCGTGCAGTCCCGAGTGGAGTACTGTGTGTATAGTGCAGTGTAGTACTGAGTGGAGTACTGTGTGTATAGTGCCGTGTAGTACTGAGTGGAGTACAGTGCCTGTACTGCCGTGTAATACCGAGTGGAGTACTGTGTGTATAGTGCAGTGTAGTACTGAGTGGAGTACTGTGTGTATAGTGCCGTGTAGTACTGAGTGGAGTACAGTACCTGTACTGCCGTGTAGTACCGAGTGGAGTACTGTGTGTATAGTGCCGTGTAGAACACAGTGGAGTATAGTGCCTGTGCTGCCGTGTAGAACTGAGTGGAGTACAGTGCCTGTAATGCCGTGTAGTACCGAGTGGAGTACTGTGTGTATAGTGCCGTGTAGTACTGAGTGGAGTACAGTGCCTGTACTGCCGTGCAGTCCCGAGTGGAGTACTGTGTGTATAGTGCCGTGTAGTACTGAGTGGAGTACAGTGCCTGTACTGCCGTGTAGTACTGAGTGGGTACAGTGCCTGTACTGCCGTGTAGTACCGAGTGGAGTACTGTGTGTATACTGCCGTGTAGTACTGTGTGGAGTACAGTACCTGTACTGCCGTGTAGTACCGAGTGGGGGACTCTGTGTATACTGCCGTGTAGTACTGAGTGGAGTACAGTGCCTGTACTGCCGAGTAGTCCCGAGTGGAGTACTGTGTGTATAGTGCAGTGTAGTACTGAGTGGAGTACAGTGCATGTACTGCCGTGTAGTCCCGAGTGGAGTACTGTATGTATAGTGCAGTATAGTACTGAGTGGAGTACAGTGCCTGTACTGCCGTGTATACCGAGTGGAGTACAGTGCCTTTACTGCCGTGTAGTCCCGAGTGGAGTACTGTGTGCATACTGCCGTGTATTACTGAGTGGAGTACAGTGCCTGTACTGCCGTGTAGTACTGAGTGGACTACAGTGCCTGTACTGCCGTGTAGTCCCGAGTGGATTACTGAGTGTATAGTGCCGTGTAGTACCGAGTGGAGTACAGTGCCTGTACTGCCGTGTAGTACTGAGTGGAGAACAGTGCCTGTACTGCCGTGTAGTCCCGAATGGAGTACTTTGTGTATAGTGCCGTGTAGTACCGAGTGGAGTACAGTGCCTGTACTGCCGTGTAGTACCGAGTGGAGTAGTGTGTGTATAGTGCCGTGTAGTACACAGTGGAGTACAGTGCCTGTACTGCCGTGTAGTACTGAGTGGTGTACAGTGCCTGTAATGCTGTGTAGTAACGAGTGGAGTATTGTGTGTATAGTGCCGTGTAGTACCGAGTGGAGTACAGTGCCTGTACTGCCGTGTAGTACCGAGTGGAGTACTGTGTGTATAGTGCCGTGTAGTACACAGTGGAGTACAGTGCCTGTACTGCAGTGTAGTACTGAGTGGAGTACAGGGCCTGTACTGCCGTGTAGTCCCGAGTGGAGTACAATGCCTGTACTGCCGTGTAGTACTGATTGGAGTAATAGTGCCTGTATTGCCGTGTAGTACCGAGTGGAGTACAGTGCTTTTACTGCCGTGTAGTACTGAGTGAAGTACAGTGCCTGTACTGCCGTGTTATGCCGAGTGGAGTACTGTGTGTATAGTGCAGTGTAGTACTGAGTGGAGTACAGTGCATGTACTGCCGTGTAGTCCCGAGTGGAGTACTGTATGTATAGTGCAGTATAGTACTGAGTGGAGTACAGTGCCTGTACTGCCATGTATACCGAGTGGAATACAGTGCCTTTACTGCCGTGTAGTCCCGAGTGGAGTACTGTGTGCATACTGCCGTGTATTACTGAGTGGAGTACAGTGCCTGTACTGCCGTGTAGTAGCGAGTGGGGGACTGTGTGTGTACTGCCGTGTAGTACTGAGTAGAGTACAGTGCCTGTTCTGCCATGTAGTACCGAGTGGAGTACTGTGTGTATAGTGCCGTGTAGTACCGAGTGGAGTACAGTGCCTGTACTGCCGTGTACTACTGAGTGGAGTACAGTGCCTGTACTGCCGTGTAGTCCCGAGTGGAGTACAATGCCTGTACTGCCGTGTAGTACTGATTGGAATACAGTGCCTGTACTGGCGTGTAGTACCGAGTGGAGTACAGTGCTTGTATTGCCGTGTAGTACTGAGTGGAGTACAGTGCCTGCACTGCCGTGTAGTGCCCAGTGGAGTACTGTGTATAGTGCAGTGTAGTACTGTGTGGAGTACAGTGCATGTACTGCCGTGTAGTCCCGAGTGGAGTACTCTGTGTATAGTGCAGTGTAGTACTGAGTGGAGTACATTGCCTGTACTGCCGTGTAGTACCGAGTGGAGTACAGTGCCTATACTGCCGTGTAGTCCCGAGTGGAGTACTGTGTGCATACTGCCGTGTAGTACTGAGTGGAGTACAGTGCCTGTACTGCCGTGTAGTACCGAGTGGAGTACAGTGCCTGTACTGCCGTGTAGTACTGAGTGGAGTACAGTGCCTGTACTGCCGTGTAGTCCCGTGTGGACTACTGTGTGTATAGTGCAGTGTAGTACTGAGTGGAGTACAGTGCATGTACTGCCGTGTAGTACCGAGTGGTTTACTGTGTGTATAGTGCCGTGTTTTACCGAGTGGAGTACAGTGCCTGTACTGCCGTGTAGTACTGAGTGGTGTACAGTGTGTATAGTGCCGTGTAGTACCGAGTGGAGTACAGTGTGTATAGTGCCGTGTAGTACTGAGTGGAGTACAGTGCATGTACTGCCGTGTAGTACAGAGTGGAGTACAGTGCAAGTACTGCCGTGTAGTACTGAGTGGAGTACAGTGCATGTACTCCCGTGTAGTACCGAGTGGAGTGCAGTGCCTGTACTGCCGTGTAGTACTGAGTGGAATACAGTGCCTGTACTGGAGTGTATTACCTAGTGGAGTACAGTGTGTATAGTGCCGTCTAGTACCGAGTGGAGTACAGTGTGTATAGTGCCGTGTAGTACTGAGTGGAGTACAGTGCCTGTACTGCCGTGTAGTACCGAGTGGAGTACAGTGCCTGTACTGCCGTGTAGTACTGAGTGGAGTACAGTGCCTGTACTGCCGTGTAGTACCGAGTGGAGTACAGTGCTTGTACTGCCGTGTAGTACTGCGTGAAGTACAGTGCCTGTACTGCCGTGTAGTACCGAGTGGAGTACAGTGTGTATAGTGCCGTGTAGTACTGAGTGGAGTACAGTGCATGTACTGCCGTGTAGTACCGAGTGGAGTACAGTGCATGTACTGCCGTGTAGTGCCGAGTGGAGTACTGTATGTATAGTGCAGTGTAGTACTGAGTGGAGTACAGGGCCTGTACTGCCGTGTAGTACCGAGTGGAGTACAGTGCATTTACTGTCGTGTAGTCCCGAGTGGAGTACTGTGTGCATACTGCCGTGTATTACTGAGTGGAGTACAGTGCCTGTACTGTCGTGTAGTAGCGAGTGGGGGACTGTGTGTGTACTGCCGTGTAGTACTGAGTAGAGTACAGTGCCTGTTCTGCCGTGTAGTACCGAGTGGAGTACTGTGTGTATAGTGCCGTGTAGTACCGAGTGGAGTACAGTGCCTGTACTGCCGTGTAGTACTGAGTGGAGTACAGTGCCTGTAATGCCGTGTAGTACCGAGTGGAGTACTGTGTGTATAGTGCCGTGTAGTACCGAGTGGAGTACAGTGCCTGTACTGCCGTGTAGTATTGAGTGGAGTACAGTGCCTGTAATGCCGAGTAGTCCCGAGTGGAGTACAGTGCCTGTGCTGCCGTATAGTACTGATTGGAGTAGAGTGCCTGTACTGCCGTGTAGTACCGAGTGGAGTACAGTGCTTGTACTCCCGTGTAGTACTGAGTGGAGTACAGTGCCTGTACTGCCGTGTAGTGCCCAGTGGAGTACTGTGTGTATAGTGCAGTGTAGTACTGAGTGGAGTACAGTGCATGTACTGCCGTGTAGTCCCGAGTGGAGTACTCTGTGTATAGTGCAGTGTAGTACTGAGTGGAGTACAGTGCCTGTACTGCCGTGTAGTACCGAGTGGAGTACAGTGCCTGTACTGCCGTGTAGTCCCGAGTGGAGTACTGTGTGCATACTGCCGTGTAGTACTGAGTGGAGTACACTGCCTGTAATGCCGTGTAGTACCGAGTGGAGTACAGTGCCTGTACTGCCGTGTAGTACTGAGTGGAGTACAGTGCCTGTACTGCCGTGTAGTCCCGAGTGGAGTACTGTGTGTATAGTGCAGTGTAGTACTGAGTGGAGTACTGTGTGTATAGTGCAGTGTAGTACTGAGTGGAGTACTGTGTGTATAGTGCCGTGTAGTACTGGGTGGAGTACAGTGCCTGTACTGCCGTGTAGTCCCAGGTGGAGTACTGTGTGCATACTGCCGTGTAGTACTGAGTGGAGTACAGTGCCTGTACTGCCGTGTAGTTCCGAGTGGAGTACTGTGCCTGTACTGCCGTGTAGTACTGAATGGAGTACAGTGCGTGTAATGCCGTGTAGTACCGAGTGGAGTACAGCGCCTGTACTGCCGTGTAGTACTGAGTGGAGTACAGTGCCTGTACTGCCGTGTAGTCCCGAGTGGAGTACTGTGTGTATAGTGCAGTGTAGTACTGAGTGGAGTACAGTGCCTGTACTGCCGTGTAGTACTGGGTGGAGTACAGTGCCTGTACTGCCGTGTAGTCCCCAGTGGAATACAGTTTGTGTAGTGCAGTGTAGTACTGAGTGGAGTACAGTGCATGTACTGCCGTGTAGTACCGAGTGGAGTACTGGGTGTATAGTGCAGTGTAGTACTGAGTGGAGTACTGTGTGTATAGTGCAGTGTAGTACTGAGTGGAGTACAGTAACTGTACTGCCGTGTAGTACCGAGTGGAGTACTGTGTGTATAGTGCCGTGTAGTACACAGTGGAGTACAGTGCCTGTGCTGCCGTGTAGAACTGAGTGGAGTACAGTGCCTGTAATGCCGTGTAGTACCGAGTGGAGTACTGTGTGTATACTGCCGTGTAGTACTGAGTGGAGTACAGTACCTGTACTGCCGTGTAGTACCGAGTGGGGGACTGTGTGTATACTGCCGTGTAGTACTGAGTGGCGTACAGTGCCTGTACTGCTGGGTAGTCCCCAGTGGAGTACTGTGTGTATAGTGCAGTGTAGTACTGAGTGGAGTACAGTGCATGTACTGCCTTGTAGTCCCGAGTGGAGTACTGTATGTATAGTGCAGTATAGTACTGAGTGGAGTACAGTGCCTGTACTGCCGTGTATACCGAGTGGAGTACAGTGCCTTTACTGCCGTGTAGTCCCGAGTGGATTACTGTGTGCATACTGCCGTGTATTACTGAGTGGAGTACAGTGCCTGTACTGCCGTGTAGTAGCGAGTGGGGGACTGTGTGTGTACTGCCGTGTAGTACTGAGTAGAGTACAGTGCCTGTGCTGCCGTGTAGTACCGAGTGGAGTACTGTGTGTATAGTGCCGTGTAGTACCGAGTGGAGTACAGTGCCTGTACTGCCGTGTACTACTGAGTGGAGTACAGTGCCTGTAATGCCGTGTACTACCGAGTGGAGTACTGTGTGTATAGTGCCGTGTAGTACCGAGTGGAGTACAGTGCCTGTACTACCGTGTAGTACTGAGTGGAGTACAGTGCATGTACCGCCGTGTAGTCCCGAGTGGAGTACAATGCCTGTACTGCCGTGTAGTACTGATTGGAGTACAGTGTCTGTACTGCCGTGTAGTACCGAGTGGAGTACAGTGCTTGTATTGCCGTGTAGTACTGAGTGGAGTACAGTGCCTGTACTGCCGTGTAGTGCCCAGTGGAGTACTGTGTGTATAGTGCAGTGTAGTACTGAGTGGAGTACAGTGCATGTACTGCCGTGTAGTCCCGAGTGGAGTACTCTGTGTATAGTGCAGTGTAGTACTGAGTGGAGTACAGTGCCTGTACTGCCGTGTAGTACCGAGTGGAGTACAGTGCCTGTACTGCCGTGTAGTCCCGAGTGGAGTACTGTGTGCATACTGCCGTGTAGTACTGAGTGGAGTACAGTGCCTGTACTGCCGTGTAGTACCGAGGGGAGTACAGTGCCTGTACTGCCGTGTAGTACCGAGTGGAGTACTGTGTGTATAGTGCCGTGTAGTACCGAGTGGAGTACAGTGCCTGTACTGTCGTGTAGTACCGAGTGGAGTACTGTGTGTATAGTGCCGTGTAGTACCGAGTGGAGTACAGTGCCTGTACTGCTGTGTAGTACCGAGTGGAGTACTGTGTGTATAGTGCCGTGTAGTACCGAGTGGAGTACATTGCTTGTACTGCCGTGTAGTACTGAGTGGAGTACAGTGCCTGTACTGCCGTATAGTACTGAGTGGAGTACTGTGTGTATAGTGCCGTGTAGTACCGAGTGGAGTACCGTGCCTGTACTGCCGTGTAGTACTGAGTGGCGTACAGTGCCTGTACTGCCGTGTAGTACTGAGTGGTGTACAGTGCCTGTACTGCCGTGTAGTCCCGAGTGGAGTACGGTGCCTGTACTGCCGTGTAGTACTGAGTGGAGTACTGTGTGTATAGTGCCGTGTAGTACCGAGTGGAGTACCGTGCCTGTACTGCCGTGTAGCACTGAGTGGAGTACAGTGCCTGTACTGCCGTGTAGTACTGAGTGGAGTACAGTGCCTGTACTGCCGTGTAGTACTGGGTGGAGTACACTGCGTGTACTGACGTGTAGTACCGAGTGGGGGACTGTGTGTATACTGATGTGTAGTACCGAGTGGAGTACAGTGCCTGTACTGCCGTGTAGTACCGAGTGGAGTACAGTGTGTATAGTGCCGTGTAGTACCGAGTGGAGTACAGTGCCTGTACTGTCGTGTAGTACCGAGTGGAGTACTGTGTGTATAGTGCCGTGTAGTACCGAGTGGAGTACAGTGCCTGTACTGCTGTGTAGTACCGAGTGGAGTACTGTGTGCATACTGCCGTGTAGTACTGTGTGGAGTATAGTGCCTGTACTGCCGTGTAGTACCGGGTGGAGTACTGTTTGTATAGTGCCGTGTAGTACCGAGTGGAGTACACTGCATGTACTGCCGTGTAGTACCGAGTGGAGTACTGTGTGTATCGTGCGGTGTAGTACCGAGTGGAGTACATTGCATGTACTGCGGTGTAGTACCGAGTGGAGTACTGTGTGTATAGTGCCGTGTAGTACCGAGTGGAGTACAGTGCCTCTACTGCCGTGTAGTACTGAGTGGAGTACAGTGCCTGTACTGCCGTGTAGTCCCGAGTGGACTACAGTGCCTGTACTGCCGTGTAGTAGTGAGTGGAGTACTGTGCCTGTACTGCCGTGTGGTACTGAGTGGAGTACTGTGTGTATAGTGCCGTGTAGTACCGAGTGGAGTACAGTGCCTGTATTGCCGTGTAGTACCGAGTGGAGTACTGTGTGTATAGTGCCGTGTAGTACCGAGTGGAGTACTGTGTGCATACTGCCGTGTAGTAATGAGTGGAGTACAGTACCTGTACTGCCGTGTAGTACCGAGTGGAGTACTGTGTGTATAGTGCCGTGTAGTACCGAGTGGAGTACAGTGCCTGTACTGCCGTGTAGTACTGAGTGGAGTACAGTGCCTGTACTGCCGTGTAGTCCCGAGTGGTGTACAGTGCCTGTACTGCCGTGTAGTAGTGAGTGGAGTACTGTGCCTGTACTGCCGTGTGGTACTGAGTGGAGTACTGTGTGTATAGTGCCGTGTAGTACCGCGTGGAGTACAGTGGGTGTAGTGCCGTGTAGTACTGAGTGGAGTAGAGTGCCTGTACTGCCGTGTAGTACTGAGTGGAGTACTGTGCCTGTACTGCCGTGTAGTCCCGAGTGGAGTACATTGCCTGTACTGCCGTGTAGTACTGAGTGGAGTACTGTGTGTATAGTGCCGTGTAGTACAGAGTGGAGTACAGTGCCTGTATTGCCGTGTAGTACTGTGTGGAGTACAGTGCCTGTACTGCCGGGTAGTACTGAGTGGAGTACAGTGCCTGTACTGCCGTGTAGTCCCGAGTGGAGTACAGTGCCTGTACTGCCGTGTAGTACTGAGTGGAGTACTGTGTGTATAGTGCCGTGTAGTACCGAGTGGAATACAGTGCCTGCACTGCCGTGTAGTACTGAGTGGAGTACAGTGTCTGTACTGCCGTGTAGTACTGAGTGGAGTACAGTGCCTGTACTGCCGTGTAGTCCCGAATGTAGTACTGTGTGTATAGTGCCGTGTAGTACCGAGTGGAGTACAGTGCCTGTACTGCCGTGTTGTACCGAGTGGAGTACAGTGTATAGTGCCGTGTAGTACACAGTGGAATACAGTGCCTGTACTGCCGTGTAGTACTGAGTGAAGTACAGTGCCTGTAATGCCGTGTAGTACCGAGTGAAGTACTGTGTGTATATCGCCGTGTAGTACCGAGTGGAGGACAGTGCCTGTACTGCCGTGTAGTACTGAGTGGAGTACAGTGCCTGTACTGCCGTGTAGTACCGAGTGGAGTACAGTGCTTGTACTGCCCTGTAGTACTGCGTGAAGTACAGTGCCTGTACTGCCGTGTAGTGCCGAGTGGAGTACTGTGTGTATAGTGCAGTGTAGTACTGAGTGGAGTACAGTGCATGTACTGCCGTGTAGTGCCGAGTGGAGTACTGTATGTATAGTGCAGTGTAGTACTGAGTGGAGTACAGTGCCTGTACTGCCGTGTAGTACCGAGTGGAGTACAGTGCATTTACTGTCGTGTAGTCCCGAGTGGAGTACTGTGTGCATACTGCCGTGTATTACTGAGTGGAGTACAGTGCCCGTACTGCCGTGTAGTAGCGAGTGGGGGACTGTGTGTGTACTGCCGTGTAGTACTGAGTAGAGTACAGTGCCTGTTCTGCCGCGTAGTACCGAGTGGAGTACTGTGTGTATAGTGCCGTGTAGTACCGAGTGGAGTACAGTGCCTGTACTGCCGTGTAGTACTGAGTAGAGTACAGTGCCTGTAATGCCGTGTAGTACCGAGTGGAGTACTGTGTGTATAGTGCCGTGTAGTACCGAGTGGAGTACAGTGCCTGTACTGCCGTGTAGTACTGAGTGGAGTACAGTGCCTGTAATGCCGTGTAGTCCCGAGTGGAGTACAGTGCCTGTACTGCCGTGTAGTACTGATTGGAGTAGAGTGCCTGTACTGCCGTGTAGTACCGAGTGGAGTACAGTGCTTGTACTGCCGTGTAGTACTGAGTGGAGTACAGTGCCTGTACTGCCGTGTAGTGCCCAGTGGAGTACTGTGTGTATAGTGCAGTGTAGTACTGAGTGGAGTACAGTGCATGTACTGCCGTGTAGTCCCGAGTGGAGTACTGTGTGCATACTGCCGTGTAGTACTGAGTGGAGTACAGTGCCTGTAATGCCGTGTAGTACCGAGTGGAGTACAGTGCCTGTACTGTCGTGTAGTACTGAGTGGAGTACAGTGCCTGTACTGCCGTGTAGTCCCGAGTGGAGTACTGTGTGTATAGTGCAGTGTAGTACTGAGTGGAGTACTGTGTGTATAGTACAGTGTAGTACTGAGTGGAGTACTGTGTGTATAGTGCCGTGTAGTACTGAGTGGAGTACAGTGCCTGTACTGCCGTGTAGTCCCAGGTGGAGTACTGTGTGCATACTGCCATGTAGTACTGAGTGGAGTACAGTGCCTGTACTGCCGTGTAGTACCGAGTGGAGTACTGTGCCTGTACTGCCGTGTAGTACTGAGTGGAGTACATTGCCTGTACTGCCGTGCAGTCCCGAGTGGAGTACTGTGTGTATAGTGCAGTGTAGTACTGAGTGGAGTACTGTGTGTATAGTGCCGTGTAGTACTGAGTGGAGTACAGTGCCTGTACTGCCGTGTAATACCGAGTGGAGTACTGTGTGTATAGTGCAGTGTAGTACTGAGTGGAGTACTGTGTGTATAGTGCCGTGTAGTACTGAGTGGAGTACAGTACCTGTACTGCCGTGTAGTACCGAGTGGAGTACTGTGTGTATTGTGCCGTGTAGTACACAGTGGAGTATAGTGCCTGTGCTGCCGTGTAGAACTGAGTGGAGTACAGTGCCTGTAATGCCGTGTAGTACCGAGTGGAGTACTGTGTGTATAGTGCCGTGTAGTACTGAGTGGAGTACATTGCCTGTACTGCCGTGCAGTCCCGAGTGGAGTACTGTGTGTATAGTGCCGTGTAGTACTGAGTGGAGTACAGTGCCTGTACTGCCGTGTAGTACTGAGTGGGTACAGTGCCTGTACTGCCGTGTAGTACCGAGTGGAGTACTGTGTGTATACTGCCGTGTAGTACTGAGTGGAGTACAGTACCTGTACTGCCGTGTAGTACCGAGTGGGGGACTCTGTGTATACTGCCGTGTAGTACTGAGTGGAGTACAGTGCCTGTACTGCCGAGTAGTCCCGAGTGGAGTACTGTGTGTATGGTGCAGTGTAGTACTGAGTGGAGTACAGTGCATGTACTGCCGTGTAGTCCCGAGTGGAGTACTGTATGTATAGTGCAGTATAGTACTGAGTGGAGTACAGTGCCTGTACTGCCGTGTATACCGAGTGGAGTACAGTGCCTTTACTGCCGTGTAGTCCCGAGTGGAGTACTGTGTGCATACTGCCGTGTATTACTGAGTGGAGTACAGTGCCTGTACTGCCGTGTAGTACTGAGTGGACTACAGTGCCTGTACTGCCGTGTAGTCCCGAGTGGATTACTGAGTGTATAGTGCCGTGTAGTACCGAGTGGAGTACAGTGCCTGTACTGCCGTGTAGTACTGAGTGGAGAATAGTGCCTGTACTGCCGTGTAGTCCCGAATGGAGTACTTTGTGTATAGTGCCGTGTAGTACCGAGTGGAGTACAGTGCCTGTACTGCCGTGTAGTACCGAGTGGAGTAGTGTGTGTATAGTGCCGTGTAGTACACAGTGGAGTACAGTGCCTGTACTGCCGTGTAGTACTGAGTGGTGTACAGTGCCTGTAATGCTGTGTAGTAACGAGTGGAGTATTGTGTGTATAGTGCCGTGTAGTACCGAGTGGAGTACAGTGCCTGTACTGCCGTGTAGTACCGAGTGGAGTACTGTGTGTATAGTGCCGTGTAGTACACAGTGGAGTACAGTGCCTGTACTGCAGTGTAGTACTGAGTGGAGTACAGTGCCTGTACTGCAGTGTAGTCCCGAGTGGAGTACAATGCCTGTACTGCCGTGTAGTACTGATTGGAGTAATAGTGCCTGTATTGCCGTGTAGTACCGAGTGGAGTACAGTGCTTTTACTGCCGTGTAGTACTGAGTGAAGTACAGTGCCTGTACTGCCGTGTTATGCCGAGTGGAGTACTGTGTGTATAGTGCAGTGTAGTACTGAGTTTAGTACAGTGCATGTACTGCCGTGTAGTCCCGAGTTGAGTACTGTATGTATAGTGCAGTATAGTACTGAGTGGAGTACAGTGCCTGTACTGCCATGTATACCGAGTGGAGTACAGTGCCTTTACTGCCGTGTAGTCCCGAGTGGAGTACTGTGTGCATACTGCCGTGTATTACTGAGTGGAGTACAGTGCCTGTACTGCCGTGTAGTAACGAGTGGGGGACTGTGTGTGTACTGCCGTGTAGTACTGAGTAGAGTACAGTGCCTGTTCTGCCATGTAGTACCGAGTGGAGTACTGTGTGTATAGTGCCGTGTAGTACCGAGTGGAGTACATTGCCTGTACTGCCGTGTACTACTGAGTGGAGTACAGTGCCTGTACTGCCGTGTAGTCCCGAGTGGAGTACAATGCCTGTACTGCCGTGTAGTACTGATTGGAGTACAGTGCCTGTACTGGCGTGTAGTACCGAGTGGAGTACAGTGCTTGTATTGCCGTGTAGTACTGAGTAGAGTACAGTGCCTGTACTGCCGTGTAGTGCCCAGTGGAGTACTGTGTATAGTGCAGTGTAGTACTGAGTGGAGTACAGTGCATGTACTGCCGTGTAGTCCCGAGTGGAGTACTCTGTGTATAGTGCAGTGTAGTACTGAGTGGAGTACATTGCCTGAACTGCCGTGTAGTACCGAGTGGAGTACATTGCCTGTACTGCCGTGTAGTCCCGAGTGGAGTACTGTGTGCATACTGCCGTGTAGTACTGAGTGGAGTACAGTGCCTGTACTGCCGTGTAGTACCGAGTGGAGTACAGTGCCTGTACTGCCGTGTAGTACTGAGTGGAGTACAGTGCCTGTACTGCCGTGTAGTCCCGTGTGGACTACTGTGTGTATAGTGCAGTGTAGTACTGAGTGGAGTACAGTGCATGTACTGCCGTGTAGTACCGAGTGGTTTACTGTGTGTATAGTGCCGTGTAGTACCGAGTGGAGTACAGTGCCTGTACTGCCGTGTAGTACTGAGTGGTGTACAGTGTGTATAGTGCCGTGTAGTACCGAGTGGAGTACAGTGTGTATAGTGCCGTGTGGTACTGAGTGGAGTACAGTGCATGTACTGCCGTGTAGTACAGAGTGGAGTACAGTGCAAGTACTGCCGAGTAGTACTGAGTGGAGTACAGTGCATGTACTCCCGTGTAGTACCGAGTGGAGTGCAGTGCCTGTACTGCCGTGTAGTACTGAGTGGAGTACAGTGCCTGTACTGCCGTGTAGTACTGAGTGGAATACAGTGCCTGTACTGGAGTGTATTACCTAGTGGAGTACAGTGTGTATAGTGCCGTCTAGTAGCGAGTGGAGTACAGTGTGTATAGTGCCGTGTAGTACTGAGTGGAGTACTGTGCCTGTACTGCCGTGTAGTACCGAGTGGAGTACAGTGCCTGTACTGCCGTGTAGTACTGAGTGGAGTACAGTGCCTGTACTGCCGTGTAGTACCGAGTGGAGTACAGTGCTTGTACTGCCGTGTAGTACTGCGTGAAGTACAGTGCCTGTACTGCCGTGTAGTGCCGAGTGGAGTACTGTGTGTATAGTGCAGTGTAGTACTGAGTGGAGTACAGTGCATGTACTGCCGTGTAGTGCCGAGTGGAGTACTGTATGTATAGTGCAGTGTAGTACTGAGTGGAGTACAGTGCCTGTACTGCCGTGTAGTACCGAGTGGAGTACAGTGCATTTACTGTCGTGTAGTCCCGAGTGGAGTACTGTGTGCATACTGCCGTGTATTACTGAGTGGAGTACAGTGCCTGTACTGCCGTGTAGTAGCGAGTGGGGGACTGTGTGTGTACTGCCGTGTAGTACTGAGTAGAGTACAGTGCCTGTTCTGCCGTGTAGTACCGAGTGGAGTACTGTGTGTATAGTGCCGTGTAGTACCGAGTGGAGTACAGTGCCTGTACTGCCGTGTAGTACTGAGTGGAGTACAGTGCCTGTAATGCCGTGTAGTACCGAGTGGAGTACTGTGTGTATAGTGCCGTGTAGTACCGAGTGGAGTACAGTGCGTGTACTGCCGTGTAGTACTGAGTGGAGTACAGTGCCTGTAATGCCGAGTAGTCCCGAGTGGAGTACAGTGCCTGTACTGCCGTGTAGTACTGATTGGAGTAGAGTGCCTGTACTGCCGTGTAGTACCGAGTGGAGTACAGTGCTTGTACTCCCGTGTAGTACTGAGTGGAGTACAGTGCCTCTACTGCCGTGTAGTGCCCAGTGGAGTACTGTGTGTATAGTGCAGTGTAGTACTGAGTGGAGTACAGTGCATGTACTGCCGTGTAGTCCCGAGTGGAGTACTCTGTGTATAGTGCAGTGTAGTACTGAGTGGAGTACAGTGCCTGTACTGCCGTGTAGTACCGAGTGGAGTACAGTGCCTGTACTGCCGTGTAGTCCCGAGTGGAGGACTGTGTGCATACTGCCGTGTAGTACTGAGTGGAGTACACTGCCTGTAATGCCGTGTAGTACCGAGTGGAGTACAGTGCCTGTACTGCCGTGTAGTACTGAGTGGAGTACAGTGCCTGTACTGCCGTGTAGTCCCGAGTGGAGTACTGTGTGTATAGTGCAGTGTAGTACTGAGTGGAGTACTGTGTGTATAGTGCAGTGTAGTACTGAGTGGAGTACTGTGTGTATAGTGCCGTGTAGTACTGAGTGGAGTACAGTGCCTGTACTGCCGTGTAGTCCCAGGTGGAGTACTGTGTGCATACTGCCGTGTAGTACTGAGTGGAGTACAGTGCCTGTACTGCCGTGTAGTACCGAGTGGAGTACTGTGCCTGTACTGCCGTCTAGTACTGAATGGAGTACATTGCCTGTACTGCCGTGCAGTCCCGAGTGGAGTACTGTGTGCATACTGCCGTGTAGTACTGAGTGGAGTACAGTGCGTGTAATGCCGTGTAGTACCGAGTGGAGTACAGCGCCTGTACTGCCGTGTAGTACTGAGTGGAGTACAGTGCCTGTACTGCCGTGTAGTCCCGAGTGGAGTACTGTGTGTATAGTGCAGTGTAGTACTGAGTGGAGTACTGTGTGTATAGTGCAGTGTAGTACTGAGTGGAGTACTGTGTGTATAGTGCCGTGTAGTACTGAGTGGAGTACAGTGCCTGTACTGCCGTGTAATACCGAGTGGAGTACTGTGTGCATACTGCCGTGTAGTACTGAGTGGAGTACAGTGCCTGTACTGCCGTGTAGTACTGGGTGGAGTACAGTGCCTGTACTGCCGTGTAGTCCCCAGTGGAATACAGTTTGTGTAGTGCAGTGTAGTACTGAGTGGAGTACCGTGCATGTACTGCCGTGTAGTACCGAGTGGAGTACTGTGTGTATAGTGCAGTGTAGTACTGAGTGGAGTACTGTGTGTATAGTGCCGTGTAGTACTGAGTGGAGTACAGTACCTGTACTGCCGTGTAGTACCGAGTGGAGTACTGTGTGTATAGTGCCGTGTAGTACACAGTGGAGTACAGTGCCTGTGCTGCCGTGTAGAACTGAGTGGAGTACAGTGCCTGTAATGCCGTGTAGTACCGAGTGGAGTACTGTGTGTATAGTGCCGTGTAGTACTGAGTGGAGTACATTGCCTGTACTGCCGTGCAGTCCCGAGTGGAGTACTGTGTGTATAGTGCCGTGTAGTACTGAGTGGAGTACAGTGCCTATACTGCCGTGCAGTACTGAGTGGTACAGTGCCTGTACTGCCGTGTAGTACCGAGTGGAGTACTGTGTGTATACTGCCGTGTAGTACTGAGTGGAGTACAGTACCTGTACTGCCGTGTAGTACCGAGTGGGGGACTGTGTGTATACTGCCGTGTAGTACTGAGTGGCGTACAGTGCCTGTACTGCCGGGTAGTCCCCAGTGGAGTACTGTGTGTATAGTGCAGTGTAGTACTGAGTGGAGTACAGTGCCTGTACTGCCGTGTATACCGAGTGGAGTACAGTGCCTTTACTGCCGTGTAGTCCCGAGTGGATTACTGTGTGCATACTGCCGTGTATTACTGAGTGGAGAACAGTGCCTGTACTGCCGTGTAGTAGCGAGTGGGGGACTGTGTGTGTACTGCCGTGTAGTACTGAGTAGAGTACAGTGCCTGTGCTGCCGTGTAGTACCGAGTGGAGTACTGTGTGTATAGTGCCGTGTAGTACCGAGTGGAGTACAGTGCCTGTACTGCCGTGTACTACTGAGTGGAGTACAGTGCCTGTAATGCCGTGTAGTACCGAGTGGAGTACTGTGTGTATAGTGCCGTGTAGTACCGAGTGGAGTGCAGTGCCTGTACTGCCGTGTAGTACTGAGTGGAGTACAGTGCCTGTACTGCCGTGTAGTCCCGAGTGGAGTACAATGCCTGTACTGCCGTGTAGTACTGATTGGAGTACAGTGTCTGTACTGCCGTGTAGTACCGAGTGGAGTACAGTGCTTGTATTGCCGTGTAGTACTGAGTGGAGTACAGTGCCTGTACTGCCGTGTAGTGCCCAGTGGAGTACTGTGTGTATACTGCCGTGTAGTACTGTGTGGAGTACAGTACCTGTACTGCCGTGTAGTACCGAGTGGGGGACTCTGTGTATACTGCCGTGTAGTACTGAGTGGAGTACAGTGCCTGTACTGCCGAGTAGTCCCGAGTGGAGTACAATGCCTGTACTGCCGTGTAGTACTGATTGGAGTACAGTGTCTGTACTGCCGTGTAGTACCGAGTGGAGTACAGTGCTTGTATTGCCGTGTAGTACTGAGTGGAGTACAGTGCCTGTACTGCCGTGTAGTGCCCAGTGGAGTACTGTGTGTATACTGCCGTGTAGTACTGTGTGGAGTACAGTACCTGTACTGCCGTGTAGTACCGAGTGGAGTACTGTGTGTATAGTGCCGTGTAGTACCGAGTGGAGTACAGTGCCTGTACTGCCGTGTACTACTGAGTGGAGTACAGTGCCTGTACTGCCGTGTAGTCCCGAGTGGAGTACAATGCCTGTACTGCCGTGTAGTACTGATTGGAGTACAGTGTCTGTACTGCCGTGTAGTACCGAGTGGAGTACAGTGCTTGTATTGCCGTGTAGTACTGAGTGGAGTACAGTGCCTGTACTGCCGTGTAGTGCCCAGTGGAGTACTGTGTGTATACTGCCGTGTAGTACTGTGTGGAGTACAGTACCTGTACTGCCGTGTAGTACCGAGTGGAGTACTGTGTGTATAGTGCCGTGTAGTACCGAGTGGAGTACAGTGCCTGTACTGCCGTGTACTACTGAGTGGAGTACAGTGCCTGTAATGCCGTGTAGTACCGAGTGGAGTACTGTGTGTATAGTGCCGTGTAGTACCGAGTGGAGTGCAGTGCCTGTACTGCCGTGTAGTACCGAGTGGAGTACAGTGCTTGTATTGCCGTGTAGTACTGAGTGGAGTACAGTGCCTGTACTGCCGTGTAGTACCGAGTGGAGTACTGTGTGTATACTGCCGTGTAGTACTGTGTGGAGTACAGTACCTGTACTGCCGTGTAGTACCGAGTGGGGGACTCTGTGTATACTGCCGTGTAGTACTGAGTGGAGTACAGTGCCTGTACTGCCGAGTAGTCCCGAGTGGAGTACTGTGTGTATAGTGCAGTGTAGTACTGAGTGGAGTACAGTGCATGTACTGCCGTGTAGTCCCGAGTGGAGTACTGTATGTATAGTGCAGTATAGTACTGAGTGGAGTACAGTGCCTGTACTTCCGTGTATACCGAGTGGAGTACAGTGCCTTTACTGCCGTGTAGTCCCGAGTGGAGTACTGCGTGCATACTGCCGTGTATTACTGAGTGGAGTACAGTGCCTGTACTGCCGTGTAGTACTGAGTGGACTACAGTGCCTGTACTGCCGTGTAGTCCCGAGTGGATTACTGAGTGTATAGTGCCGTGTAGTACCGAGTGGAGTACAGTGCCTGTACTGCCGTGTAGTACTGAGTGGAGAACAGTGCCTGTACTGCCGTGTAGTCCCGGATGGAGTACTTTGTGTATAGTGCCGTGTAGTACCGAGTGGAGTACAGTGCATGTACTGCCGTGTAGTACCGAGTGGAGTAGTGTGTGTATAGTGCCGTGTAGTACACAGTGGAGTACAGTGCCTGTACTGCCGTGTAGTACTGAGTGGTGTACAGTGCCTGTAATGCTGTGTAGTAACGAGTGGAGTATTGTGTGTATAGTGCCGTGTAGTACCGAGTGGAGTACAGTGCCTGTACTGCCGTGTAGTACCGAGTGGAGTACTGTGTGTATAGTGCCGTGTAGTACACAGTGGAGTACAGTGCCTGTACTGCAGTGTAGTACTGAGTGGAGTACAGTGCCTGTACTGCCGTGTATTCCCGAGTGGAGTACAATGCCTGTACTGCCGTGTAGTACTGATTGGAGTAATAGTGCCTGTATTGCCGTGTAGTACCGAGTGGAGTACAGTGCTTTTACTGCCGTGTAGTACTGAGTGAAGTACAGTGCCTGTACTGCCGTGTTATGCCGAGTGGAGTACTGTGTGTATAGTGCAGTGTAGTACTGAGTGGAGTACAGTGCATGTACTGCCGTGTAGTCAAGAGTGGAGTACTGTATGTATAGTGCAGTATAGTACTGAGTGGAGTACAGTGCCTGTACTGCCATGTATACCGAGTGGAGTACAGTGCCTTTACTGCCGTGTAGTCCAGAGTGGAGTACTGTGTGCATACTGCCGTGTATTACTGAGTGGAGTACAGTGCCTGTACTGCCGTGTAGTAGCGAGTGGGGGACTGTGTGTGTACTGCCGTGTAGTACTGAGTAGAGTACAGTGCCTGTTCTGCCATGTAGTACCGAGTGGAGTACTGTGTGTATAGTGCCGTGTAGTACCGAGTGGAGTACAGTGCCTGTACTGCCGTGTACTACTGAGTGGAGTACAGTGCCTGTACTGCCGTGTAGTCCCGAGTGGAGTACAATGCCTGTACTGCCGTGTAGTACTGATTGGAGTACAGTGCCTGTACTGGCGTGTAGTACCGAGTGGAGTACAGTGCTTGTATTGCCGTGTAGTACTGAGTGGAGTACAGTGCCTGTACTGCCGTGTAGTGCCCAGTGGAGTACTGTGTATAGTGCAGTGTAGTACTGTGTGGAGTACAGTGCATGTACTGCCGTGTAGTCCCGAGTGGAGTACTCTGTGTATAGTGCAGTGTAGTACTGAGTGGAGTACATTGCCTGTACTGCCGTGTAGTACCGAGTGGAGTACAGTGCCTGTACTGCCGTGTAGTCCCGAGTGGAGTACTGTGTGCATACTGCCGTGTAGTACTGAGCGGAGTACAGTGCCTGTACTGCCGTGTAGTACCGAGTGGAGTACAGTGCCTGTACTGCCGTGTAGTACAGAGTGGAGTACAGTGCCTGTACTGCCGTGTAGTCCCGTGTGGACTACTGTGTGTATAGTGCAGTGTAGTACTGAGTGGAGTACAGTGCATGTACTGCCGTGTAGTACCGAGTGGTTTACTGTGTGTATAGTGCCGTGTTTTACCGAGTGGAGTACAGTGCTGTACTGCCGTGTAGTACTGAGTGGTGTACAGTGTGTATAGTGCCGTGTAGTACCGAGTGGAGTACAGTCTGTATAGTGCCGTGTAGTACTGAGTGGAGTACAGTGCATGTACTGCCGTGTAGTACAGAGTGGAGTACAGTGCAAGTACTGCCGTGTAGTACTGAGTGGAGTACAGTGCATGTACTCCCGTGTAGTACCGAGTGGAGTGCAGTGCCTGTACTGCCGTGTAGTACTGAGTGGAGTACAGTGCCTGTACTGCCGTGTAGTACTGAGTGGAATACAGTGCCTGTACTGGAGTGTATTACCTAGTGGAGTACAGTGTGTATAGTGCCGTCTAGTACCGAGTGGAGTACAGTGTGTATAGTGCCGTGTAGTACTGAGTGGAGTACAGTGCCTGTACTGCCGTGTAGTACCGAGTGGAGTACAGTGCCTGTACTGCCGTGTAGTACTGAGTGGAGTACAGTGCCTGTACTGCCGTGTAGTACCGAGTGGAGTACAGTGCTTGTACTGCCGTGTAGTACTGCGTGAAGTACAGTGCCTGTACTGCCGTGTAGTGTCGAGTGGAGTACTGTGTGTATAGTGCAGTGTAGTACTGAGTGGAGTACAGTGCATGTACTGCCGTGTAGTACCGAGTGGAGTACTGTGTGTATAGTGCCGTGTAGTACCGAGTGGAGTACAGTGCCTGTACTGCCGTGTAGTACTGAGTGGAGTACAGTGCCTGTAATGCCGTGTAGTACCGAGTGGAGTACTGTGTGTATAGTGCCGTGTAGTACCGAGTGGAGTACAGTGCCTGTACTGCCGTGTAGTACTGAGTGGAGTACAGTGCCTGTAATGCCGAGTAGTCCCGAGTGGAGTACAGTGCCTGTACTGCCGTGTAGTACTGATTGGAGTAGAGTGCCTGTACTGCCGTGTAGTACCGAGTAGAGTACAGTGCTTGTACTCCCGTGTAGTACTGAGTGGAGTACAGTGCATGTACTGCCGTGTAGTGCCCAGTGGAGTACTGTGTGTATAGTGCAGTGTAGTACTGTGTGGAGTACAGTGCATGTACTGCCGTGTAGTCCCGAGTGGAGTACTCTGTGTATAGTGCAGTGTAGTACTGAGTGGAGTACAGTGCCTGTACTGCCGTGTAGTACCGAGTGGAGTACAGTGCCTGTACTGCCGTGTAGTCCCGAGTGGAGTACTGTGTGCATACTGCCGTGTAGTACTGAGTGGAGTACACTGCCTGTAATGCCGTGTAGTACCGAGTGGAGTACAGTGCCTGTACTGCCGTGTAGTACTGAGTGGAGTACAGTGCCTGTACTGCCGTGTAGTCCCGAGTGGAGTACTGTGTGTATAGTGCAGTGTAGTACTGAGTGGAGTACTGTGTGTATAGTGCAGTGTAGTACTGAGTGGAGTACTGTGTGTATAGTGCCGTGTAGTACTGGGTGGAGTACAGTGCCTGTACTGCCGTGTAGTCCCAGGTGGAGTACTGTGTGCATACTGCCGTGTAGTACTGAGTGGAGTACAGTGCCTGTACTGCCGTGTAGTACCGAGTGGAGTACTGTGCCTGTACTGCCGTGTAGTACTGAATGGAGTACAGTGCGTGTAATGCCGTGTAGTACCGAGTGGAGTACAGCGCCTGTACTGCCGTGTAGTACTGAGTGGAGTACAGTGCCTGTACTGCCGTGTAGTCCCGAGTGGAGTACGGTGTGTATAGTGCAGTGTAGTACTGAGTGGAGTACAGTGCCTGTACTGCCGTGTAGTACTGGGTGGAGTACAGTGCCTGTACTGCCGTGTAGTCCCCAGTGGAATACAGTTTGTGTAGTGCAGTGTAGTACTGAGTGGAGTACAGTGCATGTACTGCCGTGTAGTACCGAGTGGAGTACTGTGTGTATAGTGCAGTGTAGTACTGAGTGGAGTACTGTGTGTATAGTGCCGTGTAGTACTGAGTGGAGTACAGTACCTGTACTGCCGTGTAGTACTGAGTGGAGTACTGTGTGTATAGTGCCGTGTAGTACACAGTGGAGTACAGTGCCTGTGCTGCCGTGTAGAACTGAGTGGAGTACAGTGCCTGTAATGCCGTGTAGTACCGAGTGGAGTACTGTGTGTATAGTGCCGTGTAGTACTGAGTGGAGTACATTGCCTGTACTGCCGTGCAGTCCCGAGTGGAGTACTGTGTGTATAGTGCCGTGTAGTACTGAGTGGAGTACAGTGCCTGTACTGCCGTGCAGTACTGAGTGGTACAGTGCCTGTACTGCCGTGTAGTACCGAGTGGAGTACTGTGTGTATACTGCCGTGTAGTACTGAGTGGAGTACAGTACCTGTACTGCCGTGTAGTACCGAGTGGGGGACTGTGTGTATACTGCCGTGTAGTACTGAGTGGCGTAGAGTGCCTGTACTGCCGGGTAGTCCCCAGTGGAGTACTGTGTGTATAGTGCAGTGTAGTACTGAGTGGAGTACAGTGCATGTACTGCCGTGTAGTCCCGAGTGGAGTACTGTATGTATAGTGCAGTATAGTACTGAGTGGAGTACAGTGCCTGTACTGCCGTGTATACCGAGTGGAGTACAGTGCCTTTACTGCCGTGTAGTCCCGAGTGGATTATTGTGTGCATACTGCTGTGTATTACTGAGTGGAGTACAGTGCCTGTACTGCCGTGTAGTAGCGAGTGGGGGACTGTGTGTGTACTGCCGTGTAGTACTGAGTAGAGTACAGTGCCTGTGCTGCCGTGTAGTACCGAGTGGAGTACTGTGTGTATAGTGCCGTGTAGTACCGAGTGGAGTACAGTGCCTGTACTGCCGTGTACTACTGAGTGGAGTACAGTGCCTGTAATGCCGTGTAGTACCGAGTGGAGTACTGTGTGTATAGTGCCGTGTAGTACCGAGTGGAGTACAGTGCCTGTACTGCCGTGTAGTACTGAGTGGAGTACAGTGCCTGTACTGCCGTGTAGTCCCGAGTGGAGTACAATGCCTGTACTGCCGTGTAGTACTGATTGGAGTACAGTGTCTGTATTGCCGTGTAGTACCGAGTGGAGTACAGTGCTTGTATTGCCGTGTAGTACTGAGTGGAGTACAGTGCCTGTACTGCCGTGTAGTGCCCAGTGGAGTACTGTGTGTATAGTGCAGTGTAGTACTGAGTGGAGTACAGTGCATGTACTGCCGTGTAGTCCCGAGTGGAGTACTCTGTGTATAGTGCAGTGTAGTACTGAGTGGAGTACAGTGCCTGTACTGCCGTGTAGTACCGAGTGGAGTACAGTGCCTGTACTGCCGTGTAGTCCCGAGTGGAGTACTGTGTGCATACTGCCGTGTAGTACTGAGTGGAGTACAGTGCCTGTACTGCCGTGTAGTACCGAGTGGAGTACAGTGCCTGTACTGCCGTGTAGTACTGAGTGGAGTACAGTGCCTGCACTGCCGTGTAGTACTGAGTGGAGTACAGTGCCTGTACTGCCGTGTAGTCCCGAGTGGAGTACGGTACCTGTACTGCCGTGTAGTACTGAGTGGAGTACTGTGTGTATAGTGCCGTGTAGTACCGAGTGGAGTACCGTGCCTGTACTGCCGTGTAGCACTGAGTGGAGTACAGTGCCTGTACTGCCGTGTAGTACTGAGTGGAGTACAGTGCCTGTACTGCCGTGTAGTACTGGGTGGAGTACAGTGCGTGTACTGACGTGTAGTACCGATGGGGGACTGTGTGTATACTGCTGTGTAGTACCGAGTGGAGTACAGTGCCTGTACTGTCGTGTAGTACCGAGTGGAGTACTGTGTGTATAGTGCCGTGTAGTACCGAGTGGAGTACAGTGCCTGTACTGCTGTGTAGTACCGAGTGGAGTACTGTGTGCATACTGCCGTGTAGTACTGTGTGGAGTATAGTGCCTGTACTGCCGTGTAGTACCGGGTGGAGTACTGTTTGTATAGTGCCGTGTAGTACCGAGTGGAGTACACTGCATGTACTGCCGTGTAGTACCGAGTGGAGTACTGTGTGTATCGTGCGGTGTAGTACCGAGTGGAGTACATTGCATGTACTGCGGTGTAGTACCGAGTGGAGTACTGTGTGTATAGTGCCGTGTAGTACCGAGTGGAGTACAGTGCCTCTACTGCCGTGTAGTACTGAGTGGAGTACAGTGCCTGTACTGCCGTGTAGTCCCGAGTGGATTACAGTGCCTGTACTGCCGTGTAGTAGTGAGTGGAGTACTGTGCCTGTACTGCCGTGTGGTACTGAGTGGAGTACTGTGTGTATAGTGCCGTGTAGTACCGAGTGGAGTACAGTGCCTGTATTGCCGTGTAGTACCGAGTGGAGTACTGTGTGTATAGTGCCGTGTAGTACCGAGTGGAGTACTGTGTGCATACTGCCGTGTAGTAATGAGTGGAGTACAGTACCTGTACTGCCGTGTAGTACCGAGTGGAGTACTGTGTGTATAGTGCCGTGTAGTACCGAGTGGAGTACAGTGCCTGTACTGCCGTGTAGTACTGAGTGGAGTACAGTGCCTGTACTGCCGTGTAGTCCCGAGTGGTGTACAGTGCCTGTACTGCCGTGTAGTAGTGAGTGGAGTACTGTGCCTGTACTGCCGTGTGGTACTGAGTGGAGTACTGTGTGTATAGTGCCGTGTAGTACAGAGTGGAGTACAGTGCCTGTATTGCCGTGTAGTACTGAGTGGAGTACAGTGCCTGTACTGCCGTGTAGTACTGAGTGGAGTACAGTGCCTGTACTGCCGTGTAGTCCCGAGTGGAGTACAGTGCCTGTACTGCCGTGTAGTACTGAGTGGAGTACTGTGTGTATAGTGCCGTGTAGTACCGAGTGGAATACAGTGCCTGCACTGCCGTGTAGTACTGAGTGGAGTACAGTGTCTGTACTGCCGTGTAGTACTGAGTGGAGTACAGTGCCTGTACTGCCGTGTAGTCCCGAATGTAGTACTGTGTGTATAGAGCCGTGTAGTACCGAGTGGAGTACAGTGCCTGTACTGCCGTGTTGTACCGAGTGGAGTACGGTGTATAGTGCCGTGTAGTACACAGTGGAGTACAGTGCCTGTACTGCCGTGTAGTACTGAGTGAAGTACAGTGCCTGTAATGCCGTGTAGTACCGAGTGGAGTACTGTGTGTATAGCGCCGTGTAGTACCGAGTGGAGGACAGTGCCTGTACTGCCGTGTAGTACTGAGTGGAGTACAGTGCCTGTACTGCCGTGTAGTACCGAGTGGAGTACAGTGCTTGTACTGCCGTGTAGTACTGCGTGAAGTACAGTGCCTGTACTGCCGTGTAGTGCCGAGTGGAGTACTGTGCGTATAGTGCAGTGTAGTACTGAGTGGAGTACAGTGCATGTACTGCCGTGTAGTGCCGAGTGGAGTATTGTATGTATAGTGCAGTGTAGTACTGACTGGAGTACAGTGCCTGTACTGCCGTGTAGTACCGAGTGGAGTACAGTGCATTTACTGTCGTGTAGTCCCGAGTGGAGTACTGTGTGCATACTGCCGTGTATTACTGAGTGGAGTACAGTGCCCGTACTGCCGTGTAGTAGCGAGTGGGGGACTGTGTGTGTACTGCCGTGTAGTACTGAGTAGAGTACAGTGCCTGTTCTGCCGTGTAGTACCGAGTAGAGTACTGTGTGTATAGTGCCGTGTAGTACCGAGTGGAGTACAGTGCCTGTACTGCCGTGTAGTACTGAGTAGAGTACAGTGCCTGTAATGCCGTGTAGTACCGAGTGGAGTACTGTGTGTATAGTGCCGTGTAGTACCGAGTGGAGTACAGTGCCTGTACTGCCGTGTAGTACTGAGTGGAGTACAGTGCCTGTAATGCCGTGTAGTCCCGAGTGGAGTACAGTGCCTGTACTGCCGTGTAGTACTGATTGGAGTAGAGTGCCTGTACTGCCGTGTAGTACCGAGTGGAGTACAGTGCTTGTACTGCCGTGTAGTACTGAGTGGAGTACAGTGCCTGTACTGCCGTGTAGTGCCCAGTGGAGTACTGTGTGTATAGTGCAGTGTAGTACTGAGTGGAGTACAGTGCATGTACTGCCGTGTAGTCCCGAGTGGAGTACTGTGTGCATACTGCCGTGTAGTACTGAGTGGAGTACAGTGCCTGTAATGCCGTGTAGTACCGAGTGGAGTACAGTGCCTGTACTGTCGTGTAGTACTGAGTGGAGTACAGTGCCTGTACTGCCGTGTAGTCCCGAGTGGAGTACTGTGTGTATAGTGCAGTGTAGTACTGAGTGGAGTACTGTGTGTATAGTACAGTGTAGTACTGAGTGGAGTATTGTGTGTATAGTGCCGTGTAGTACTGAGTGGAGTACAGTGCCTGTAGTACCGTGTAGTCCCAGGTGGAGTACTGTGTGCATACTGCCATGTAGTACTGAGTGGAGTACAGTGCCTGTACTGCCGTGTAGTACCGAGTGGAGTACTGTGCCTGTACTGCCGTGTAGTACTGAGTGGAGTAAATTGCCTGTACTGCCGTGCAGTCCCGAGTGGAGTACTGTGTGTATAGTGCAGTGTAGTACAGAGTGGAGTACTGTGTGTATAGTGCCGTGTAGTACTGAGTGGAGTACAGTGCCTGTACTGCCGTGTAATACCGAGTGGAGTACTGTGTGTATAGTGCAGTGTAGTACTGAGTGGAGTACTGTGTGTATAGTGCCGTGTAGTACTGAGTGGAGTACAGTACCTGTACTGCCGTGTAGTACCGAGTGGAGTACTGTGTGTATAGTGCCGTGTAGTACACAGTGGAGTATAGTGCCTGTGCTGCCGTGTAGAACTGAGTGGAGTACAGTGCCTGTAATGCCGTGTAGTACCGAGTGGAGTACTGTGTGTATAGTGCCGTGTAGTACTGAGTGGAGTACATTGCCTGTACTGCCGTGCAGTCCCGAGTGGAGTACCGTGTGTATAGTGCCGTGTAGTACTGAGTGGAGTACAGTGCCTGTACTGCCGTGTAGTACTGAGTGGGTACAGTGCCTGTACTGCCGTGTAGTACCGAGTGGAGTACTGTGTGTATACTGCCGTGTAGTACTGAGTGGAGTACAGTACCTGTACTGCCGTGTAGTACCGAGTGGGGGACTCTGTGTATACTGCCGTGTAGTACTGAGTGGAGTACAGTGCCTGTACTGCCGAGTAGTCCCGAGTGGAGTACTGTGTGTATAGCGCAGTGTAGTACTGAGTGGAGTACAGTGCATGTACTGCCGTGTAGTCCCGAGTGGAGTACTGTATGTATAGTGCAGTATAGTACTGAGTGGAGTACAGTGCCTGTACTGCCGTGTATACCAAGTGGAGTACAGTGCCTTTACTGCCGTGTAGTCCCGAGTGGAGTACTGTGTGCATACTGCCGTGTATTACTGAGTGGAGTACAGTGCCTGTACTGCCGTGTAGTACTGAGTGGACTACAGTGCCTGTACTGCCGTGTAGTCCCGAGTGGATTACTGAGTGTATAGTGCCGTGTAGTACCGAGTGGAGTACAGTGCCTGTACTGCCGTGTAGTACTGAGTGGAGAATAGTGCCTGTACTGCCGTGTAGTCCCGAATGGAGTACTTTGTGTATAGTGCCGTGTAGTCCCGAGTGGAGTACAGTGCCTGTACTGCCGTGTAGTACCGAGTGGAGTAGTGTGTGTATAGTGCCGTGTAGTACACAGTGGAGTACAGTGCCTGTACTGCCGTGTAGTACTGAGTGGTGTACAGTGCCTGTAATGCTGTGTAGTAACGAGTGGAGTATTGTGTGTATAGTGCCGTGTAGTACCGAGTGGAGTACAGTGCCTGTACTGCCGTGTAGTACCGAGTGGAGTACTGTGTGTATAGTGCCGTGTAGTACACAGTGGAGTACAGTGCCTGTACTGCAGTGTAGTACTGAGTGGAGTACAGTGCCTGTACTGCCGTGTAGTCCCGAGTGGAGTACAATGCCTGTACTGCCGTGTAGTACTGATTGGAGTAATAATGCCTGTATTGCCGTGTAGTACCGAGTGGAGTACAGTGCTTTTACTGCCGTGTAGTACTGAGTGAAGTACAGTGCCTGTACTGCCGTGTTATGCCGAGTGGAGTACTGTGTGTATAGTGAGGTGTAGTACTGAGTGGAGTACAGTGCATGCACTGCCGTGTAGTCCCGAGTGGAGTACTGTATGTATAGTGCAGTATAGTACTGAGTGGAGTACAGTGCCTGTACTGCCATGTATACCGAGTGGAGTCCAGTGCCTTTACTGCCGTGTAGTCCCGAGTGGAGTACTGTGTGCATACTGCCGTGTATTACTGAGTGGAGTACAGTGCCTGTACTGCCGTGTAGTAGCGAGTGGGGGACTGTGTGTGTACTGCCGTGTAGTACTGAGTAGAGTACAGTGCCTGTTCTGCCATGTAGTACCGAGTGGAGTACTGTGTGTATAGTGCCGTGTAGTACCGAGTGGAGTACATTGCCTGTACTGCCGTGTACTACTGAGTGGAGTACAGTGCCTGTACTGCCGTGTAGTCCCGAGTGGAGTACAATGCCTGTACTGCCGTGTAGTACTGATTGGAGTACAGTGCCTGTACTGGCGTGTAGTACCGAGTGGAGTACAGTGCTTGTATTGCCGTGTAGTACTGAGTGGAGTACAGTGCCTGTACTGCCGTGTAGTGCCCAGTGGAGTACTGTGTATAGTGCAGTGTAGTACTGAGTGGAGTACAGTGCATGTACTGCCGTGTAGTCCCGAGTGGAGTACTCTGTGTATAGTGCAGTGCAGTACTGAGTGGAGTACATTGCCTGTACTGCCGTGTAGTACCGAGTGGAGTACATTGCCTGTACTGCCGTGTAGTCCCGAGTGGAGTACTGTGTGCATACTGCCGTGTAGTACTGAGTGGAGTACAGTGCCTGTACTGCCGTGTAGTACCGAGTGGAGTACAGTGCCTGTACTGCCGTGTAGTACTGAGTGGAGTACAGTGCCTGTACTGCCGTGTAGTCCCGAGTGGAGTACTGTGTGTATAGTGCAGTGTAGTACTGAGTGGAGTACTGTGTGTATAGTGCAGTGTAGTACTGAGTGGAGTAAACTGCCTGTAATGCCGTGTAGTACCGAGTGGAGTACAGTGCCTGTACTGCCGTGTAGTACTGAGTGGAGTACAGTGCCCGTACTGCCGTGTAGTCCCGAGTGGAGTACTGTGTGTATAGTGCAGTGTAGTACTGAGTGGAGTACTGTGTGTATAGTGCAGTGTAGTACTGAGTGGAGTACTGTGTGTATAGTGCCGTGTAGTACTGAGTGGAGTACAGTGCCTGTACTGCCGTGTAGTCCCAGGTGGAGTACCGTGTGCATACTGCCGTGTAGTACTGAGTGGAGTACACTGCCTGTAATGCCGTGTAGTACCGAGTGGAGTACAGTGCCTGTACTGCCGTGTAGTACTGAGTGGAGTACAGTGCCTGTACTGCCGTGTAGTCCCGAGTGGAGTACTGTGTGTATAGTGCAGTGTAGTACTGAGTGGAGTACTGTGTGTATAGTGCAGTGTAGTACTGAGTGGAGTACTGTGTGTATAGTGCCGTGAAGTACTGAGTGGAGTACAGTGCCTGTACTGCCGTGTAGTCCCAGGTGGAGTACCGTGTGCATACTGCCGTGTAGTACTGAGTGGAGTACAGTGCCTGTACTGCCGTGTAGTACCGAGTGGAGTACTGTGCCTGTACTGCCGTGTAGTACTGAATGGAGTACATTGCCTGTACTGCCGTGCAGTCCCGAGTGGAGTACTGTGTGCATACTGCCGTGTAGTACTGAGTGGAGTACAGTGCGTGTAATGCCGTGTAGTACCGAGTGGAGTACAGCGCCTGTACTGCCGTGTAGTACTGAGTGGAGTACAGTGCCTGTACTGCCGTGTAGTCCCGAGTGGAGTACTGTGTGTATAGTGCAGTGTAGTACTGAGTGGAGTACTGTGTGTATAGTGCAGTGTAGTACTGAGTGGAGTACTGTGTGTATAGTGCCGTGTAGTACTGAGTGGAGTACAGTGCCTGTACTGCCGTGTAATACCGAGTGGAGTACTGTGTGCATACTGCCGTGTAGTACTGAGTGGAGTACAGTGCCTGTACTGCCGTGTAGTACTGAGTGGAGTACAGTGCCTGTACTGCCGTGTAGTACTGGGTGGAGTACAGCGCCTGTACTGCCGTGTAGTACGGAGTGGAGTACAGTGCCTGTACTGCCGTGTAGTCCCGAGTGGAGTACTGTGTGTATAGTGCAGTGTAGTACTGAGTGGAGTACTGTGTGTATAGTGCAGTGTAGTACTGAGTGGAGTACTGTGTGTATAGTGCCGTGTAGTACTGAGTGGAGTACAGTGCCTGTACTGCCGTGTAGTCCCGAGTGGAGTACTGTGTGTATAGTGCAGTTTAGTACTGAGTGGAGTACTGTGTGTATAGTGCAGTGTAGTACTGAGTGGAGTATTGTGTGTATAGTGCCGTGTAGTACTGAGTGGAGTACAGTGCCTGTACTGCCGTGTAGTCCCAGGTGGAGTACCGTGTGCATACTGCCGTGTAGTACTGAGTGGAGTACAGTGCCTGTACTGCCGTGTAGTACCGAGTGGAGTACTGTGCCTGTACTGCCGTGTAGTACTGAATGGAGTACATTGCCTGTACTGCCGTGCAGTCCCGAGTGGAGTACTGTGTGCATACTGCCGTGTAGTACTGAGGGGAGTACAGTACCTGTACTGCCGTGTAGTACCGAGTGGAGTACTGTGTGTATAGTGCCGTGTAGTACACAGTGGAGTACAGTGCCTGTGCTGCCGTGTAGAACTGAGTGGAGTACAGTGCCTGTAATGCCGTGTAGTACCGAGTGGAGTACTGTGTGTATAGTGCCGTGTAGTACTGAGTGGAGTACATTGCCTGTACTGCCGTGCAGTCCCGAGTGGAGTACTGTGTGTATAGTGCCGTGTAGTACTGAGTGGAGTACAGTGCCTGTACTGCCGTGCAGTACTGAGTGGTACAGTGCCTGTACTGCCGTGTAGTACCGAGTGGAGTACTGTGTGTATACTGCCGTGTAGTACTGAGTGGAGTACAGTACCTGTACTGCCGTGTAGTACCGAGTGGGGGACTGTGTGTATACTGCCGTGTAGTACTGAGTGGCGTACAGTACCTGTACTGCCGGGTAGTCCCCAGTGGAGTACTGTGTGTATAGTGCAATGTAGTACTGAGTGGAGTACAGTGCATGTACTGCCGTGTAGTCCCGAGTGGAGTACTGTATGTATAGTGCAGTATAGTACTGAGTGGAGTACAGTGCCTGTACTGCCGTGTATACCGAGTGGAGTACAGTGCCTTTACTGCCGTGTAGTCCCGAGTGGATTACTGTGTGCATACTGCCGTGTATTACTGAGTGGAGTACAGTGCCTGTACTGCCGTGTAGTAGCGAGTGGGGGACTGTGTGTGTACTGCCGTGTAGTACTGAGTAGAGTACAGTGCCTGTGCTGCCGTGTAGTACCGAGTGGAGTACTGTGTGTACAGTGCCGTGTAGTACCGAGTGGAGTACAGTGCCTGTACTGCCGTGTACTACTGAGTGGAGTACAGTGCCTGTAATGCCGTGTAGTACCGAGTGGAGTACTGTGTGTATAGTGCCGTGTAGTACCGAGTGGAGTACAGTGCCTGTACTGCCGTGTAGTACTGAGTAGAGTACAGTGCCTGTACTGCCGTGTAGTCCCGAGTGGAGTACAATGCCTGTACTGCCGTGTAGTACTGATTGGAGTACAGTGTCTGTACTGCCGTGTAGTACCGAGTGGAGTACATTGCTTGTATTGCCGTGTAGTACTGAGTGGAGTACAGTGCCTGTACTGCCGTGTAGTGCCCAGTGGAGTACTGTGTGTATAGTGCAGTGTAGTACTGAGTGGAGTACAGTGCATGTACTGCCGTGTAGTCCCGAGTGGAGTACTCTGTGTATAGTGCAGTGTAGTACTGAGTGGAGTACAGTGCCTGTACTGCCGTGTAGTACCGAGTGGAGTACAGTGCCTGTACTGCCGTGTAGTCCCGAGTGGAGTACTCTGTGCATACTGCCGTGTAGTACTGAGTGGAGTACAGTGCCTGTACTGCCGTGTAGTACCGAGGGGAGTACAGTGCCTGTACTGCCGTGTAGTACTGAGTGGAGTACAGTGCCTGTACTGCCGTGTAGTCCCGTGTGGAGTAATGTGTGTATAGTGCAGTGTAGTACTGAGTGGAGTACAGTGCATGTACTGCCGTGTAGTACCGAGTGGATTACTGTGTGTATAGTGCCGTGTAGTACCGAGTGGAGTACAGTGCCTGTACTGCCGTGTAGTCCCGAGTGGAGTACTGTGTGCATACTGCCGTGTAGTACTGAGTGGAGTACAGTGCGTGTAATGCCGTTTAGTACCGAGTGGAGTACAGCGCCTGTACTGCCGTGTAGTACTGAGTGGAGTACAGTGCCTGTACTGCCGTGTAGTCCCGAGTGGAGTACTGTGTGTATAGTGCAGTGTAGTACTGAGTGGAGTACTGTGTGTATAGTGCAGTGTAGTACTGAGTGGAGTACTGTGTGTATAGTGCCGTGTAGTACTGAGTGGAGTACAGTGCCTGTACTGCCGTGTAATACCGAGTGGAGTACTGTGTGCATACTGCCGTGTAGTACTGAGTGGAGTACAGTGCCTGTACTGCCGTGTAGTACTGGGTGGAGTACAGTGCCTGTACTGCCGTGTAGTCCCCAGTGGAATACAGTTTGTGTAGTGCAGTGTAGTACTGAGTGGAGTACAGTGCATGTACTGCCGTGTAGTACCGAGTGGAGTACTGTGTGTATAGTGCAGTGTAGTACTGAGTGGAGTACTGTGTGTATAGTGCCGTGTAGTACTGAGTGGAGTACAGTACCTGTACTGCCGTGTAGTACCGAGTGGAGTACTGTGTGTATAGTGCCGTGTAGTACCGAGTGGAGTACAGTGCCTGTACTGCCGTGTACTACTGAGTGGAGTACAGTGCCTGTAATGCCGTGTAGTACCGAGTGGAGTACTGTGTGTATAGTGCCGTGTAGTACCGAGTGGAGTACAGTGCCTGTACTGCCGTGTAGTACTGAGTGGAGTACAGTGCCTGTACTGCCGTGTAGTCCCGAGTGGAGTACAATGCCTGTACTGCCGTGTAGTACTGATTGGAGTACAGTGTCTGTACTGCCGTGTAGTACCGAGTGGAGTACAGTGCTTGTATTGCCGTGTAGTACTGAGTGGAGTACAGTGCCTGTACTGCCGTGTAGTGCCCAGTGGAGTACTGTGTGTATAGTGCAGTGTAGTACTGAGTGGAGTACAGTGCATGTACTGCCGTGTAGTCCCGAGTGGAGTACTCTGTGTATAGTGCAGTGTAGTACTGAGTGGAGTACAGTGCCTGTACTGCCGTGTAGTACCGAGTGGAGTACAGTGCCTGTACTGCCGTGTAGTCCCGAGTGGAGTACTCTGTGCATACTGCCGTGTAGTACTGAGTGGAGTACAGTGCCTGTACTGCCGTGTAGTACCGAGGGGAGTACAGTGCCTGTACTGCCGTGTAGTACTGAGTGGAGTACAGTGTCTGTACTGCCGTGTAGTCCCGTGTGGAGTAATGTGTGTATAGTGCAGTGTAGTACTGAGTGGAGTACAGTGCATGTACTGCCGTGTAGTACCGAGTGGATTACTGTGTGTATAGTGCGGTGTAGTACCGAGTGCAGTACAGTGCCTGTACTGCCGTGTAGTACTGAGTGGTGTACAGTGTGTATAGTGACGTGTAGTACCCAGTGGAGTATTGTGTGTATAGTGCCGTGTAGTACCGAGTGGAGTACAGTGCCTGTACTGCCGTGTAGTACCGAGTGGAGTACTGTGTGTATAGTGCCGTGTAGTACACAGTGGAGTACAGTGCCTGTACTGCAGTGTAGTACTGAGTGGAGTACAGTGCCTGTACTGCCGTGTAGTCCCTAGTGGAGTACAATGCCTGTACTGCCGTGTAGTACTGATTGGAGTAATAGTGCCTGTATTGCCGTGTAGTACCGAGTGGAGTACAGTGCTTTTACTGCCGTGTAGTACTGAGTGAAGTACAGTGCCTGTACTGCCGTGTTATGCCGAGTGGAGTACTGTGTGTATAGTGCAGTGTAGTACTGAGTGGAGTACAGTGCATGTACTGCCGTGTAGTCCCGAGTGGAGTACTGTATGTATAGTGCAGTATAGTACTGAGTGGAGTACAGTGCCTGTCCTGCCGTGTATACCGAGTGGAGTACAGTGCCTTTACTGGCGTGTAGTTCCGAGTGGAGTACTGTGTGCATACTGCCGTGTATTACTGAGTGGATTACAGTGCCTGTACTGCCGTGTAGTAGCGAGTGGGGGACTGTGTGTGTACTGCCGTGTAGTACTGAGTAGAGTACAGTGCCTGTTCTGCCGTGTAGTACCGAGTGGAGTACTGTGGGTATAGTGCCGTGTAGTACCGAGTGGAGTACAGTGCCTGTACTGCCGTGTACTACTGAGTGGAGTACAGTGCCCGTACTGCCGTGTAGTCCCGAGTGGAGTACAATGCCTGTACTGCCGTGTAGTACTGATTGGAGTACAGTGCCTGTACTGGCGTGTAGTACCGAGTGGAGTACAGTGCTTGTATTGCCGTGTAGTACTGAGTGGAGTACAGTGCCTGTACTGCCGTGTAGTGCCCAGTGGAGTACTGTGTGTATAGTGCAGTGTAGTACTGAGTGGAGTACAGTGCATGTACTGCCGTGTAGTCCCGAGTGGAGTACTCTGTGTATAGTGCAGTGTAGTACTGAGTGGAGTACAGTGCCTGTACTGCCATGTAGTACCGAGTGGAGTACAGTGCCTGTACTGCCGTGTAGTCCCGAGTGGAGTACTGTGTGCATACTGCCGTGTAGTACTGAGTGGAGTACACTGCCTGTAATGCCGTGTAGTACCGAGTGGAGTACAGTGCCTGTACTGCCGTGTAGTACTGAGTGGAGTACAGTGCCTGTACTGCCGTGTAGTCCCGAGTGGAGTACTGTGTGTATAGTGCAGTGTAGTACTGAGTGGAGTACTGTGTGTATAGTGCAGTGTAGTACTGAGTGGAGTACTGTGTGTATAGTGCCGTGTAGTACTGAGTGGAGTACAGTGCCTGTACTGCCGTGTAGTCCCAGGTGGAGTACCGTGTGCATACTGCCGTGTAGTACTGAGTGGAGTACAGTGCCTGTACTGCCGTGTAGTACCGAGTGGAGTACTGTGCCTGTACTGCCGTGTAGTACTGAATGGAGTACATTGCCTGTACTGCCGTGCAGTCCCGAGTGGAGTACTGTGTGCATACTGCCGTGTAGTACTGAGTGGAGTACAGTGCGTGTAATGCCGTGTAGTACCGAGTGGAGTACAGCGCCTGTACTGCCGTGTAGTACTGAGTGGAGTACAGTGCCTGTACTGCCGTGTAGTCCCGAGTGGAGTACTGTGTGTATAGTGCCGTGTAGTACCGAGTGGAGTACAGTGCCTGTACTGCCGTGTAGTACTGAGTGGAGTACAGTGCCTGTAATGCCGTGTAGTACCGAGTGGAGTACTGTGTGTATAGTGCCGTGTAGTACCGAGTGGAGTACAGTGCCTGTACTGCCGTGTAGTACTGAGTTGAGTACAGTGTCTGTAATGCCGAGTAGTCCCGAGTGGAGTACAGTGCCTGTACTGCCGTGTAGTACTGATTGGAGTAGAGTGCCTGTACTGCCGTGTAGTACCGAGTGGAGTACAGTGCTTGTACTCCCGTGTAGTACTGAGTGGAGTACAGTGCCTGTACTACCGTGTAGTGCCCAGTGGAGTACTGTGTGTATAGTGCAGTGTAGTACTGAGTGGAGTACAGTGCATGTACTGCCGTGTAGTCCCGAGTGGAGTACTCTGTGTATAGTGCAGTGTAGTACTGAGTGGAGTACAGTGCCTGTACTGCCGTGTAGTACCGAGTGGAGTACAGTGCCTGTACTGCCGTGTATTCCCGAGTGGAGTACTGTGTGCATACTGCCGTGTAGTACTGAGTGGAGTACACTGCCTGTAATGCCGTGTAGTACCGAGTGGATTACAGTGCCTGTACTGCCGTGTAGTACTGAGTGGAGTACAGTGCCTGTACTGGCGTGTAGTCCCGAGTGGAGTACTGTGTGTATAGTGCAGTGTAGTACTGAGTGGAGTACTGTGTGTATAGTGCAGTGTAGTACTGAGTGGAGTACTGTGTGTATAGTGCCGTGTAGTACTGAGTGGAGTACAGTGCCTGTACTGCCGTGTAGTCCCAGGTGGAGTACCGTGTGCATACTGCCGTGTAGTACTGAGTGGAGTACAGTGCCTGTACTGCCGTGTAGTACCGAGTGGAGTACTGTGCCTGTACTGCCGTGTAGTCCCCAGTGGAATACAGTTTGTGTAGTGCAGTGTAGTACTGAGTGGAGTACAGTGCATGTACTGCCGTGTAGTACCGAGTGGAGTACTGTGTGTATAGTGCAGTGTAGTACTGAGTGGAGTACTGTGTGTATAGTGCCGTGTAGTACTGAGTGGAGTACAGTACCTGTACTGCCGTGTAGTACCGAGTGGAGTACTGTGTGTATAGTGCCGTGTAGTACACAGTGGAGTACAGTGCCTGTGCTGCCGTGTAGAACTGAGTGGAGTACAGTGCCTGTAATGCCGTGTAGTACCGAGTGGAGTACTGTGTGTATAGTGCCGTGTAGTACTGAGTGGAGTACATTGCCTGTACTGCCGTGCAGTCCCGAGTGGAGTACTGTGTGTATAGTGCCGTGTAGTACTGAGTGGAGTACAGTGCCTGTACTGCCGTGCAGTACTGAGTGGTACAGTGCCTGTACTGCCGTGTAGTACCGAGTGGAGTACTGTGTGTATACTGCCGTGTAGTACTGAGTGGCGTACAGTGCCTGTACTGCCGGGTAGTCCCCAGTGGAGTACTGTGTGTATAGTGCAGTGTAGTACTGAGTGGAGTACAGTGCATGTACTGCCGTGTAGTCCCGAGTGGAGTACTGTATGTATAGTGCAGTATAGTACTGAGTGGAGTACAGTGCCTGTACTGCCGTGTATACCGAGTGGAGTACAGTGCCTTTACTGCCGTGTAGTCCCGAGTGGATTACTGTGTGCATACTGCCGTGTATTACTGAGTGGAGTACAGTGCCTGTACTGCCGTGTAGTAGCGAGTGGGGGACTGTGTGTGTACTGCCGTGTAGTACTGAGTAGAGTACAGTGCCTGTGCTGCCGTGTAGTACCGAGTGGAGTACTGTGTGTATAGTGCCGTGTAGTACCGAGTGGAGTACAGTGCCTGTACTGCCGTGTACTACTGAGTGGAGTACAGTGCCTGTAATGCCGTGTAGTACCGAGTGGAGTTTTGTGTGTATAGTGCCGTGTAGTACCGAGTGGAGTACAGTGCCTGTACTGCCGTGTAGTACTGAGTGGAGTACAGTGCCTGTACTGCCGTGTAGTCCCGAGTGGAGTACAATGCCTGTACTGCCGTGTAGTACTGATTGGAGTACAGTGTCTGTACTGCCGTTTAGTACCGAGTGGAGTACAGTGCTTGTATTGCCGTGTAGTACTGAGTGGAGTACAGTGCCTGTACTGCCGTGTAGTGCCCAGTGGAGTACTGTGTGTATGGTGCAGTGTAGTACTGAGTGGAGTACAGTGCATGTACTGCCGTGTAGTCCCGAGTGGAGTACTCTGTGTATAGTGCAGTGTAGTACTGAGTGGAGTACAGTGCCTGTACTGCCGTGTAGTACCGAGTGGAGTACAGTGCCTGTACTGCCGTGTAGTCCCGAGTGGAGTACTCTGTGCATACTGCCGTGTAGTACTGAGTGGAGTACAGTGCCTGTACTGCCGTGTAGTACCGAGGGGAGTACAGTGCCTGTACTGCCGTGTAGTACTGAGTGGAGTACAGTGCCTGTACTGCCGTGTAGTCCCGTGTGGAGTAATGTGTGTATAGTGCAGTGTAGTACTGAGTGGAGTACAGTGCATGTACTGCCGTGTAGTACCGAGTGGATTACTGTGTGTATAGTGCCGTGTAGTACCGAGTGGAGTACAGTGCCTGTACTGCCGTGTAGTACTGAGTGGTGTACAGTGTGTATAGTGCCGTGTAGTACCGAGTGGAGTATTGTGTGTATAGTGCCGTGTAGTACCGAGTGGAGTACAGTGCCTGTACTGCCGTGTAGTACCGAGTGGAGTACTGTGTGTATAGTGCCGTGTAGTACACAGTGGAGTACAGTGCCTGTACTGCAGTGTAGTACTGAGTGGAGTACAGTGCCTGTACTGCCGTGTAGTCCCGAGTGGAGTACAATGCCTGTACTGCCGTGTAGTACTGATTGGAGTAATAGTGCCTGTATTGCCGTGTAGTACCGAGTGGAGTACAGTGCTTTTACTGCCGTGTAGTACTGAGTGAAGTACAGTGCCTGTACTGCCGTGTTATGCCGAGTGGAGTACTGTGTGTATAGTGCAGTGTAGTACTGAGTGGAGTACAGTGCATGTACTGCCGTGTAGTCCCGAGTGGAGTACTGTATGTATAGTGCAGTATAGTACTGAGTGGAGTACAGTGCCTGTCCTGCCGTGTATACCGAGTGGAGTACAGTGCCTTTACTGCCGTGTAGTTCCGAGTGGAGTACTGTGTGCATACTGCCGTGTATTACTGAGTGGATTACAGTGCCTGTACTGCCGTGTAGTAGCGAGTGGGGGACTGTGTGTGTACTGCCGTGTAGTACTGAGTAGAGTACAGTGCCTGTTCTGCCGTGTAGTACCGAGTGGAGTACTGTGTGTATAGTGCCGTGTAGTACCGAGTGGAGTACAGTGCCTGTACTGCCGTGTACTACTGAGTGGAGTACAGTGCCTGTACTGCCGTGTAGTCCCGAGTGGAGTACAATGCCTGTACTGCCGTGTAGTACTGATTGGAGTACAGTGCCTGTACTGGCGTGTAGTACCGAGTGGAGTACAGTGCTTGTATTGCCGTGTAGTACTGAGTGGAGTACAGTGCCTGTACTGCCGTGTAGTGCCCAGTGGAGTACTGTGTGTATAGTGCAGTGTAGTACTGAATGGAGTACAGTGCATGTACTGCCGTGTAGTCCCGAGTGGAGTACTCTGTGTATAGTGCAGTGTAGTACTGAGTGGAGTACAGTGCCTGTACTGCCGTGTAGTACCGAGTGGAGTACAGTGCCTGTACTGCCGTGTAGTCCCGAGTGCAGTACTGTGTGCATACTGCCGTGTAGTACTGAGTGGAGTACAGTGCCTGTACTGCCGTGTAGTACCGAGTGGAGTACTGTGTGTATAGTGCAGTGTAGTACTGAGTGGAGTACAGTACCTGTACTGCCGTGTAGTACCGAGTGGAGTACTGTGTGTATAGTGCCGTGTAGTACACAGTGGAGTACAGTACCTGTACTGCCGTGTAGTACCGATTGGAGTACTCTGTGTATAGAGCAGTGTAGTACTGAGTGGAGTACTGTGTGTATAGTGCAGTGTAGTACTGAGTGGAGTACATTGCCTGTACTGCCGTGCTGTACCGAGTGGAGTACTGTGTGTATAGTGCAGTGTAGTACTGAGTCGAGTACTGTGTGCATACTGCCGTGTAGTACTGAGTGGAGTACAGTGCCTGTACTGCCGTGTAGTACCGAGTGGAGTACTGTGTGTATAGTGCAGTGTAGTACTGAGTGGAGTACAGTACCTGTACTGCCGTGTAGTACCGAGTGGAGTACTGTGTGTATAGTGCCGTGTAGTACTGAGTGGAGTACTGTGTGCATACTGCCGTGTAGTACTGAGTGGAGTACAGTGCCTGTACTGCCGTGTAGTACCGAGTGGAATACTGTGTGTATAGTGCAGTGTAGTACTGAGTGGAGTACAGTACCTGTACTGCCGTGTAGTACCGAGTGGAGTACTGTGTGTATAGTGCCGTGTAGTACACAGTGGAGTACAGTACCTGTACTGCCGTGTAGAACTGAGTGGAGTACAGTGCCTGTAATGCCGTGTAGTACCGAGTGGAGTACTGTGTGTATAGTGCCGTGTAGTACACAGTGGAGTACAGTGCCTGTACTGCAGTGTAGTACTGAGTGGAGTACAGTGCCTGTACTGCCGTGTAGTCCCGAGTGGAGTACAATGCCTGTACTGCCGTGTAGTACTGATTGGAGTAATAGTGCCTGTATTGCCGTGTAGTACCGAGTGGAGTACAGTGCTTTTACTGCCGTGTAGTACTGAGTGAAGTACAGTGCCTGTACTGCCGTGTAGTACTGAGTGGTGTACAGTGTGTATAGTGCCGTGTAGTACCGAGTGGAGTATTGTGTGTATAGTGCCGTGTAGTACCGAGTGGAGTACAGTGCCTGTACTGCCGTGTAGTACCGAGTGGAGTACTGTGTGTATAGTGCCGTGTAGTACACAGTGGAGTACAGTGCCTGTACTGCAGTGTAGTACTGAGTGGAGTACAGTGCCTGTACTGCCGTGTAGTCCCGAGTGGAGTACAATGCCTGTACTGCCGTGTAGTACTGATTGGAGTAATAGTGCCTGTATTGCCGTGTAGTACCGAGTGGAGTACAGTGCTTTTACTGCCGTGTAGTACTGAGTGAAGTACAGTGCCTGTACTGCCGTGTTATGCCGAGTGGAGTACTGTGTGTATAGTGCAGTGTAGTACTGAGTGGAGTACAGTGCATGCACTGCCGTGTAGTCCCGAGTGTAGTACTGTATGTATAGTGCAGTATAGTACTGAGTGGAGTACAGTGCCTTTACTGCCGTGTAGTCCCGAGTGGAGTACTGTGTGCATACTGCCGTGTATTACTGAGTGGAGTACAGTGCCTGTACTGCCGTGTAGTAGCGAGTGGGGGACTGTGTGTGTACTGCCGTGTAGTACTGAGTAGAGTACAGTGCCTGTTCTGCCATGTAGTACCGAGTGGATTACTGTGTGTATAGTGCCGTGTAGTACCGAGTGGAGTACATTGCCTGTACTGCCGTGTACTACTGAGTGGAGTACAGTGCCTGTACTGCCGTGTAGTCCCGAGTGGAGTACAATGCCTGTACTGCCGTGTAGTACTGATTGGAGTACAGTGCCTGTACTGGCGTGTAGTACCGAGTGGAGTACAGTGCTTGTATTGCCGTGTAGTACTGAGTGGAGTACAGTGCCTGTACTGCCGTGTAGTGCCCAGTGGAGTACTGTGTATAGTGCAGTGTAGTACTGAGTGGAGTACAGTGCATGTACTGCCGTGTAGTCCCGAGTGGAGTACTCTGTGTATAGTGCAGTGTAGTACTGAGTGGAGTACATTGCCTGTACTGCCGTGTAGTACCGAGTGGAGTACATTGCGTGTACTGCCGTGTAGTCCCGAGTGGAGTACTGTGTGCATACTGCCGTGTAGTACTGAGTGGAGTACAGTGCCTGTACTGCCGTGTAGTACCGAGTGGAGTACAGTGCCTGTACTGCCGTGTAGTACTGAGTGGAGTACAGTGCCTGTACTGCCGTGTAGTCCCGTGTGGACTACTGTGTGTATTGTGCAGTGTACTACTGAGTGGAGTACAGTGCATGTACTGCCGTGTAGTACCGAGTGGTTTACTGTGTGTATAGTGCCGTGTAGTACCGAGTGGAGTACAGTGCCTGTACTGCCGTGTAGTACTGAGTGGTGTACAGTGTGTATAGTGCCGTGTAGTACCGAGTGGAGTACAGTGTGTATAGTGCCGTGTAGTACTGAGTGGAGTACAGTGCATGTACTGCCGTGTAGTACAGAGTGGAGTACAGTGCAAGTACTGCCGTGTAGTACTGAGTGGAGTACAGTGCATGTACTCCCGTGTAGTACCGAGTGGAGTGCAGTGCCTGTACTGCCGTGTAGTACTGAGTGGAGTACTGTGTGTATAGTGCCGTGTAGTACTGAGTGGAGTACATTGCCTGTACTGCCGTGCAGTCCCGAGTGGAGTACTGTGTGTATAGTGCCGTGTAGTACTGAGTGGAGTACAGTGCCTGTACTGCCGTGCAGTACTGAGTGGTACAGTGCCTGTACTGCCGTGTAGTACCGAGTGGAGTACTGTGTGTATACTGCCGTGTAGTACTGAGTGGAGTACAGTACCTGTACTGCCGTGTAGTACCGAGTGGGGGACTGTGTGTATACTGCCGTGTAGTACTGAGTGGCGTACAGTACCTGTACTGCCGGGTAGTCCCCAGTGGAGTACTGTGTGTATAGTGCAGTGTAGTACTGAGTGGAGTACAGTGCATGTACTGCCGTGTAGTCCCGAGTGGAGTACTGTATGTATAGTGCAGTATAGTACTGAGTGGAGTACAGTGCCTGTACTGCCGTGTATACCGAGTGGAGTACAGTGCCTTTACTGCCGTGTAGTCCCGAGTGGATTACTGTGTGCATACTGCCGTGTATTACTGAGTGGAGTACAGTGCCTGTACTGCCGTGTAGTAGCGAGTGGGGGACTGTGTGTGTACTGCCGTGTAGTACTGAGTAGAGTACAGTGCCTGTGCTGCCGTGTAGTACCGAGTGGAGTACTGTGTGTATAGTGCCGTGTAGTACCGAGTGGAGTACAGTGCCTGTACTGCCGTGTACTACTGAGTGGAGTACAGTGCCTGTAATGCCGTGTAGTAACGAGTGGAGTACTGTGTGTATAGTGCCGTGTAGTACCGAGTGGAGTACAGTGCCTGTACTGCCGTGTAGTACTGAGAAGAGTACAGTGCCTGTACTGCCGTGTAGTCCCGAGTGGAGTACAATGCCTGTACTGCCGTGTAGTACTGATTGGAGTACAGTGTCTGTACTGCCGTGTAGTACCGAGTGGAGTACAGTGCTTGTATTGCCGTGTAGTACTGAGTGGAGTACAGTGCCTGTACTGCCGTGTAGTGCCCAGTGGAGTACTGTGTGTATAGTGCAGTGTAGTACTGAGTGGAGTACAGTGCATGTACTGCCGTGTAGTCCCGAGTGGAGTACTCTGTGTATAGTGCAGTGTAGTACAGAGTGGAGTACAGTGCCTGTACTGCCGTGTAGTACCGAGTGGAGTACAGTGCCTGTACTGCCGTGTAGTCCCGAGTGGAGTACTCTGTGCATACTGCCGTGTAGTACTGAGTGGAGTACAGTGCCTGTACTGCCGTGTAGTACCGAGGGGAGTACAGTGCCTGTACTGCCGTGTAGTACTGAGTGGAGTACAGTGCCTGTACTGCCGTGTAGTCCCGTGTGGAGTAATGTGTGTATAGTGCAGTGTAGTACTGAGTGGAGTACAGTGCATGTACTGCCGTGTAGTACCGAGTGGATTACTGTGTGTATAGTGCCGTGTAGTACCGAGTGGAGTACAGTGCCTGTACTGCCGTGTAGTCCCGAGTGGAGAACTGTGTGCATACTGCCGTGTAGTACTGAGTGGAGTACAGTGCGTGTAATGCCGTGTAGTACCGAGTGGAGTACAGCGCCTGTACTGCCGTGTAGTACTGAGTGGAGTACAGTGCCTGTACTGCCGTGTAGTCCCGAGTGGAGTACTGTGTGTATAGTGCAGTGTAGTACTGAGTGGAGTACTGTGTGTATAGTGCAGTGTAGTACTGAGTGGAGTACTGTGTGTATAGTGCCGTGTAGTACTGAGTGGAGTACAGTGCCTGTACTGCCGTGTAGTCCCGAGTGGAGTACTGTATGTATAGTGCAGTATAGTACTGAGTGGAGTACAGTGCCTGTCCTGCCGTGTATACCGAGTGGAGTACAGTGCCTTTACTGCCGTGTAGTTCCGAGTGGAGTACTGTGTGCATACTGCCGTGTATTACTGAGTGGATTACAGTGCCTGTACTGCCGTGTAGTAGCGAGTGGGGGACTGTGTGTGTACTGCCGTGTAGTACTGAGTAGAGTACAGTGCCTGTTCTGCCGTGTAGTACCGAGTGGAGTACTGTGTGTATAGTGCCGTGTAGTACCGAGTGGAGTACAGTGCCTGTACTGCCGTGTACTACTGAGTGGAGTACAGTGCCTGTACTGCCGTGTAGTCCCGAGTGGAGTACAATGCCTGTACTGCCGTGTAGTACTGATTGGAGTACAGTGCCTGTACTGGCGTGTAGTACCGAGTGGAGTACAGTGCTTGTATTGCCGTGTAGTACTGAGTGGAGTACAGTGCCTGTACTGCCGTGTAGTGCCCAGTGGAGTACTGTGTGTATAGTGCAGTGTAGTACTGAGTGGAGTACAGTGCATGTACTGCCGTGTAGTCCCGAGTGGAGTACTCTGTGTATAGTGCAGTGTAGTACTGAGTGGAGTACAGTGCCTGTACTGCCGTGTAGTACCGAGTGGAGTACAGAATCTGTACTGCCGTGTAGTCCCGAGTGGAGTACTGTGTGCATACTGCCGTGTAGTACTGAGTGGAGTACAGTGCCTGTACTGCCGTGTAGTACCGAGTGGAGTACTGTGTGTATAGTGCAGTGTAGTACTGAGTGGAGTACAGTACCTGTACTGCCGTGTAGTACCGAGTGGAGTACTGTGTGTATAGTGCCGTGTAGTACACAGTGGAGTACAGTACCTGTACTGCCGTGTAGTACCGAGTGGAGTACTGTGTGTATAGTGCAGTGTAGTACTGAGTGGAGTACTGTGTGCATACTGCCGTGTAGTACTGAGTGGAGTACAGTGCCTGTACTGCCGTGTAGTACCGAGTGGAGTACTCTGTGTATAGTGCAGTGTAGTACTGAGTGGAGTACAGTACCTGTACTGCCGTGTAGTACCGAGTGGAGTACTGTGTGTATAGTGCCGTGTAGTACACAGTGGAGTACAGTACCTGTACTGCCGTGTAGAACTGAGTGGAGTACAGTGCCTGTAATGCCGTGTAGTACCGAGTGGAGTACTGTGTGTATAGTGCCGTGTAGTACTGAGTGGAGTACATTGCCTGTACTGCCGTGCAGTCCCGAGTGGAGTACTGTGTGTATAGTGCCGTGTAGTACTGAGTGGAGTACAGTGCCTGTACTGCCGTGTAGTACTGAGTGGGTACAGTGCCTGTACTGCCGTGTAGTACCGAGTGGAGTACTGTGTGTATACTGCCGTGTAGTACTGAGTGGAGTACAGTACCTGTACTGCCGTGTAGTACCGAGTGGGGGACTCTGTGTATACTGCCGTGTAGTACTGTGTGGAGTACAGTGCCTGTACTGCCGAGTAGTCCCGAGTGGAGTACTGTGTGTATAGTGCAGTGTAGTACTGAGTGGAGTACAGTGCATGTACTGCCGTGTAGTCCCGAGTGGAGTACTGTATGTATAGTGCAGTATAGTACTGAGTGGAGTACAGTGCCTGTACTGCCGTGTATACCGAGTGGAGTACAGTGCCTTTACTGCCGTGTAGTCCCGAGTGGAGTACTGTGTGCATACTGCCGTGTATTACTGAGTGGAGTACAGTGCCTGTACTGCCGTGTAGTACTGAGTGGACTACAGTGCCTGTACTGCCGTGTAGTCCCGAGTGGATTACTGAGTGTATAGTGCCGTGTAGTACCGAGTGGAGTACAGTGCCTGTACTGCCGTGTAGTACTGAGTGGAGAATAGTGCCTGTACTGCCGTGTAGTCCCGAATGGAGTACTTTGTGTATAGTGCCGTGTAGTCCCGAGTGGAGTACAGTGCCTGTACTGCCGTGTAGTACCGAGTGGAGTAGTGTGTGTATAGTGCCGTGTAGTACACAGTGGAGTACAGTGCCTGTACTGCCGTGTAGTACTGAGTGGTGTACAGTGCCTGTAATGCTGTGTAGTAACGAGTGGAGTATTGTGTGTATAGTGCCGTGTAGTACCGAGTGGAGTACAGTGCCTGTACTGCCGTGTAGTACCGAGTGGAGTACTGTGTGTATAGTGCCGTGTAGTACACAGTGGAGTACAGTGCCTGTACTGCAGTGTAGTACTGAGTGGAGTACAGTGCCTGTACTGCCGTGTAGTCCCGAGTGGAGTACAATGCCTGTACTGCCGTGTAGTACTGATTGGAGTAATAGTGCCTGTATTGCCGTGTAGTACCGAGTGGAGTACATTGCCTGTACTGCCGTGTACTACTGAGTGGAGTACAGTGCCTGTACTGCCGTGTAGTCCCGAGTGGAGTACAATGCCTGTACTGCCGTGTAGTACTGATTGGAGTACAGTGCCTGTACTGGCGTGTAGTACCGAGTGGAGTACAGTGCTTGTATTGCCGTGTAGTACTGAGTGGAGTACAGTGCCTGTACTGCCGTGTAGTGCCCAGTGGAGTACTGTGTATAGTGCAGTGTAGTACTGAGTGGAGTACAGTGCATGTACTGCCGTGTAGTCCCGAGTGGAGTACTCTGTGTATAGTGCAGTGTAGTACTGAGTGGAGTACATTGCCTGTACTGCCGTGTAGTACCGAGTGGAGTACATTGCCTGTACTGCCGTGTAGTCCCGAGTGGAGTACTGTGTGCATACTGCCGTGTAGTACTGAGTGGAGTACAGTGCCTGTACTGCCGTGTAGTACCGAGTGGAGTACAGTGCCTGTACTGCCGTGTAGTACTGAGTGGAGTACAGTGCCTGTACTGCCGTGTAGTCCCGTGTGGACTACTGTGTGTATTGTGCAGTGTAGTACTGAGTGGAGTACAGTGCATGTACTGCCGTGTAGTACCGAGTGGTTTACTGTGTGTATAGTGCCGTGTAGTACCGAGTGGAGTACAGTGCCTGTACTGCCGTGTAGTACTGAGTGGTGTACAGTGTGTATAGTGCCGTGTAGTACCGAGTGGAGTACAGTGTGTATAGTGCCGTGTAGTACTGAGTGGAGTACAGTGCATGTACTGCCGTGTAGTACAGAGTGGAGTACAGTGCAAGTACTGCCGTGTAGTACTGAGTGGAGTACAGTGCATGTACTCCCGTGTAGTACCGAGTGGAGTGCAGTGCCTGTACTGCCGTGTAGTACTGAGTGGAGTACTGTGTGTATAGTGCCGTGTAGTACTGAGTGGAGTACATTGCCTGTACTGCCGTGCAGTCCCGAGTGGAGTACTGTGTGTATAGTGCCGTGTAGTACTGAGTGGAGTACAGTGCCTGTACTGCCGTGCAGTACTGAGTGGTACAGTGCCTGTACTGCCGTGTAGTACCGAGTGGAGTACTGTGTGTATACTGCCGTGTAGTACTGAGTGGAGTACAGTACCTGTACTGCCGTGTAGTACCGAGTGGGGGACGGTGTGTATACTGCCGTGTAGTACTGAGTGGCGTACAGTACCTGTACTGCCGGGTAGTCCCCAGTGGAGTACTGTGTGTATAGTGCAGTGTAGTACTGAGTGGAGTACAGTGCATGTACTGCCGTGTAGTCCCGAGTGGAGTACTGTATGTATAGTGCAGTATAGTACTGAGTGGAGTACAGTGCCTGTACTGCCGTGTATACCGAGTGGAGTACAGTGCCTTTACTGCCGTGTAGTCCCGAGTGGATTACTGTGTGCATACTGCCGTGTATTACTGAGTGGAGTACAGTGCCTGTACTGCCGTGTAGTAGCGAGTGGTGGACTGTGTGTGTACTGCCGTGTAGTACTGAGTAGAGTACAGTGCCTGTGCTGCCGTGTAGTACCGAGTGGAGTACTGTGTGTATAGTGCCGTGTAGTACCGAGTGGAGTACAGTGCCTGTACTGCCGTGTACTACTGAGTGGAGTACAGTGCCTGTAATGCCGTGTAGTACCGAGTGGAGTACTGTGTGTATAGTGCCGTGTAGTACCGAGTGGAGTACAGTGCTTGTACTGCCGTGTAGTACTGAGTAGAGTACAGTGCCTGTACTGCCGTGTAGTCCCGAGTGGAGTACAATGCCTGTACTGCCGTGTAGTACTGATTGGAGTACAGTGTCTGTACTGCCGTGTAGTACCGAGTGGAGTACAGTGCTTGTATTGCCGTGTAGTACTGAGTGGAGTACAGTGCCTGTACTGCCGTGTAGTGCCCAGTGGAGTACTGTGTGTATAGTGCAGTGTAGTACTGAGTGGAGTACAGTGCATGTACTGCCGTGTAGTCCCGAGTGGAGTACTCTGTGTATAGTGCAGTGTAGTACTGAGTGGAGTACAGTGCCTGTACTGCCGTGTAGTACCGAGTGGAGTACAGTGCCTGTACTGCCGTGTAGTCCCGAGTGGAGTACTCTGTGCATACTGCCGTGTAGTACTGAGTGGAGTACAGTGCCTGTACTGCCGTGTAGTACCGAGGGGAGTACAGTGCCTGTACTGCCGTGTAGTACTGAGTGGAGTACAGTGCCTGTACTGCCGTGTAGTCCCGTGTGGAGTAATGTGTGTATAGTGCAGTGTAGTACTGAGTGGAGTACAGTGCATGTACTGCCGTGTAGTACCGAGTGGATTACTGTGTGTATAGTGCCGTGTAGTACCGAGTGGAGTACAGTGCCTGTACTGCCGTGTAGTCCCGAGTGGAGTACTGTGTGCATACTGCCGTGTAGTACTGAGTGGAGTACAGTGCGTGTAATGCCGTGTAGTACCGAGTGGAGTACAGCGCCTGTACTGCCGTGTAGTACTGAGTGGAGTACAGTGCCTGTACTGCCGTGTAGTCCCGAGTGGAGTACTGTGTGTATAGTGCAGTGTAGTACTGAGTGGAGTACAGTGCATGTACTGCCGTGCAGTCCCGAGTGGAGTACTCTGTGTATAGTGCAGTGTAGTACTGAGTGTAGTACAGTGCCTGTACTGCCGTGTAGTTCCGAGTGGAGTACAGTGCCTGTACTGCCGTGTAGTCCCGAGTGGAGTACTGTGTGCATACTGCCGTGTAGTACTGAGTGGAGTACACTGCCTGTAATGCCGTGTAGTACCGAGTGGAGTACAGTGCCTGTACTGCCGTGTAGTACTGAGTGGAGTACAGTGCCTGTACTGCCGTGTAGTCCCGAGTGGAGTACTGTGTGTATAGTGCAGCGTAGTACTGAGTGGAGTACTGTGTGTATAGTGCAGTGTAGTACTGGGTGTTGTACTGTGTGTATAGTGCCGTGTAGTACTGAGTGGAGTACAGTGCCTGTACTGCCGTGTAGTCCCAGGTGGAGTACCGTGTGCATACTGCCGTGTAGTACTGAGTGGAGTACAGTGCCTGTACTGCCGTGTAGTACCGAGTGGAGTACTGTGCCTGTACTGCCGTGTAGTACTGAGTGGAGTACAGTGCCTGTACTGCCGTGTAGTCCCGAGTGGAGTACTGTGTGTATAGTGCCGTGTAGTACCGAGTGGAGTACAGTGCCTGTACTGCCGTGTAGTACTGAGTGGAGTACAGTGCCTGTAATGCCGTGTAGTACCGAGTGGAGTACTGTGCGTATAGTGCCGTGTAGTACCGAGTGGAGTACAGTGCCTGTACTGCCGTGTAGTACTGAGTTGAGTACAGTGCCTGTAATGCCGAGTAGTCCCGAGTGGAGTACAGTGCCTGTACTGCCGTGTAGTACTGATTGGAGTAGAGTGCCTGTACTGCCGTGTAGTACCGAGTGGAGTACAGTGCTTGTACTCCCGTGTAGTACTGAGTGGAGTACAGTGCCTGTACTACCGTGTAGTGCCCAGTGGAGTACTGTGTGTATAGTGCAGTGTAGTACTGAGTGGAGTACAGTGCATGTACTGCCGTGTAGTCCCGAGTGGAGTACTCTGTGTATAGTGCAGTGTAGTACTGAGTGGAGTACAGTGCCTGTACTGCCGTGTAGTACCGAGCGGAGTACAGTGCCTGTACTGCCGTGTAGTCCCGAGTGGAGTACTGTGTGCATACTGCCGTGTAGTACTGAGTGGAGTACACTGCCTGTAATGCCGTGTAGTACCGAGTGGATTACAGTGCCTGTACTGCCGTGTAGTACTGAGTGGAGTACAGTGCCTGTACTGCCGTGTTGTCCCGAGTGGAGTACTGTGTGTATAGTGCAGTGTAGTACTGAGTGGAGTACTGTGTGTATAGTGCAGTGTAGTACTGAGTGGAGTACTGTGTGTATAGTGCCGTGTAGTACTGAGTGGAGTACAGTGCCTGTACTGCCGTGTAGTCCCAGGTGGAGTACCGTGTGCATACTGCCGTGTAGTACTGAGTGGAGTACAGTGCCTGTACTGCCGTGTAGTACCGAGTGGAGTACTGTGCCTGTACTGCCGTGTAGTACTGAATGGAGTACATTGCCTGTACTGCCGTGCAGTCCCGAGTGGAGTACTGTGTGCATACTGCCGTGTAGTACTGAGTGGAGTACAGTGCGTGTAATGCCGTGTAGTACCGAGTGGAGTACAGCGCCTGTACTGCCGTGTAGTACTGAGTGGAGTACAGTGCCTGTACTGCCGTGTAGTCCCGAGTGGAGTACTGTGTGTATAGTGCAGTGTAGTACTGAGTGGAGTACTGTGTGTATAGTGCAGTGTAGTACTGAGTGGAGTACTGTGTGTATAGTGCCGTGTAGTACTGAGTGGAGTACAGTGCATGTACTGCCGTGTAGTACCGAGTGGAGTACTGTGTGTATAGTGCAGTGTAGTACTGAGTGGAGTACTGTGTGTATAGTGCCGTGTAGTACTGAGTGGAGTACAGTACCTGTACTGCCGTGTAGTACCGAGTGGAGTACTGTGTGTATAGTGCCGTGTAGTACACAGTGGAGTACAGTGCCTGTGCTGCCGTGTAGAACTGAGTGGAGTACAGTGCCTGTAATGCCGTGTAGTACCGAGTGGAGTACTGTGTGTATAGTGCCGTGTAGTACTGAGTGGAGTACATTGCCTGTACTGCCGTGCAGTCCCGAGTGGAGTACTGTGTGTATAGTGCCGTGTAGTACTGAGTGGAGTACAGTGCCTGTACTGCCGTGCAGTACTGAGTGGTACAGTGCCTGTACTGCCGTGTAGTACCGAGTGGAGTACTGTGTGTATACTGCCGTGTAGTACTGAGTGGCGTACAGTGCCTGTACTGCCGGGTAGTCCCCAGTGGAGTACTGTGTGTATAGTGCAGTGTAGTACTGAGTGGAGTACAGTGCATGTACTGCCGTGTAGTCCCGAGTGGAGTACTGTATGTATAGTGCAGTATAGTACTGAGTGGAGTACAGTGCCTGTACTGCCGTGTATACCGAGTGGAGTACAGTGCCTTTACTGCCGTGTAGTCCCGAGTGGATTACTGTGTGCATACTGCCGTGTATTACTGAGTGGAGTACAGTGCCTGTACTGCCGTGTAGTAGCGAGTGGGGGACTGTGTGTGTACTGCCGTGTAGTACTGAGTAGAGTACAGTGCCTGTGCTGCCGTGTAGTACCGAGTGGAGTACTGTGTGTATAGTGCCGTGTAGTACCGAGTGGAGTACAGTGCCTGTACTGCCGTGTACTACTGAGTGGAGTACAGTGCCTGTAATGCCGTGTAGTACCGAGTGGAGTTTTGTGTGTATAGTGCCGTGTAGTACCGAGTGGAGTACAGTGCCTGTACTGCCGTGTAGTACTGAGTGGAGTACAGTGCCTGTACTGCCGTGTAGTCCCGAGTGGAGTACAATGCCTGTACTGCCGTGTAGTACTGATTGGAGTACAGTGTCTGTACTGCCGTGTAGTACCGAGTGGAGTACAGTGCTTGTATTGCCGTGTAGTACTGAGTGGAGTACAGTGCCTGTACTGCCGTGTAGTGCCCAGTGGAGTACTGTGTGTATAGTGCAGTGTAGTACTGAGTGGAGTACAGTGCATGTACTGCCGTGTAGTCCCGAGTGGAGTACTCTGTGTATAGTGCAGTGTAGTACTGAGTGGAGTACAGTGCCTGTACTGCCGTGTAGTACCGAGTGGAGTACAGTGCCTGTACTGCCGTGTAGTCCCGAGTGGAGTACTCTGTGCATACTGCCGTGTAGTACTGAGTGGAGTACAGTGCCTGTACTGCCGTGTAGTACCGAGGGGAGTACAGTGCCTGTACTGCCGTGTAGTACTGAGTGGAGTACAGTGCCTGTACTGCCGTGTAGTCCCGTGTGGAGTAATGTGTGTATAGTGCAGTGTAGTACTGAGTGGAGTACAGTGCATGTACTGCCGTGTAGTACCGAGTGGATTACTGTGTGTATAGTGCCGTGTAGTACCGAGTGGAGTACAGTGCCTGTACTGCCGTGTAGTACTGAGTGGTGTACAGTGTGTATAGTGCCGTGTAGTACCGAGTGGAGTATTGTGTGTATAGTGCCGTGTAGTACCGAGTGGAGTACAGTGCCTGTACTGCCGTGTAGTACCGAGTGGAGTACTGTGTGTATAGTGCCGTGTAGTACACAGTGGAGTACAGTGCCTGTACTGCAGTGTAGTACTGAGTGGAGTACAGTGCCTGTACTGCCGTGTAGTCCCGAGTGGAGTACAATGCCTGTACTGCCGTGTAGTACTGATTGGAGTAATAGTGCCTGTATTGCCGTGTAGTACCGAGTGGAGTACAGTGCTTTTACTGCCGTGTAGTACTGAGTGAAGTACAGTGCCTGTACTGCCGTGTTATGCCGAGTGGAGTACTGTGTGTATAGTGCAGTGTAGTACTGAGTGGAGTACAGTGCATGTACTGCCGTGTAGTCCCGAGTGGAGTACTGTATGTATAGTGCAGTATAGTACTGAGTGGAGTACAGTGCCTGTCCTGCCGTGTATACCGAGTGGAGTACAGTGCCTTTACTGCCGTGTAGTTCCGAGTGGAGTACTGTGTGCATACTGCCGTGTATTACTGAGTGGATTACAGTGCCTGTACTGCCGTGTAGTAGCGAGTGGGGGACTGTGTGTGTACTGCCGTGTAGTACTGAGTAGAGTACAGTGCCTGTTCTGCCGTGTAGTACCGAGTGGAGTACTGTGTGTATAGTGCCGTGTAGTACCGAGTGGAGTACAGTGCCTGTACTGCCGTGTACTACTGAGTGGAGTACAGTGCCTGTACTGCCGTGTAGTCCCGAGTGGAGTACAATGCCTGTACTGGCGTGTAGTACCGAGTGGAGTACAGTGCTTGTATTGCCGTGTAGTACTGAGTGGAGTACAGTGCCTGTACTGCCGTGTAGTGCCCAGTGGAGTACTGTGTGTATAGTGCAGTGTAGTACTGAGTGGAGTACAGTGCATGTACTGCCGTGTAGTACCGAGTGGAGTACAGTGCCTGTACTGCCGTGTAGTCCCGAGTGGAGTACTGTGTGCATACTGCCGTGTAGTACTGAGTGGAGTACAGTGCCTGTACTGCCGTGTAGTACCGAGTGGAGTACTGTGTGTATAGTGCAGTGTAGTACTGAGTGGAGTACAGTACCTGTACTGCCGTGTAGTACCGAGTGGAGTACTGTGTGTATAGTGCCGTGTAGTACACAGTGGAGTACAGTACCTGTACTGCCGTGTAGTACCGAGTGGAGTACTGTGTGTATAGTGCAGTGTAGTACTGAGTGGAGTACAGTGCCTGTACTGCCGTGTAGTACCGAGTGGAGTACTGTGTGTTTAGTGCAGTGTAGTACTGAGTGGAGTACAGTACCTGTACTGCCGTGTAGTACCGAGTGGAGTACTGTGTGTATAGTGCCGTGTAGTACACAGTGGAGTACAGTACCTGTACTGCCGTGTAGTACCGAGTGGAGTACTGTGTGTATAGTGCCGTGTAGTACACAGTGGAGTACAGTACCTGTACTGCCGTGTAGTCCCGAGTGCAGTACTGAGTGCATACTGCCGTGTAGTACTGAGTGGAGTACAGTGCCTGTACTGCCGTGTAGTACCGAGTGGAGTACTGTGTGTTTAGTGCAGTGTAGTACTGAGTGGAGTACAGTACCTGTACTGCCGTGTAGTACCGAGTGGAGTACTGTGTGTATAGTGCCGTGTAGTACACAGTGGAGTACAGTACCTGTACTGCCGTGTAGTACCGAGTGGAGTACTGTGTGTATAGTGCAGTGTAGTACTGAGTGGAGTACTGTGTGTATAGTGCAGTGTAGTACTGAGTGGAGTACATTGCCTGTACTGCCGTGCAGTACCGAGTGGAGTACTGTGTGTATAGTGCAGTGTAGTACTGAGTCGAGTACTGTGTGCATACTGCCGTGTAGTACTGAGTGGAGTACAGTGCCTGTACTGCCGTGTAGTACCGAGTGGAGTACTGTGTGTATAGTGCAGTGTAGTACTGAGTGGAGTACAGTACCTGTACTGCCGTGTAGTACCGAGTGGAGTACTGTGTGTATAGTGCCGTGTAGTACTGAGTGGAGTACTGTGTGCATACTGCCGTGTAGTACTGAGTGGAGTACAGTGCCTGTACTGCCGTGTAGTACCGAGTGGAGTACTGTGTGTATAGTGCAGTGTAGTACTGAGTGGAGTACAGTACCTGTACTGCCGTGTAGTACCGAGTGGAGTACTGTGTGTATAGTGCCGTGTAGTACACAGTGGAGTACAGTACCTGTACTGCCGTGTAGAACTGAGTGGAGTACAGTGCCTGTAATGCCCGGTAGTACCGAGTGGAGTACTGTGTGTATAGTGCCGTGTAGTACACAGTGGAGTACAGTGCCTGTACTGCAGTGTAGTACTGAGTGGAGTACAGTGCCTGTACTGCCGTGTAGTCCCGAGTGGAGTACAATGCCTGTACTGCCGTGTAGTACTGATTGGAGTAATAGTGCCTGTATTGCCGTGTAGTACCGAGTGGAGTACAGTGCTTTTACTGCCGTGTAGTACTGAGTGAAGTACAGTGCCTGTACTGCCGTGTAGTACTGAGTGGTGTACAGTGTGTATAGTGCCGTGTAGTACCGAGTGGAGTATTGTGTGTATAGTGACGTGTAGTACCGAGTGGAGTACAGTGCCTGTACTGCCGTGTAGTACCGAGTGGAGTACTGTGTGTATAGTGCCGTGTAGTACACAGTGGAGTACCGTGCCTGTACTGCAGTGTAGTACTGAGTGGAGTACAGTGCCTGTACTGCCGTGTAGTCCCGAGTGGAGTACAATGCCTGTACTGCCGTGTAGTACTGATTGGAGTAATAGTGCCTGTATTGCCGTGTAGTACCGAGTGGAGTACAGTGCTTTTTCTGCCGTGTAGTACTGAGTGAAGTACTGTGCCTGTACTGCCGTGTTATGCCGAGTGGAGTACTGTGTGTATAGTGCAGTGTAGTACTGAGTGGAGTACAGTGCATGTACTGCCGTGTAGTCCCGAGTGGAGTACTGTATGTATAGTGCAGTATAGTACTGAGTGGAGTACAGTGCCTGTCCTGCCGTGTATACCGAGTGGAGTACAGTGCCTTTACTGCCGTGTAGTTCCGAGTGGAGTACTGTGTGCATACTGCCGTGTATTACTGAGTGGATTACAGTGCCTGTACTGCCGTGTAGTAGCGAGTGGGGGACTGTGTGTGTACTGCCGTGTAGTACTGAGTAGAGTACAGTGCCTGTTCTGCCGTGTAGTACCGAGTGGAGTACTGTGTGTATAGTGCCGTGTAGTACCGAGTGGAGTACAGTGCCTGTACTGCCGTGTACTACTGAGTGGAGTACAGTGCCTGTACTGCCGTGTAGTCCCGAGTGGAGTACAATGCCTGTACTGCCGTGTAGTACTGATTGGAGTACAGTGCCTGTACTGGCGTGTAGTACCGAGTGGAGTACAGTGCTTGTATTGCCGTGTAGTACTGAGTAGACTACAGTGCCTGTACTGCCGTGTAGTGCCCAGTGGAGTACTGTGTGTATAGTGCAGTGTAGTACTGAGTGGAGTACAGTGCATGTACTGCCGTGTAGTCCCGAGTGGAGTACTCTGTGTATAGTGCAGTGTAGTACTGAGTGGAGTACAGTGCCTGTACTGCCGTGTAGTACCGAGTGGAGTACAGTGCCTGTACTGCCGTGTAGTCCCGAGTGGAGTACTGTGTGCATACTGCCGTGTAGTACTGAGTGGAGTACAGTGCCTGTACTGCCGTGTAGTACCGAGTGGAGTACTGTGTGTATAGTGCCGTGTAGTACACAGTGGAGTACAGTACCTGTACTGCCGTGTAGTACCGAGTGGAGTACTGTGTGTATAGTGCAGTGTAGTACTGAGTGGAGTACTGTGTGCATACTGCCGTGTAGTACTGAGTGGAGTACAGTGCCTGTACTGCCGTGTAGTACCGAGTGGAGTACTGTGTGTATAGTGCAGTGTAGTACTGAGTGGAGTACAGTACCTGTACTGCCGTGTAGTACCGAGTGGAGTACTGTGTGTATAGTGCCGTGTAGTACACAGTGGAGTACAGTACCTGTACTGCCGTGTAGAACTGAGTGGAGTACAGTGCCTGTAATGCCGTGTAGTACCGAGTGGAGTACTGTGCGTATAGTGCCGTGTAGTACTGAGTGGAGTACATTGCCTGTACTGCCGTGCAGTCCCGAGTGAAGTACTGTGTGTATAGTGCCGTGTAGTACTGAGTGGAGTACAGTGCCTGTACTGCCGTGTAGTACTGAGTGGGTACAGTGCCTGTACTGCCGTGTAGTACCGAGTGGAGTACTGTGTGTATACTGCCGTGTAGTACTGAGTGGAGTACAGTACCTGTACTGCCGTGTAGTACCGAGTGGAGGACTCTGTGTATACTGCCGTGTAGTACTGAGTGGAGTACAGTGCCTGTACTGCCGAGTAGTCCCGAGTGGAGTACTGTGTGTATAGTGCAGTGTAGTACTGAGTGGAGTACAGTGCATGTACTGCCGTGTAGTCCCGAGTGGAGTACTGTATGTATAGTGCAGTATAGTACTGAGTGGAGTACAGTGCCTGTACTGCCGTGTATACCGAGTGGAGTACAGTGCCTTTACTGCCGTGTAGTCCCGAGTGGAGTACTGTGTGCATACTGCCGTGTATTACTGAGTGGAGTACAGTGCCTGTACTGCCGTGTAGTACTGAGTGGACTACAGTGCCTGTACTGCCGTGTAGTCCCGAGTGGATTACTGAGTGTATAGTGCCGTGTAGTACCGAGTGGAGTACAGTGCCTGTACTGCCGTGTAGTACTGAGTGGAGTACAGTGCCTGTACTGCCGTGTAGTCCCGAATGGAGTTCTTTGTGTATAGTGCCGTGTAGTCCCGAGTGGAGTACAGTGCCTGTACTGCCGTGTAGTACCGAGTGGAGTAGTGTGTGTATAGTGCCGTGTAGTACACAGTGGAGTACAGTGCCTGTACTGCCGTGTAGTACTGAGTGGTGTACAGTGCCTGTAATGCTGTGTAGTAACGAGTGGAGTATAGTGTGTATAGTGCCGTGTAGTACCGAGTGGAGTACAGTGCCTGTACTGCCGTGTAGTACCGAGTGGAGTACTGTGTGTATAGTGCCGTGTAGTACACAGTGGAGTACAGTGCCTGTACTGCAGTGTAGTACTGAGTGGAGTACAGTGCCTGTACTGCCGTGTAGTCCCGAGTGGAGTACAATGCCTGTACTGCCGTGTAGTACTGATTGGAGTAATAGTGCCTGTATTGCCGTGTAGTACCGAGTGGAGTACAGTGCTTTTACTGCCGTGTAGTACTGAGTGAAGTACAGTGCCTGTACTGCCGTGTTATGCCGAGTGGAGTACTGTGTGTATAGTGCAGTGTAGTACTGAGTGGAGTACAGTGCATGCACTGCCGTGTAGTCCCGAGTGGAGTACTGTATGTATAGTGCAGTATAGTACTGAGTGGAGTACAGTGCCTGTACTGCCATGTATACCGAGTGGAGTACAGTGCCTTTACTGCCGTGTAGTCCCGAGTGGAGTACTGTGTGCATACTGCCGTGTATTACTGAGTGGAGTACAGTGCCTGTACTGCCGTGTAGTAGCGAGTGGGGGACTGTGTGTGTACTGCCGTGTAGTACTGAGTAGAGTACAGTGCCTGTTCTGCCATGTAGTACCGAGTGGAGTACTGTGTGTATAGTGCCGTGTAGTACCGAGTGGAGTACATTGCCTGTACTGCCGTGTACTACTGAGTGGAGTACAGTGCCTGTACTGCCGTGTAGTCCCGAGTGGAGTACAATGCCTGTACTGCCGTGTAGTACTGATTGGAGTACAGTGCCTGTACTGGCGTGTAGTACCGAGTGGAGTACAGTGCTTGTATTGCCGTGTAGTACTGAGTGGAGTACAGTGCCTGTACTGCCGTGTAGTGCCCAGTGGAGTACTGTGTATAGTGCAGTGTAGTACTGAGTGGAGTACAGTGCATGTACTGCCGTGTAGTCCCGAGTGGAGTACTCTGTGTATAGTGCAGTGTAGTACTGAGTGGAGTACATTGCCTGTACTGCCGTGTAGTACCGAGTGGAGTACATTGCCTGTACTGCCGTGTAGTCCCGAGTGGAGTACTGTGTGCATACTGCCGTGTAGTACTGAGTGGAGTACAGTGCCTGTACTGCCGTGTAGTACCGAGTGGAGTACAGTGCCTGTACTGCCGTGTAGTACTGAGTGGAGTACAGTGCCTGTACTGCCGTGTAGTCCCGTGTGGACTACTGTGTGTATTGTGCAGTGTACTACTGAGTGGAGTACAGTGCATGTACTGCCGTGTAGTACCGAGTGGTTTACTGTGTGTATAGTGCCGTGTAGTACCGAGTGGAGTACAGTGCCTGTACTGCCGTGTAGTACTGAGTGGTGTACAGTGTGTATAGTGCCGTGTAGTACCGAGTGGAGTACAGTGTGTATAGTGCCGTGTAGTACTGAGTGGAGTACAGTGCATGTACTGCCGTGTAGTACAGAGTGGAGTACAGTGCAAGTACTGCCGTGTAGTACTGAGTGGAGTACAGTGCATGTACTCCCGTGTAGTACCGAGTGGAGTGCAGTGCCTGTACTGCCGTGTAGTACTGAGTGGAGTACTGTGTGTATAGTGCCGTGTAGTACTGAGTGGAGTACATTGCCTGTACTGCCGTGCAGTCCCGAGTGGAGTACTGTGTGTATAGTGCCGTGTAGTACTGAGTGGAGTCTAGTGCCTGTACTGCCGTGCAGTACTGAGTGGTACAGTGCCTGTACTGCCGTGTAGTACCGAGTGGAGTACTGTGTGTATACTGCCGTGTAGTACTGAGTGGAGTACAGTACCTGTACTGCCGTGTAGTACCGAGTGGGGGACTGTGTGTATACTGCCGTGTAGTACTGAGTGGCGTACAGTACCTGTACTGCCGGGTAGTCCCCAGTGGAGTACTGTGTGTATAGTGCAGTGTAGTACTGAGTGGAGTACAGTGCATGTACTGCCGTGTAGTCCCGAGTGGAGTACTGTATGTATAGTGCAGTATAGTACTGAGTGGAGTACAGTGCCTGTACTGCCGTGTATACCGAGTGGAGTACAGTGCCTTTACTGCCGTGTAGTCCCGAGTGGATTACTGTGTGCATACTGCCGTGTATTACTGAGTGGAGTACAGTGCCTGTACTGCCGTGTAGTAGCGAGTGGGGGACTGTGTGTGTACTGCCGTGTAGTACTGAGTAGAGTACAGTGCCTGTGCTGCCGTGTAGTACCGAGTGGAGTACTGTGTGTATAGTGCCGTGTAGTACCGAGTGGAGTACAGTGCCTGTACTGCCGTGTACTACTGAGTGGAGTACAGTGCCTGTAATGCCGTGTAGTAACGAGTGGAGTACTGTGTGTATAGTGCCGTGTAGTACCGAGTGGAGTACAGTGCCTGTACTGCCGTGTAGTACTGAGTAGAGTACAGTGCCTGTACTGCCGTGTAGTCCCGAGTGGAGTACAATGCCTGTACTGCCGTGTAGTATTGATTGGAGTACAGTGTCTGTACTGCCGTGTAGTACCGAGTGGAGTACAGTGCTTGTATTGCCGTGTAGTACTGAGTGGAGTACAGTGCCTGTACTGCCGTGTAGTGCCCAGTATAGTACTGTGTGTATAGTGCAGTGTAGTACTGAGTGGAGTACAGTGCATGTACTGCCGTGTAGTCCCGAGTGGAGTACTCTGTGTATAGTGCAGTGTAGTACTGAGTGGAGTACAGTGCCTGTACTGCCGTGTAGTACCGAGTGGAGTACAGTGCCTGTACTGCCGTGTAGTCCCGAGTGGAGTACTCTGTGCATGCTGCCGTGTAGTACTGAGTGGAGTACAGTGCCTGTACTGCCGTGTAGTACCGAGGGGAGTACAGTGCCTGTACTGCCGTGTAGTACTGAGTGGAGTACAGTGCCTGTACTGCCGTGTAGTCCCGTGTGGAGTAATGTGTGTATAGTGCAGTGTAGTACTGAGTGGAGTACAGTGCATGTACTGCCGTGTAGTACCGAGTGGATTACTGTGTGTATAGTGCCGTGTAGTACCGAGTGGAGTACAGTGCCTGTACTGCCGTGTAGTCCCGAGTGGAGTACTGTGTGCATACTGCCGTGTAGTACTGAGTGGAGTACAGTGCGTGTAATGCCGTGTAGTACCGAGTGGAGTACAGCGCCTGTACTGCCGTGTAGTACTGAGTGGAGTACAGTGCCTGTACTGCCGTGTAGTCCCGAGTGGAGTACTGTGTGTATAGTGCAGTGTAGTACTGAGTGGAGTACTGTGTGTATAGTGCAGTGTAGTACTGAGTGGAGTACTGTGTGTATAGTGCCGTGTAGTACTGAGTGGAGTACAGTGCCTGTACTGCCGTGTAGTCCCGAGTGGAGTACTGTATGTATAGTGCAGTATAGTACTGAGTGGAGTACAGTGCCTGTCCTGCCGTGTATACCGAGTGGAGTACAGTGCCTTTACTGCCGTGTAGTTCCGAGTGGAGTACTGTGTGCATACTGCCGTGTATTACTGAGTGGATTACAGTGCCTGTACTGCCGTGTAGTAGCGAGTGGGGGACTGTGTGTGTACTGCCGTGTAGTACTGAGTAGAGTACAGTGCCTGTTCTGCCGTGTAGTACCGAGTGGAGTACTGTGTGTATAGTGCCGTGTAGTACCGAGTGGAGTACAGTGCCTGTACTGCCGTGTACTACTGAGTGGAGTACAGTTCCTGTACTGCCGTGTAGTCCCGAGTGGAGTACAATGCCTGTACTGCCGTGTAGTACTGATTGGAGTACAGTGCATGTACTGGCGTGTAGTACCGAGTGGAGTACAGTGCTTGTATTGCCGTGTAGTACTGAGTGGAGTACAGTGCCTGTACTGCCGTGTAGTGCCCAGTGGAGTACTGTGTGTATAGTGCAGTGTAGTACTGAGTGGAGTACAGTGCATGTACTGCCGTGTAGTCCCGAGTGGAGTACTCTGTGTATAGTGCAGTGTAGTACTGAGTGGAGTACAGTGCCTGTACTGCCGTGTAGTACCGAGTGGAGTACAGTGCATTTACTGCCGTGTAGTCCCGAGTGGAGTACTGTGTGCATACTGCCGTGTAGTACTCAGTGGAGTACAGTGGCTGTACTGCCGTGTAGTACCGAGTGGAGTACTGTGTGTATAGTGCAGTGTAGTACTGAGTGGAGTACAGTACCTGTACTGCCGTGTAGTACCGAGTGGAGTACTGTGTGTATAGTGCCGTGTAGTACACAGTGGAGTACAGTACCTGTACTGCCGTGTAGTACCGAGTGGAGTACTGTGTGTATAGTGCAGTGTAGTACTGAGTGGAGTACTGTGTGCATACTGCCGTGTAGTACTGAGTGGAGTACAGTGCCTGTACTGCCGTGTAGTACCGAGTGGAGTACTGTGTGTATAGTGCAGTGTAGTACTGAGTGGAGTACAGTACCTGTACTGCCGTGTAGTACCGAGTGGAGTACTGTGTGTATAGTGCCGTGTAGTACACAGTGGAGTACAGTACCTGTAATGCCGTGTAGAACTGAGTGGAGTACAGTGCCTGTAATGCCGTGTAGTACCGAGTGGAGTACTGTGTGTATAGTGCCGTGTAGTACTGAGTGGAGTACATTGCCTGTACTGCCGTGCAGTCCCGAGTGGAGTACTGTGTGTATAGTGCCGTGTAGTACTGAGTGGAGTACAGTGCCTGTACTGCCGTGTAGTACTGAGTGGGTACAGTGCCTGTACTGCCGTGTAGTACCGAGTGGAGTACTGTGTGTATACTGCCGTGTAGTACTGAGTGGAGTACAGTACCTGTACTGCCGTGTAGTACCGAGTGGGGGACTCTGTGTATACTGCCGTGTAGTACTGAGTGGAGTACAGTGCCTGTACTGCCGAGTAGTCCCGAGTGGAGTACTGTGTGTATAGTGCAGTGTAGTACTGAGTGGAGTACAGTGCATGTACTGCCGTGTAGTCCCGAGTGGAGTACTGTATGTATAGTGCAGTATAGTACTGAGTGGAGTACAGTGCCTGTACTGCCGTGTATACCGAGTGGACTACAGTGCCTTTACTGCCGTGTAGTCCCGAGTGGAGTACTGTGTGCATACTGCCGTGTATTACTGAGTGGAGTACAGTGCCTGTACTGCCGTGTAGTACTGAGTGGACTACAGTGCCTGTACTGCCGTGTAGTCCCGAGTGGATTACTGAGTGTATAGTGCCGTGTAGTACCGAGTGGAGTACAGTGCCTGTACTGCCGTGTAGTACTGAGTGGAGAATAGTGCCTGTACTGCCGTGTAGTCCCGAATGGAGTACTTTGTGTATAGTGCCGTGTAGTCCCGAGTGGAGTACAGTGCCTGTACTGCCGTGTAGTACCGAGTGGAGTAGTGTGTGTATAGTGCCGTGTAGTACACAGTGGAGTACAGTGCCTGTACTGCCGTGTAGTACTGAGTGGTGTACAGTGCCTGTAATGCTGTGTAGTAACGAGTGGAGTATTGTGTGTATAGTGCCGTGTAGTACCGAGTGGAGTACAGTGCCTGTACTGCCGTGTAGTACCGAGTGGAGTACTGTGTGTATAGTGCCGTGTAGTACACAGTGGAGTACAGTGCCTGTACTGCAGTGTAGTACTGAGTGGAGTACAGTGCCTGTACTGCCGTGTAGTCCCGAGTGGAGTACAATGCCTGTACTGCCGTGTAGTACTGATTGGAGTAATAGTGCCTGTATTGCCGTGTAGTACCGAGTGGAGTACAGTGCTTTTACTGCCGTGTAGTACTGAGTGAAGTACAGTGCCTGTACTGCCGTGTTATGCCGAGTGGAGTACTGTGTGTATAGTGCAGTGTAGTACTGAGTGGAGTACAGTGCATGCACTGCCGTGTAGTCCCGAGTGGAGTACTGTATGTATAGTGCAGTATAGTACTGAGTGGAGTACAGTGCCTGTACTGCCATGTATACCGAGTTGAGTACAGTGCCTTTACTGCCGTGTAGTCCCGAGTGGAGTACTGTGTGCATACTGCCGTGTATTACTGAGTGGAGTACAGTGCCTGTACTGCCGTGTAGTAGCGAGTGGGGGACTGTGTGTGTACTGCCGTGTAGTACTGAGTAGAGTACAGTGCCTGTTCTGCCATGTAGTACCGAGTGGAGTACTGTGTGTATAGTGCCGTGTAGTACCGAGTGGAGTACATTGCCTGCACTGCCGTGTACTACTGAGTGGAGTACACTGCCTGTACTGCCGTGTAGTCCCGAGTGGAGTACAATGCCTGTACTGCTGTGTAGTACTGATTGGAGTACAGTGCCTGTACTGGCGTGTAGTACCGAGTGGAGTACAGTGCTTGTATTGCCGTGTAGTACCGAGTGGAGTACATTGCCTGTACTGCCGTGTAGTCCCGAGTGGAGTACTGTGTGCATACTGCCGTGTAGTACTGAGTGGAGTACAGTGCCTGTACTGCCGTGTAGTACCGAGTGGAGTACAGTGCCTGTACTGCCGTGTAGTACTGAGTGGAGTACAGTGCCTGTACTGCCGTGTAGTCCCGTGTGGACTACTGTGTGTATTGTGCAGTGTAGTACTGAGTGGAGTACAGTGCATGTACTGCCGTGTAGTACCGAGTGGTTTACTGTGTGTATAGTGCCGTGTAGTACCGAGTGGAGTACAGTGCCTGTACTGCCGTGTAGTACTGAGTGGTGTACAGTGTGTATAGTGCCGTGTAGTACCGAGTGGAGTACAGTGTGTATAGTGCCGTGTAGTACTGAGTGGAGTACAGTGCATGTACTGCCGTGTAGTACAGAGTGGAGTACAGTGCAAGTACTGCCGTGTAGTACTGAGTGGAGTACAGTGCATGTACTCCCGTGTAGTACCGAGTGGAGTGCAGTGCCTGTACTGCCGTGTAGTACTGAGTGGAGTACTGTGTGTATAGTGCCGTGTAGTACTGAGTGGAGTACATTGCCTGTACTGCCGTGCAGTCCCGAGTGGAGTACTGTGTGTATAGTGCCGTGTAGTACTGAGTGGAGTACAGTGCCTGTACTGCCGTGCAGTACTGAGTGGTACAGTGCCTGTACTGCCGTGTAGTACCGAGTGGAGTACTGTGTGTATACTGCCGTGTAGTACTGAGTGGAGTACAGTACCTGTACTGCCGTGTAGTACCGAGTGGGGGACTGTGTGTATACTGCCGTGTAGTACTGAGTGGCGTACAGTACCTGTACTGCCGGGTAGTCCCCAGTGGAGTACTGTGTGTATAGTGCAGTGTAGTACTGAGTGGAGTACAGTGCATGTACTGCCGTGTAGTCCCGAGTGGAGTACTGTATGTATAGTGCAGTATAGTACTGAGTGGAGTACAGTGCCTGTACTGCCGTGTATACCGAGTGGAGTACAGTGCCTTTACTGCCGTGTAGTCCCGAGTGGATTACTGTGTGCATACTGCCGTGTATTACTGAGTGGAGTACAGTGCCTGTACTGCCGTGTAGTAGCGAGTGGGGGACTGTGTGTGTACTGCCGTGTAGTACTGAGTAGAGTACAGTGCCTGTGCTGCCGTGTAGTACCGAGTGGAGTACTGTGTGTATAGTGCCGTGTAGTACCGAGTGGAATACAGTGCCTGTACTGCCGTGTACTACTGAGTGGAGTACAGTGCCTGTAATGCCGTGTAGTACCGAGTGGAGTAGTGTGTGTATAGTGCCGTGTAGTACCGAGTGGAGTACAGTGCCTGTACTGCCGTGTAGTACTGAGTAGAGTAGAGTGCCTGTACTGCCGTGTAGTTCCGAGTGGAGTACAATGCCTGTACTGCCGTGTAGTACTGATTGGAGTACAGTGTCTGTACTGCCGTGTAGTACCGAGTGGAGTACAGTGCTTGTATTGCCGTGTAGTACTGAGTGGAGTACAGTGCGTGTACTGCCGTGTAGTGCCCAGTGGAGTACTGTGTGTATAGTGCAGTGTAGTACTGAGTGGAGTACAGTGCATGTACTGCCGTGTAGTCCCGAGTGGAAAACTCTGTGTATAGTGCAGTGTAGTACTGAGTGGAGTACAGTGCCTGTACTGCCGTGTAGTACCGAGTGGAGTACAGTGCCAGTACTGCCGTGTAGTCCCGAGTGGAGTACTCTGTGCATACTGCCGTGTAGTACTGAGTGGAGTACAGTGCCTGTACTGCCGTGTAGTACCGAGGGGAGTACAGTGCCTGTACTGCCGTGTAGTACTGAGTGGAGTACAGTGCCTGTACTGCCGTGTAGTCCCGTGTGGAGTAATGTGTGTATAGTGCAGTGTAGTACTGAGTGGAGTACAGTGCATGTCCTGCCGTGTAGTACCGAGTGGATTACTGTGTGTATAGTGCCGTGTAGTACCGAGTGGAGTACAGTGCCTGTACTGCCGTGTATTCCCGAGTGGAGTACTGTGTGCATACTGCCGTGTAGTACTGAGTGGAGTACAGTGCGTGTAATGCCGTGTAGTACCGAGTGGAGTACAGCGCCTGTACTGCCGTGTAGTACTGAGTGGAGTACAGTGCCTGTACTGCCGTGTAGTCCCGAGTGGAGTACTGTGTGTATAGTGCAGTGTAGTACTGAGTGGAGTACTGTGTGTATAGTGCAGTGTAGTACTGAGTGGAGTACTGTGTGTATAGTGCCGTGTAGTACTGAGTGGAGTACAGTGCCTGTACTGCCGTGTAATACCGAGTGGAGTACTGTGTGCATACTGCCGTGTAGTACTGAGTGGAGTACAGTGCCTGTACTGCCGTGTAGTACTGGGTGGAGTACAGTGCCTGTACTGCCGTGTAGTCCCCAGTGGAATACAGTTTGTGTAGTGCAGTGTAGTACTGAGTGGAGTACAGTGCATGTACCGCCGTGTAGTACCGAGTGGAGTACTGTGTGTATAGTGCAGTGTAGTACTGAGTGGAGTACTGTGTGTATAGTGCCGTGTAGTACTGAGTGGAGTACAGTACCTGTACTGCCGTGTAGTACCGAGTGGAGTACTGTGTGTATAGTGCCGTGTAGTACACAGTGGAGTACAGTGCCTGTGCTGCCGTGTAGAACTGAGTGGAGTACAGTGCCTGTAATGCCGTGTAGTACCGAGTGGAGTACTGTGTGTATAGTGCCGTGTAGTACTGAGTGGAGTACATTGCCTGTACTGCCGTGCAGTCCCGAGTGGAGTACTGTGTGTATAGTGCCGTGTAGTACTGAGTGGAGTACAGTGCCTGTACTGCCGTGCAGTACTGAGTGGTACAGTGCCTGTACTGCCGTGTAGTACCGAGTGGAGTACTGTGTGTATACTGCCGTGTAGTACTGAGTGGAGTACAGTACCTGTACTGCCGTGTAGTACCGAGTGGGGGACTGTGTGTATACTGCCGTGTAGTACTGAGTGGCGTACAGTACCTGTACTGCCGGGTAGTCCCCAGTGGAGTACTGTGTGTATAGTGCAGTGTAGTACTGAGTGGAGTACAGTGCATGTACTGCCGTGTAGTCCCGAGTGGAGTACTGTATGTATAGTGCAGTATAGTACTGAGTGGAGTACAGTGCCTGTACTGCCGTGTATACCGAGTGGAGTACAGTGCCTTTACTGCCGTGTAGTCCCGAGTGGATTACTGTGTGCATACTGCCGTGTATTACTGAGTGGAGTACAGTGCCTGTACTGCCGTGTAGTAGCGAGTGGGGGACTGTGTGTGTACTGCCGTGTAGTACTGAGTAGAGTACAGTGCCTGTGCTGCCGTGTAGTACCGAGTGGAGTACTGTGTGTATAGTGCCGTGTAGTACCGAGTGGAGTACAGTGCCTGTACTGCCGTGTACTACTGAGTGGAGTACAGTGCCTGTAATGCCGTGTAGTACCGAGTGGAGTACTGTGTGTATAGTGCCGTGTAGTACCGAGTGGAGTACAGTGCCTGTACTGCCGTGTAGTACTGAGTGGAGTACAGTGCCTGTACTGCCGTGTAGTCCCGAGTGGAGTACAATGCCTGTACTGCCGTGTAGTACTGATTGGAGTACAGTGTCTGTACTGCCGTGTAGTACCGAGTGGAGTACAGTGCTTGTATTGCCGTGTAGTACTGAGTGGAGTACAGTGCCTGTACTGCCGTGTAGTGCCCAGTGGAGTACTGTGTGTATAGTGCAGTGTAGTACTGAGTGGAGTACAGTGCATGTACTGCCGTGTAGTCCCGAGTGGAGTACTCTGTGTATAGTGCAGTGTAGTACTGAGTGGAGTACAGTGCCTGTACTGCCGTGTAGTACCGAGTGGAGTACAGTGCCTGTACTGCCGTGTAGTCCCGAGTGGAGTACTCTGTGCATACTGCCGTGTAGTACTGAGTGGAGTACAGTGCCTGTACTGCCGTGTAGTACCGAGGGGAGTACAGTGCCTGTACTGCCGTGTAGTACTGAGTGGAGTACAGTGCCTGTACTGCCGTGTAGTCCCGTGTGGAGTAATGTGTGTATAGTGCAGTGTAGTACTGAGTGGAGTACAGTGCATGTACTGCCGTGTAGTACCGAGTGGATTACTGTGTGTATAGTGCCGTGTAGTACCGAGTGGAGTACAGTGCCTGTACTGCCGTGTAGTACTGAGTGGTGTACAGTGTGTAAAGTGCCGTGCAGTACCGAGTGGAGTATTGTGTGTATAGTGCCGTGTAGTACCGAGTGGAGTACAGTGCCTGTACTGCCGTGTAGTACCGAGTGGAGTACTGTGTGTATAGTGCCGTGTAGTACACAGTGGAGTACAGTGCCTGTACTGCAGTGTAGTACTGAGTGGAGTACAGTGCCTGTACTGCCGTGTAGTCCCGAGTGGAGTACAATGCCTGTACTGCCGTGTAGTACTGATTGGAGTAATAGTGCCTGTATTGCCGTGTAGTACCGAGTGGAGTACAGTGCTTTTACTGCCGTGTAGTACTGAGTGAAGTACAGTGCCTGTACTGCCGTGTTATGCCGAGTGGAGTACTGTGTGTATAGTGCAGTGTAGTACTGAGTGGAGTACAGTGCATGTACTGCCGTGTAGTCCCGAGTGGAGTACTGTATGTATAGTGCAGTATAGTACTGAGTGGAGTACAGTGCCTGTCCTGCCGTGTATACCGAGTGGAGTACAGTGCCTTTACTGCCGTGTAGTTCCGAGTGGAGTACTGTGTGCATACTGCCGTGTATTACTGAGTGGATTACAGTGCCTGTGTTGCCGTGTAGTAGCGAGTGGGGGACTGTGTGTGTACTGCCGTGTAGTACTGAGTAGAGTACAGTGCCTGTTCTGCCGTGTAGTACCGAGTGGAGTACTGTGGGTATAGTGCCGTGTAGTACCGAGTGGAGTACAGTGCCTGTACTGCCGTGTACTACTGAGTGGAGTACAGTGCCTGTACTGCCGTGTAGTCCCGAGTGGAGTACAATGCCTGTACTGCCGTGTAGTACTGATTGGAGTACAGTGCCTGTACTGGCGTGTAGTACCGAGTGGAGTACAGTGCTTGTATTGCCGTGTAGTACTGAGTGGAGTACAGTGCCTTTACTGCCGTGTAGTGCCCAGTGGAGTACTGTGTGTATAGTGCAGTGTAGTACTGAGTGGAGTACAGTGCATGTACTGCCGTGTAGTCCCGAGTGGAGTACTCTGTGTATAGTGCAGTGTAGTACTGAGTGGAGTACAGTGCCTGTACTGCCGTGTAGTACCGAGTGGAGTACAGTGCCTGTACTGCCGTGTAGTCCCGAGTGGAGTACTGTGTGCATACTGCCGTGTAGTACTGAGTGGAGTACACTGCCCTTAATGCCGTGTAGTACCGAGTGGAGTACAGTGCCTGTACTGCCGTGTAGTACTGAGTGGAGTACAGTGCCTGTACTGCCGTGTAGTCCCGAGTGGAGTACTGTGTGTATAGTGCAGTGTAGTACTGAGTGGAGTACAGTGCCTGTACTGCCGTGTAGTCCCAGGTGGAGTACCGTGTGCATACTGCCGTGTAGTACTGAGTGGAGTACAGTGCCTGTACTGCCGTGTAGTACCGAGTGGAGTACTGTGCCTGTACTGCCGTGTAGTACTGAATGGAGTACATTGCCTGTACTGCCGTGCAGTCCCGAGTGGAGTACTGTGTGCATACTGCCGTGTAGTACTGAGTGGAGTACAGTGCGTGTAATGCCGTGTAGTACCGAGTGGAGTACAGCGCCTGTACTGCCGTGTAGTACTGAGTGGAGTACAGTGCCTGTACTGCCGTGTAGTCCCGAGTGGAGTACTGTGTGTATAGTGCCGTGTAGTACCGAGTGGAGTACAGTGCCTGTACTGCCGTGTAGTACTGAGTGGAGTACAGTGCCTGTAATGCCGTGTAGTACCGAGTGGAGTACTGTGTGCATACTGCCGTGTAGTACTGAGTGGAGTACAGTGCGTGTAATGCCGTGTAGTACCGAGTGGAGTACAGCGCCTGTACTGCCGTGTAGTACTGAGTGGAGTACAGTGCCTGTACTGCCGTGTAGTACCGAGTGGAGTACTGTGCCTGTACTGCCGTGTAGTACTGAATGGAGTACATTGCCTGTACTGCCGTGCAGTCCCGAGTGGAGTACTGTGTGCATACTGCCGTGTAGTACTGAGTGGAGTACAGTGCGTGTAATGCCGTGTAGTACCGAGTGGAGTACAGCGCCTGTACTGCCGTGTAGTACTGAGTGGAGTACAGTGCCTGTACTGCCGTGTAGTCCCGAGTGGAGTACTGTGTGTATAGTGCCGTGTAGTACCGAGTGGAGTACAGTGCCTGTACTGCCGTGTAGTACTGAGTGGAGTACAGTGCCTGTAATGCCGTGTAGTACCGAGTGGAGTACTGTGTGTATAGTGCCGTGTAGTACCGAGTGGAGTACAGTGCCTGTACTGCCGTGTAGTACTGAGTTGAGTACAGTGCCTGTAATGCCGAGTAGTCCCGAGTGGAGTACAGTGCCTGTACTGCCGTGTAGTACTGATTGGAGTAGAGTGCTTGTACTGCCGTGTAGTACCGAGTGGAGTACAGTGCTTGTACTCCCGTGTAGTACTGAGTGGAGTACAGTGCCTGTACTACCGTGTAGTGCCCAGTGGAGTACTGTGTGTATAGTGCAGTGTAGTACTGAGTGGAGTACAGTGCATGTACTGCCGTGTAGTCCCGAGTGGAGTACTCTGTGTATAGTGCAGTGTAGTACTGAGTGGAGTACAGTGCCTGTACTGCCGTGTAGTACTGAGTGGAGTACAGTGCCTGTACTGCCGTGTAGTCCCGAGTGGAGTACTGTGTGCATACTGCCGTGTAGTACTGAGTGGAGTACACTGCCTGTAATGCCGTGTAGTACCGAGTGGAATACAGTGCCTGTACTGCCGTGTAGTACTGAGTGGAGTACAGTGCCTGTACTGCCGTGTAGTCCCGAGTGGAGTACTGTGTGTATAGTGCAGTGTAGTACTGAGTGGAGTACTGTGTGTATAGTGCAGTGTAGTACTGAGTGGCGTACTGTGTGTATAGTGCCGTGTAGTACTGAGTGGAGTACAGTGCCTGTACTGCCGTGTAGTCCCAGGTGGAGTACCGTGTGCATACTGCCGTGTAGTACTGAGTGGAGTACAGTGCCTGTACTGCCGTGTAGTACCGAGTGGAGTACTGTGCCTGTACTGCCGTGTAGTACTGAATGGAGTACATTGCCTGTACTGCCGTGCAGTCCCGAGTGGAGTACTGTGTGCATACTGCCGTGTAGTACTGAGTGGAGTACAGTGCGTGTAATGCCGTGTAGTACCGAGTGGAGTACAGCGCCTGTACTGCCGTGTAGTACTGAGTGGAGTACAGTGCCTGTACTGCCGTGTAGTCCCGAGTGGAGTACTGTGTGTATAGTGCAGTGTAGTACTGAGTGGAGTACTGTGTGTATAGTGCAGTGTAGTACTGAGTGGAGTACTGTGTGTATAGTGCCGTGTAGTACTGAGTGGAGTACAGTGCCTGTACTGCCGTGTAATACCGAGTGGAGTACTGTGTGCATACTGCCGTGTAGTACTGAGTGGAGTACAGTGCCTGTACTGCCGTGTAGTACTGGGTGGAGTACAGTGCCTGTACTGCCGTGTAGTCCCCAGTGGAATACAGTTTGTGTAGTGCAGTGTAGTACTGAGTGGAGTACAGTGCATGTACTGCCGTGTAGTACCGAGTGGAGTACTGTGTGTATAGTGCAGTGTAGTACTGAGTGGAGTACTGTGTGTATAGTGCCGTGTAGTACTGAGTGGAGTACAGTACCTGTACTGCCAGGTAGTACCGAGTGGAGTACTGTGTGTATAGTGCCGTGTAGTACACAGTGGAGTACAGTGCCTGTGCTGCCGTGTAGTACCGAGTGGAGTACAGTGCCTGTACTGCCGTGTAGTGCCCAGTGGAGTACTGTGTGTATAGTGCAGTGTAGTACTGAGTGGAGTACAGTGCATGTACTGCCGTGTAGTCCCGAGTGGAGTACTCTGTGTATAGTGCAGTGTAGTACTGAGTGGAGTACAGTGCCTGTACTGCCGTGTAGTACCGAGTGGAGTACAGTGCCTGTACTGCCGTGTAGTCCCGAGTGGAGTACTCTGTGCATACTGCCGTGTAGTACTGAGTGGAGTACAGTGCCTGTACTGCCGTGTAGTACCGAGGGGTGTACAGTGCCTGTACTGCCGTGTAGTACTGAGTGGAGTACAGTGCCTGTACTGCCGTGTAGTCCCGTGTGGAGTAATGTGTGTATAGTGCAGTGTAGTACTGAGTGGAGTACAGTGCATGTACTGCCGTGTAGTACCGAGTGGATTACTGTGTGTATAGTGCCGTGTAGTACCGAGTGGAGTACAGTGCCTGTACTGCCGTGTAGTACTGAGTGGTGTACAGTGTGTATAGTGCCGTGTAGTACCGAGTGGAGTATTGTGTGTATAGTGCCGTGTAGTACCGAGTGGAGTACAGTGCCTGTACTGCCGTGTAGTACCGAGTGGAGTACTGTGTGTATAGTGCCGTGTAGTACACAGTGGAGTACAGTGCCTGTACTGCAGTGTAGTACTGAGTGGAGTACAGTGCCTGTACTGCCGTGTAGTCCCGAGTGGAGTACAATGCCTGTACTGCCGTGTAGTACTGATTGGAGTAATAGTGCCTGTATTGCCGTGTAGTACCGAGTGGAGTACAGTGCTTTTACTGCCGTGTAGTACTGAGTGAAGTACAGTGCCTGTACTGCCGTGTTATGCCGAGTGGAGTACTGTGTGTATAGTGCAGTGTAGTACTGAGTGGAGTACAGTGCATGTACTGCCGTGTAGTCCCGAGTGGAGTACTGTATGTATAGTGCAGTATAGTACTGAGTGGAGTACAGTGCCTGTCCTGCCGTGTATACCGAGTGGAGTACAGTGCCTTTACTGCCGTGTAGTTCCGAGTGGAGTACTGTGTGCATACTGCCGTGTATTACTGAGTGGATTACAGTGCCTGTACTGCCGTGTAGTAGCGAGTGGGGGACTGTGTGTGTACTGCCGTGTAGTACTGAGTAGAGTACAGTGCCTGTTCTGCCGTGTAGTACCGAGTGGAGTACTGTGTGTATAGTGCCGTGTAGTACCGAGTGGAGTACAGTGCCTGTACTGCCGTGTACTACTGAGTGGAGTACAGTGCCTGTACTGCCGTGTAGTCCCGAGTGGAGTACAATGCCTGTACTGGCGTGTAGTACCGAGTGGAGTACAGTGCTTGTATTGCCGTGTAGTACTGAGTGGAGTACAGTGCCTGTACTGCCGTGTAGTGCCCAGTGGAGTACTGTGTGTATAGTGCAGTGTAGTACTGAGTGGAGTACAGTGCATGTACTGCCGTGTAGTCCCGAGTGGAGTACTCTGTGTATAGTGCAGTGTAGTACTGAGTGGAGTACAGTGCCTGTACTGCCGTGTAGTACCGAGTGGAGTACAGTGCCTGTACTGCCGTGTAGTCCCGAGTGCAGTACTGTGTGCATACTGCCGTGTAGTACTGAGTGGAGTACAGTGCCTGTACTGCCGTGTAGTACCGAGTGGAGTACTGTGTGTTTAGTGCAGTGTAGTACTGAGTGGAGTACAGTACCTGTACTGCCGTGTAGTACCGAGTGGAGTACTGTGTGTATAGTGCCGTGTAGTACACAGTGGAGTACAGTACCTGTACTGCCGTGTAGTACCGAGTGGAGTACTGTGTGTATAGTGCAGTGTAGTACTGAGTGGAGTACTGTGTGTATAGTGCAGTGTAGTACTGAGTGGAGTACATTGCCTGTACTGCCGTGCAGTACCGAGTGGAGTACTGTGTGTATAGTGCAGTGTAGTACTGAGTCGAGTACTGTGTGCATACTGCCGTGTAGTACTGAGTGGAGTACAGTGCCTGTACTGCCGTGTAGTACCGAGTGGAGTACTGTGTGTATAGTGCAGTGTAGTACTGAGTGGAGTACAGTACCTGTACTGCCGTGTAGTACCGAGTGGAGTACTGTGTGTATAGTGCCGTGTAGTACTGAGTGGAGTACTGTGTGCATACTGCCGTGTAGTACTGAGTGGAGTACAGTGCCTGTACTGCCGTGTAGTACCGAGTGGAGTACTGTGTGTATAGTGCAGTGTAGTACTGAGTGGAGTACAGTACCTGTACTGCCGTGTAGTACCGAGTGGAGTACTGTGTGTATAGTGCCGTGTAGTACACAGTGGAGTACAGTACCTGTACTGCCGTGTAGAACTGAGTGGAGTACAGTGCCTGTAATGCCCGGTAGTACCGAGTGGAGTACTGTGTGTATAGTGCCGTGTAGTACACAGTGGAGTACAGTGCCTGTACTGCAGTGTAGTACTGAGTGGAGTACAGTGCCTGTACTGCCGTGTAGTCCCGAGTGGAGTACAATGCCTGTACTGCCGTGTAGTACTGATTGGAGTAATAGTGCCTGTATTGCCGTGTAGTACCGAGTGGAGTACAGTGCTTTTACTGCCGTGTAGTACTGAGTGAAGTACAGTGCCTGTACTGCCGTGTAGTACTGAGTGGTGTACAGTGTGTATAGTGCCGTGTAGTACCGAGTGGAGTATTGTGTGTATAGTGACGTGTAGTACCGAGTGGAGTACAGTGCCTGTACTGCCGTGTAGTACCGAGTGGAGTACTGTGTGTATAGTGCCGTGTAGTACACAGTGGAGTACAGTGCCTGTACTGCAGTGTAGTACTGAGTGGAGTACAGTGCCTGTACTGCCGTGTAGTCCCGAGTGGAGTACAATGCCTGTACTGCCGTGTAGTACTGATTGGAGTAATAGTGCCTGTATTGCCGTGTAGTACCGAGTGGAGTACAGTGCTTTTACTGCCGTGTAGTACTGAGTGAAGTACTGTGCCTGTACTGCCGTGTTATGCCGAGTGGAGTACTGTGTGTATAGTGCAGTGTAGTACTGAGTGGAGTACAGTGCATGTACTGCCGTGTAGTCCCGAGTGGAGTACTGTATGTATAGTGCAGTATAGTACTGAGTGGAGTACAGTGCCTGTCCTGCCGTGTATACCGAGTGGAGTACAGTGCCTTTACTGCCGTGTAGTTCCGAGTGGAGTACTGTGTGCATACTGCCGTGTATTACTGAGTGGATTACAGTGCCTGTACTGCCGTGTAGTAGCGAGTGGGGGACTGTGTGTGTACTGCCGTGTAGTACTGAGTAGAGTACAGTGCCTGTTCTGCCGTGTAGTACCGAGTGGAGTACTGTGTGTATAGTGCCGTGTAGTACCGAGTGGAGTACAGTGCCTGTACTGCCGTGTACTACTGAGTGGAGTACAGTGCCTGTACTGCCGTGTAGTCCCGAGTGGAGTACAATGCCTGTACTGCCGTGTAGTACTGATTGGAGTACAGTGCCTGTACTGGCGTGTAGTACCGAGTGGAGTACAGTGCTTGTATTGCCGTGTAGTACTGAGTGGAGTACAGTGCCTGTACTGCCGTGTAGTGCCCAGTGGAGTACTGTGTGTATAGTGCAGTGTAGTACTGAGTGGAGTACAGTGCATGTACTGCCGTGTAGTCCCGAGTGGAGTACTCTGTGTATAGTGCAGTGTAGTACTGAGTGGAGTACAGTGCCTGTACTGCCGTGTAGTACCGAGTGGAGTACAGTGCCTGTACTGCCGTGTAGTCCCGAGTGGAGTACTGTGTGCATACTGCCGTGTAGTACTGAGTGGAGTACAGTGCCTGTACTGCCGTGTAGTACCGAGTGGAGTACTGTGTGTATAGTGCAGTGTAGTACTGAGTGGAGTACAGTACCTGTACTGCCGTGTAGTACCGAGTGGAGTACTGTGTGTATAGTGCCGTGTAGTACACAGTGGAGTACAGTACCTGTACTGCCGTGTAGTACCGAGTGGAGTACTGTGTGTATAGTGCAGTGTAGTACTGAGTGGAGTACTGTGTGCATACTGCCGTGTAGTACTGAGTGGAGTACAGTGCCTGTACTGCCGTGTAGTACCGAGTGGAGTACTGTGTGTATAGTGCAGTGTAGTACTGAGTGGAGTACAGTACCTGTACTGCCGTGTAGTACCGAGTGGAGTACTGTGTGTATAGTGCCGTGTAGTACACAGTGGAGTACAGTACCTGAACTGCCGTGTAGAACTGAGTGGAGTACAGTGCCTGTAATGCCGTGTAGTACCGAGTGGAGTACTGTGCGTATAGTGCCGTGTAGTACTGAGTGGAGTACATTGCCTGTACTGCCGTGCAGTCCCGAGTGAAGTACTGTGTGTATAGTGCCGTGTAGTACTGAGTGGAGTACAGTGCCTGTACTGCCGTGTAGTACTGAGTGGGTACAGTGCCTGTACTGCCGTGTAGTACCGAGTGGAGTACTGTGTGTATACTGCCGTGTAGTACTGAGTGGAGTACAGTACCTGTACTGCCGTGTAGTACCGAGTGGGGGATTCTGTGTATACTGCCGTGTAGTACTGAGTGGAGTACAGTGCCTGTACTGCCGAGTAGTCCCGAGTGGAGTACTGTGTGTATAGTGCAGTGTAGTACTGAGTGGAGTACAGTGCATGTACTGCCGTGTAGTCCCGAGTGGAGTACTGTATGTATAGTGCAGTATAGTACTGAGTGGAGTACAGTGCCTGTACTGCCGTGTATACCGAGTGGAGTACAGTGCCTTTACTGCCGTGTAGTCCCGAGTGGAGTACTGTGTGCATACTGCCGTGTATTACTGAGTGGAGTACAGTGCCTGTACTGCCGTGTAGTACTGAGTGGACTACAGTGCCTGTACTGCCGTGTAGTCCCGAGTGGATTACTGAGTGTATAGTGCCGTGTAGTACCGAGTGGAGTACAGTGCCTGTACTGCCGTGTAGTACTGAGTGGAGTACAGTGCCTGTACTGCCGTGTAGTCCCGAATGGAGTACTTTGTGTATAGTGCCGTGTAGTCCCGAGTGGAGTACAGTGCCTGTACTGCCGTGTAGTACCGAGTGGAGTAGTGTGTGTATAGTGCCGTGTAGTACACAGTGGAGTACAGGTCCTGTACTGCCGTGTAGTACTGAGTGGTGTACAGTGCCTGTAATGCTGTGTAGTAACGAGTGGAGTATTGTGTGTATAGTGCCGTGTAGTACCGAGTGGAGTACAGTGCCTGTACTGCCGTGTAGTACCGAGTGGAGTACTGTGTGTATAGTGCCGTGTAGTACACAGTGGAGTACAGTGCCTGTACTGCAGTGTAGTACTGAGTGGAGTACAGTGCCTGTACTGCCGTGTAGTCCCGAGTGGAGTACAATGCCTGTACTGCCGTGTAGTACTGATTGGAGTAATAGTGCCTGTATTGCCGTGTAGTACCGAGTGGAGTACAGTGCTTTTACTGCCGTGTAGTACTGAGTGAAGTACAGTGCCTGTACTGCCGTGTTATGCCGAGTGGAGTACTGTGTGTATAGTGCAGTGTAGTACTGAGTGGAGTACAGTGCATGCACTGCCGTGTAGTCCCGAGTGGAGTACTGTATGTATAGTGCAGTATAGTACTGAGTGGAGTACAGTGCCTGTACTGCCATGTATACCGAGTGGAGTACAGTGCCTTTACTGCCGTGTAGTCCCGAGTGGAGTACTGTGTGCATACTGCCGTGTATTACTGAGTGGAGTACAGTGCCTGTACTGCCGTGTAGTAGCGAGTGGGGGACTGTGTGTGTACTGCCGTGTAGTACTGAGTAGAGTACAGTGCCTGTTCTGCCATGTAGTACCGAGTGGAGTACTGTGTGTATAGTGCCGTGTAGTACCGAGTGGAGTACATTGCCTGTACTGCCGTGTACTACTGAGTGGAGTACAGTGCCTGTACTGCCGTGTAGTCCCGAGTGGAGTACAATGCCTGTACTGCCGTGTAGTACTGATTGGAGTACAGTGCCTGTACTGGCGTGTAGTACCGAGTGGAGTACAGTGCTTGTATTGCCGTGTAGTACTGAGTGGAGTACAGTGCCTGTACTGCCGTGTAGTGCCCAGTGGAGTACTGTGTATAGTGCAGTGTAGTACTGAGTGGAGTACAGTGCATGTACTGCCGTGTAGTCCCGAGTGGAGTACTCTGTGTATAGTGCAGTGTAGTACTGAGTGGAGTACATTGCCTGTACTGCCGTGTAGTACCGAGTGGAGTACATTGCCTGTACTGCCGTGTAGTCCCGAGTGGAGTACTGTGTGCATACTGCCGTGTAGTACTGAGTGGAGTACAGTGCCTGTACTGCCGTGTAGTACCGAGTGGAGTACAGTGCCTGTACTGCCGTGTAGTACTGAGTGGAGTACAGTGCCTGTACTGCCGTGTAGTCCCGTGTGGAGTAATGTGTGTATAGTGCAGTGTAGTACTGAGTGGAGTACAGTGCATGTACTGCCGTGTAGTACCGAGTGGATTACTGTGTGTATAGTGCCGTGTAGTACCGAGTGGAGTACAGTGCCTGTACTGCCGTGTAGTCCCGAGTGGAGTACTGTGTGCATACTGCCGTGTAGTACTGAGTGGAGTACAGTGCGTGTAATGCCGTGTAGTACCGAGTGGAGTACAGCGCCTGTACTGCCGTGTAGTACTGAGTGGAGTACAGTGCCTGTACTGCCGTGTAGTACCGAGTGGTTTACTGTGTGTATAGTGCCGTGTAGTACCGAGTGGAGTACAGTGCCTGTACTGCCGTGTAGTACTGAGTGGTGTACAGTGTGTATAGTGCCGTGTAGTACCGAGTGGAGTACAGTGTGTATAGTGCCGTGTAGTACTGAGTGGAGTACAGTGCATGTACTGCCGTGTAGTACAGAGTGGAGTACAGTGCAAGTACTGCCGTGTAGTACTGAGTGGAGTACAGTGCATGTACTCCCGTGTAGTACCGAGTGGAGTGCAGTGCCTGTACTGCCGTGTAGTACTGAGTGGAGTACTGTGTGTATAGTGCCGTGTAGTACTGAGTGGAGTACAGTGCATGTACTGCCGTGTAGTACCGAGTGGTTTACTGTGTGTATAGTGCCGTGTAGTACCGAGTGGAGTACAGTGCCTGTACTGCCGTGTAGTACTGAGTGGTGTACAGTGTGTATAGTGCCGTGTAGTACCGAGTGGAGTACAGTGTGTATAGTGCCGTGTAGTACTGAGTGGAGTACAGTGCATGTACTGCCGTGTAGTACAGAGTGGAGTACAGTGCAAGTACTGCCGTGTAGTACTGAGTGGAGTACAGTGCATGTACTCCCGTGTAGTACCGAGTGGAGTGCAGTGCCTGTACTGCCGTGTAGTACTGAGTGGAGTACTGTGTGTATAGTGCCGTGTAGTACTGAGTGGAGTACATTGCCTGTACTGCCGTGCAGTCCCGAGTGGAGTACTGTGTGTATAGTGCCGTGTAGTACTGAGTGGAGTCTAGTGCCTGTACTGCCGTGCAGTACTGAGTGGTACAGTGCCTGTACTGCCGTGTAGTACCGAGTGGAGTACTGTGTGTATACTGCCGTGTAGTACTGAGTGGAGTACAGTACCTGTACTGCCGTGTAGTACCGAGTGGGGGACTGTGTGTATACTGCCGTGTAGTACTGAGTGGCGTACAGTACCTGTACTGCCGGGTAGTCCCCAGTGGAGTACTGTGTGTATAGTGCAGTGTAGTACTGAGTGGAGTACAGTGCATGTACTGCCGTGTAGTCCCGAGTGGAGTACTGTATGTATAGTGCAGTATAGTACTGAGTGGAGTACAGTGCCTGTACTGCCGTGTATACCGAGTGGAGTACAGTGCCTTTACTGCCGTGTAGTCCCGAGTGGATTACTGTGTGCATACTGCCGTGTATTACTGAGTGGAGTACAGTGCCTGTACTGCCGTGTAGTAGCGAGTGGGGGACTGTGTGTGTACTGCCGTGTAGTACTGAGTAGAGTACAGTGCCTGTGCTGCCGTGTAGTACCGAGTGGAGTACTGTGTGTATAGTGCCGTGTAGTACCGAGTGGAGTACAGTGCCTGTACTGCCGTGTACTACTGAGTGGAGTACAGTGCCTGTAATGCCGTGTAGTAACGAGTGGAGTACTGTGTGTATAGTGCCGTGTAGTACCGAGTGGAGTACAGTGCCTGTACTGCCGTGTAGTACTGAGTAGAGTACAGTGCCTGTACTGCCGTGTAGTCCCGAGTGGAGTACAATGCCTGTACTGCCGTGTAGTACTGATTGGAGTACAGTGTCTGTACTGCCGTGTAGTACCGAGTGGAGTACAGTGCTTGTATTGCCGTGTAGTACTGAGTGGAGTACAGTGCCTGTACTGCCGTGTAGTGCCCAGTATAGTACTGTGTGTATAGTGCAGTGTAGTACTGAGTGGAGTACAGTGCATGTACTGCCGTGTAGTCCCGAGTGGAGTACTCTGTGTATAGTGCAGTGTAGTACTGAGTGGAGTACAGTGCCTGTACTGCCGTGTAGTACCGAGTGGAGTACAGTGCCTGTACTGCCGTGTAGTCCCGAGTGGAGTACTCTGTGCATACTGCCGTGTAGTACTGAGTGGAGTACAGTGCCTGTACTGCCGTGTAGTACCGAGGGGAGTACAGTGCCTGTACTGCCGTGTAGTACTGAGTGGAGTACAGTGCCTGTACTGCCGTGTAGTCCCGTGTGGAGTAATGTGTGTATAGTGCAGTGTAGTACTGAGTGGAGTACAGTGCATGTACTGCCGTGTAGTACCGAGTGGATTACTGTGTGTATAGTGCCGTGTAGTACCGAGTGGAGTACAGTGCCTGTACTGCCGTGTAGTCCCGAGTGGAGTACTGTGTGCATACTGCCGTGTAGTACTGAGTGGAGTACAGTGCGTGTAATGCCGTGTAGTACCGAGTGGAGTACAGCGCCTGTACTGCCGTGTAGTACTGAGTGGAGTACAGTGCCTGTACTGCCGTGTAGTCCCGAGTGGAGTACTGTGTGTATAGTGCAGTGTAGTACTGAGTGGAGTACTGTGTGTATAGTGCAGTGTAGTACTGAGTGGAGTACTGTGTGTATAGTGCCGTGTAGTACTGAGTGGAGTACAGTGCCTGTACTGCCGTGTAGTCCCGAGTGGAGTACTGTATGTATAGTGCAGTATAGTACTGAGTGGAGTACAGTGCCTGTCCTGCCGTGTATACCGAGTGGAGTACAGTGCCTTTACTGCCGTGTAGTTCCGAGTGGAGTACTGTGTGCATACTGCCGTGTATTACTGAGTGGATTACAGTGCCTGTACTGCCGTGTAGTAGCGAGTGGGGGACTGTGTGTGTACTGCCGTGTAGTACTGAGTAGAGTACAGTGCCTGTTCTGCCGTGTAGTACCGAGTGGAGTACTGTGTGTATAGTGCCGTGTAGTACCGAGTGGAGTACAGTGCCTGTACTGCCGTGTACTACTGAGTGGAGTACAGTGCCTGTACTGCCGTGTAGTCCCGAGTGGAGTACAATGCCTGTACTGCCGTGTAGTACTGATTGGAGTACAGTGCATGTACTGGCGTGTAGTACCGAGTGGAGTACAGTGCTTGTATTGCCGTGTAGTACTGAGTGGAGTACAGTGCCTGTACTGCCGTGTAGTGCCCAGTGGAGTACTGTGTGTATAGTGCAGTGTAGTACTGAGTGGAGTACAGTGCATGTACTGCCGTGTAGTCCCGAGTGGAGTACTCTGTGTATAGTGCAGTGTAGTACTGAGTGGAGTACAGTGCCTGTACTGCCGTGTAGTACCGAGTGGAGTACAGTGCCTGTACTGCCGTGTAGTCCCGAGTGGAGTACTGTGTGCATACTGCCGTGTAGTACTCAGTGGAGTACAGTGCCTGTACTGCCGTGTAGTACCGAGTGGAGTACTGTGTGTATAGTGCAGTGTAGTACTGAGTGGAGTACAGTACCTGTACTGCCGTGTAGTACCGAGTGGAGTACTGTGTGTATAGTGCCGTGTAGTACACAGTGGAGTACAGTACCTGTACTGCCGTGTAGTACCGAGTGGAGTACTGTGTGTATAGTGCAGTGTAGTACTGAGTGGAGTACTGTGTGCATACTGCCGTGTAGTACTGAGTGGAGTACAGTGCCTGTACTGCCGTGTAGTACCGAGTGGAGTACTGTGTGTATAGTGCAGTGTAGTACTGAGTGGAGTACAGTACCTGTACTGCCGTGTAGTACCGAGTGGAGTACTGTGTGTATAGTGCCGTGTAGTACACAGTGGAGTACAGTACCTGTAATGCCGTGTAGAACTGAGTGGAGTACAGTGCCTGTAATGCCGTGTAGTACCGAGTGGAGTACTGTGTGTATAGTGCCGTGTAGTACTGAGTGGAGTACATTGCCTGTACTGCCGTGCAGTCCCGAGTGGAGTACTGTGTGTATAGTGCCGTGTAGTACTGAGTGGAGTACAGTGCCTGTACTGCCGTGTAGTACTGAGTGGGTACAGTGCCTGTACTGCCGTGTAGTACCGAGTGGAGTACTGTGTGTATACTGCCGTGTAGTACTGAGTGGAGTACAGTACCTGTACTGCCGTGTAGTACCGAGTGGGGGACTCTGTGTATACTGCCGTGTAGTACTGAGTGGAGTACAGTGCCTGTACTGCCGAGTAGTCCCGAGTGGAGTACTGTGTGTATAGTGCAGTGTAGTACTGAGTGGAGTACAGTGCATGTACTGCCGTGTAGTCCCGAGTGGAGTACTGTATGTATAGTGCAGTATAGTACTGAGTGGAGTACAGTGCCTGTACTGCCGTGTATACCGAGTGGACTACAGTGCCTTTACTGCCGTGTAGTCCCGAGTGGAGTACTGTGTGCATACTGCCGTGTATTACTGAGTGGAGTACAGTGCCTGTACTGCCGTGTAGTACTGAGTGGACTACAGTGCCTGTACTGCCGTGTAGTCCCGAGTGGATTACTGAGTGTATAGTGCCGTGTAGTACCGAGTGGAGTAAAGTGCCTGTACTGCCGTGTAGTACTGAGTGGAGAATAGTGCCTGTACTGCCGTGTAGTCCCGAATGGAGTACTTTGTGTATAGTGCCGTGTAGTCCCGAGTGGAGTACAGTGCCTGTACTGCCGTGTAGTACCGAGTGGAGTAGTGTGTGTATAGTGCCGTGTAGTACACAGTGGAGTACAGTGCCTGTACTGCCGTGTAGTACTGAGGGGTGTACAGTGCCTGTAATGCTGTGTAGTAACGAGTGGAGTATTGTGTGTATAGTGCCGTGTAGTACCGAGTGGAGTACAGTGCCTGTACTGCCGTGTAGTACCGAGTGGAGTACTGTGTGTATAGTGCCGTGTAGTACACAGTGGAGTACAGTGCCTGTACTGCAGTGTAGTACTGAGTGGAGTACAGTGCCTGTACTGCCGTGTAGTCCCGAGTGGAGTACAATGCCTGTACTGCCGTGTAGTACTGATTGGAGTAATAGTGCCTGTATTGCCGTGTAGTACCGAGTGGAGTACAGTGCTTTTACTGCCGTGTAGTACTGAGTGAAGTACAGTGCCTGTACTGCCGTGTTATGCCGAGTGGAGTACTGTGTGTATAGTGCAGTGTAGTACTGAGTGGAGTACAGTGCATGCACTGCCGTGTAGTCCCGAGTGGAGTACTGTATGTATAGTGCAGTATAGTACTGAGTGGAGTACAGTGCCTTTACTGCCATGTATACCGAGTGGAGTACAGTGCCTTTACTGCCGTGTAGTCCCGAGTGGAGTACTGTGTGCATACTGCCGTGTATTACTGAGTGGAGTACAGTGCCTGTACTGCCGTGTAGTAGCGAGTGGGGGACTGTGTGTGTACTGCCGTGTAGTACTGAGTAGAGTACAGTGCCTGTTCTGCCATGTAGTACCGAGTGGAGTACTGTGTGTATAGTGCCGTGTAGTACCGAGTGGAGTACATTGCCTGCACTGCCGTGTACTACTGAGTGGAGTACACTGCCTGTACTGCCGTGTAGTCCCGAGTGGAGTACAATGCCTGTACTGCCGTGTAGTACTGATTGGAGTACAGTGCCTGTACTGGCGTGTAGTACCGAGTGGAGTACAGTGCTTGTATTGCCGTGTAGTACTGAGTGGAGTACAGTGCCTGTACTGCCGTGTAGTGCCCAGTGGAGTACTGTGTATAGTGCAGTGTAGTACTGAGTGGAGTACAGTGCATGTACTGCCGTGTAGTCCCGAGTGGAGTACTCTGTGTATAGTGCAGTGTAGTACTGAGTGGAGTACATTGCCTGTACTGCCGTGTAGTACCGAGTGGAGTACATTGCCTGTACTGCCGTGTAGTCCCGAGTGGAGTACTGTGTGCATACTGCCGTGTAGTACTGAGTGGAGTACAGTGCCTGTACTGCCGTGTAGTACCGAGTGGAATACAGTGCCTGTACTGCCGTGTAGTACTGAGTGGAGTACAGTGCCTGTACTGCCGTGTAGTCCCGTGTGGACTACTGTGTGTATTGTGCAGTGTAGTACTGAGTGGAGTACAGTGCATGTACTGCCGTGTAGTACCGAGTGGCTTACTGTGTGTATAGTGCCGTGTAGTACCGAGTGGAGTACAGTGCCTGTACTGCCGTGTAGTACTGAGTGGTGTACAGTGTGTATAGTGCCGTGTAGTACCGAGTGGAGTACAGTGTGTATAGTGCCGTGTAGTACTGAGTGGAGTACAGTGCATGTACTGCCGTGTAGTACAGAGTGGAGTACAGTGCAAGTACTGCCGTGTAGTACTGAGTGGAGTACAGTGCATGTACTCCCGTGTAGTACCGAGTGGAGTGCAGTGCCTGTACTGCCGTGTAGTACTGAGTGGAGTACTGTGTGTATAGTGCCGTGTAGTACTGAGTGGAGTACATTGCCTGTACTGCCGTGCAGTCCCGAGTGGAGTACTGTGTGTATAGTGCCGTGTAGTACTGAGTGGAGTACAGTGCCTGTACTGCCGTGCAGTACTGAGTGTACAGTGCCTGTACTGCCGTGTAGTACCGAGTGGAGTACTGTGTGTATACTGCCGTGTAGTACTGAGTGGAGTACAGTACCTGTACTGCCGTGTAGTACCGAGTGGGGGACTGTGTGTATACTGCCGTGTAGTACTGAGTGGCGTACAGTACCTGTACTGCCGGGTAGTCCCCAGTGGAGTACTGTGTGTATAGTGCAGTGTAGTACTGAGTGGAGTACAGTGCATGTACTGCCGTGTAGTCCCGAGTGGAGTACTGTATGTATAGTGCAGTATAGTACTGAGTGGAGTACAGTGCCTGTACTGCCGTGTATACCGAGTGGAGTACAGTGCCTTTACTGCCGTGTAGTCCCGAGTGGATTACTGTGTGCATACTGCCGTGTATTACTGAGTGGAGTACAGTGCCTGTACTGCCGTGTAGTAGCGAGTGGGGGACTGTGTGTGTACTGCCGTGTAGTACTGAGTAGAGTACAGTGCCTGTGCTGCCGTGTAGTACCGAGTGGAGTACTGTGTGTATAGTGCCGTGTAGTACCGAGTGGAGTACAGTGCCTGTACTGCCGTGTACTACTGAGTGGAGTACAGTGCCTGTAATGCCGTGTAGTACCGAGTGGAGTACTGTGTGTATAGTGCCGTGTAGTACCGAGTGGAGTACAGTGCCTGTACTGCCGTGTAGTACTGAGTAGAGTAGAGTGCCTGTACTGCCGTGTAGTCCCGAGTGGAGTACAATGCCTGTACTGCCGTGTAGTACTGATTGGAGTACAGTGTCTGTACTGCCGTGTAGTACCGAGTGGAGTACAGTGCTTGTATTGCCGTGTAGTACTGAGTGGAGTACAGTGCCTGTACTGCCGTGTAGTGCCCAGTGGAGTACTGTGTGTATAGTGCAGTGTAGTACTGAGTGGAGTACAGTGCATGTACTGCCGTGTAGTCCCGAGTGGAGTACTCTGTGTATAGTGCAGTGTAGTACTGAGTGGAGTACAGTGCCTGTACTGCCGTGTAGTACCGAGTGGAGTACAGTGCCAGTACTGCCGTGTAGTCCCGAGTGGAGTACTCTGTGCATACTGCCGTGTAGTACTGAGTGGAGTACAGTGCCTGTACTGCCGTGTAGTACCGAGGGGAGTACAGTGCCTGTACTGCCGTGTAGTACTGAGTGGAGTACAGTGCCTGTACTGCCGTGTAGTCCCGTGTGGAGTAATGTGTGTATAGTGCAGTGTAGTACTGAGTGGAGTACAGTGCATGTACTGCCGTGTAGTACCGAGTGGATTACTGTGTGTATAGTGCCGTGTAGTACCGAGTGGAGTACAGTGCCTGTACTGCCGTGTAGTCCCGAGTGGAGTACTGTGTGCATACTGCCGTGTAGTACTGAGTGGAGTACAGTGCGTGTAATGCCGTGTAGTACCGAGTGGAGTACAGCGCCTGTACTGCAGTGTAGTACTGAGTGGAGTACAGTGCCTGTACTGCCGTGTAGTCCCGAGTGGAGTACTGTGTGTATAGTGCAGTGTAGTACTGAGTGGAGTACTGTGTGTATAGTGCAGTGTAGTACTGAGTGGAGTACTGTGTGTATAGTGCCGTGTAGTACTGAGTGGAGTACAGTGCCTGTACTGCCGTGTAATACCGAGTGGAGTACTGTGTGCATACTGCCGTGTAGTACTGAGTGGAGTACAGTGCCTGTACTGCCGTGTAGTACTGGGTGGAGTACAGTGCCTGTACTGCCGTGTAGTCCCCAGTGGAATACAGTTTGTGTAGTGCAGTGTAGTACTGAGTGGAGTACAGTGCATGTACCGCCGTGTAGTACCGAGTGGAGTACTGTGTGTATAGTGCAGTGTAGTACTGAGTGGAGTACTGTGTGTATAGTGCCGTGTAGTACTGAGTGGAGTACAGTACCTGTACTGCCGTGTAGTACCGAGTGGAGTACTGTGTGTATAGTGCCGTGTAGTACACAGTGGAGTACAGTGCCTGTGCTGCCGTGTAGAACTGAGTGGAGTACAGTGCCTGTAATGCCGTGTAGTACCGAGTGGAGTACTGTGTGTATAGTGCCGTGTAGTACTGAGTGGAGTACATTGCCTGTACTGCCGTGCAGTCCCGAGTGGAGTACTGTGTGTATAGTGCCGTGTAGTACTGAGTGGAGTACAGTGCCTGTACTGCCGTGCAGTACTGAGTGGTACAGTGCCTGTACTGCCGTGTAGTACCGAGTGGAGTACTGTGTGTATACTGCCGTGTAGTACTGAGTGGAGTACAGTACCTGTACTGCCGTGTAGTACCGAGTGGGGGACTGTGTGTATACTGCCGTGTAGTACTGAGTGGCGTACAGTACCTGTACTGCCGGGTAGTCCCCAGTGGAGTACTGTGTGTATAGTGCAGTGTAGTACTGAGTGGAGTACAGTGCATGTACTGCCGTGTAGTCCCGAGTGGAGTACTGTATGTATAGTGCAGTATAGTACTGAGTGGAGTACAGTGCCTGTACTGCCGTGTATACCGAGTGGAGTACAGTGCCTTTACTGCCGTGTAGTCCCGAGTGGATTACTGTGTGCATACTGCCGTGTATTACTGAGTGGAGTACAGTGCCTGTACTGCCGTGTAGTAGCGAGTGGGGGACTGTGTGTGTACTGCCGTGTAGTACTGAGTAGAGTACAGTGCCTGTGCTGCCGTGTAGTACCGAGTGGAGTACTGTGTGTATAGTGCCGTGTAGTACCGAGTGGAGTACAGTGCCTGTACTGCCGTGTACTACTGAGTGGAGTACAGTGCCTGTAATGCCGTGTAGTACCGAGTGGAGTACTGTGTGTATAGTGCCGTGTAGTACCGAGTGGAGTACAGTGCCTGTACTGCCGTGTAGTACTGAGTGGAGTACAGTGCCTGTACTGCCGTGTAGTCCCGAGTGGAGTACAATGCCTGTACTGCCGTGTAGTACTGATTGGAGTACAGTGTCTGTACTGCCGTGTAGTACCGAGTGGATTACAGTGCTTGTATTGCCGTGTAGTACTGAGTGGAGTACAGTGCCTGTACTGCCGTGTAGTGCCCAGTGGAGTACTGTGTGTATAGTGCAGTGTAGTACTGAGTGGAGTACAGTGCATGTACTGCCGTGTAGTCCCGAGTGGAGTACTCTGTGTATAGTGCAGTGTAGTACTGAGTGGAGTACAGTGCCTGTACTGCCGTGTAGTACCGAGTGGAGTACAGTGCCTGTACTGCCGTGTAGTCCCGAGTGGAGTACTCTGTGCATACTGCCGTGTAGTACTGAGTGGAGTACAGTGCCTGTACTGCCGTGTAGTACCGAGGGGAGTACAGTGCCTGTACTGCCGTGTAGTACTGAGTGGAGTACAGTGCCTGTACTGCCGTGTAGTCCCGTGTGGAGTAATGTGTGTATAGTGCAGTGTAGTACTGAGTGGAGTACAGTGCATGTACTGCCGTGTAGTACCGAGTGGATTACTGTGTGTATAGTGCCGTGTAGTACCGAGTGGAGTACAGTGCCTGTACTGCCGTGTAGTACTGAGTGGTGTACAGTGTGTATAGTGCCGTGCAGTACCGAGTGGAGTATTGTGTGTATAGTGCCGTGTAGTACCGAGTGGAGTACAGTGCCTGTACTGCCGTGTAGTACCGAGTGGAGTACTGTGTGTATAGTGCCGTGTAGTACACAGTGGAGTACAGTGCCTGTACTGCAGTGTAGTACTGAGTGGAGTACAGTGCCTGTACTGCCGTGTAGTCCCGAGTGGAGTACAATGCCTGTACTGCCGTGTAGTACTGATTGGAGTAATAGTGCCTGTATTGCCGTGTAGTACCGAGTGGAGTACAGTGCTTTTACTGCCGTGTAGTACTGAGTGAAGTACAGTGCCTGTACTGCCGTGTTATGCCGAGTGGAGTACTGTGTGTATAGTGCAGTGTAGTACTGAGTGGAGTACAGTGCATGTACTGCCGTGTAGTCCCGAGTGGAGTACTGTATGTATAGTGCAGTATAGTACTGAGTGGAGTACAGTGCCTGTCCTGCCGTGTATACCGAGTGGAGTACAGTGCCTTTACTGCCGTGTAGTTCCGAGTGGAGTACTGTGTGCATACTGCCGTGTATTACTGAGTGGATTACAGTGCCTGTACTGCCGTGTAGTAGCGAGTGGGGGACTGTGTGTGTACTGCCGTGTAGTACTGAGTAGAGTACAGTGCCTGTTCTGCCGTGTAGTACCGAGTGGGGTACTGTGGGTATAGTGCCGTGTAGTACCGAGTGGAGTACAGTGCCTGTACTGCCGTGTACTACTGAGTGGAGTACAGTGCCTGTACTGCCGTGTAGTCCCGAGTGGAGTACAATGCCTGTACTGCCGTGTAGTACTGATTGGAGTACAGTGCCTGTACTGGCGTGTAGTACCGAGTGGAGTACAGTGCTTGTATTGCCGTGTAGTACTGAGTGGAGTACAGTGCCTTTACTGCCGTGTAGTGCCCAGTGGAGTACTGTGTGTATAGTGCAGTGTAGTACTGAGTGGAGTACAGTGCATGTACTGCCGTGTAGTCCCGAGTGGAGTACTCTGTGTATAGTGCAGTGTAGTACTGAGTGGAGTACAGTGCCTGTACTGCCGTGTAGTACCGAGTGGAGTACAGTGCCTGTACTGCCGTGTAGTCCCGAGTGGAGTACTGTGTGCATACTGCCGTGTAGTACTGAGTGGAGTACACTGCCTGTAATGCCGTGTAGTACCGAGTGGAGTACAGTGCCTGTACTGCCGTGTAGTACTGAGTGGAGTACAGTGCCTGTACTGCCGTGTAGTCCCAGGTGGAGTACCGTGTGCATACTGCCGTGTAGTACTGAGTGGAGTACAGTGCCTGTACTGCCGTGTAGTACCGAGTGGAGTACTGTGCCTGTACTGCCGTGTAGTACTGAATGGAGTACATTGCCTGTACTGCCGTGCAGTCCCGAGTGGAGTACTGTGTGCATACTGCCGTGTAGTACTGAGTGGAGTACAGTGCGTGTAATGCCGTGTAGTACCGAGTGGAGTACAGCGCCTGTACTGCCGTGTAGTACTGAGTGGTGTACAGTGCCTGTACTGCCGTGTAGTCCCGAGTGGAGTACTGTGTGTATACTGCCGTGTAGTACCGAGTGGAGTACAGTGCCTGTACTGCCGTGTAGTACTGAGTGGAGTACAGTGCCTGTAATGCCGTGTAGTACCGAGTGGAGTACTGTGTGTATAGTGCCGTGTAGTACCGAGTGGAGTACAGTGCCTGTACTGCCGTGTAGTACTGAGTTGAGTACAGTGCCTGTAATGCCGAGTAGTCCCGAGTGGAGTACAGTGCCTGTACTGCCGTGTAGTACTGATTGGAGTAGAGTGCCTGTACTGCCGTGTAGTACCGAGTGGAGTACAGTGCTTGTACTCCCGTGTAGTACTGAGTGGAGTACAGTGCCTGTACTACCGTGTAGTGCCCAGTGGAGTACTGTGTGTATAGTGCAGTGTAGTACTGAGTGGAGTACAGTGCATGTACTGCCGTGTAGTCCCGAGTGGAGTACTCTGTGTATAGTGCAGTGTAGTACTGAGTGGAGTACAGTGCCTGTACTGCCGTGTAGTACTGAGTGGAGTACAGTGCCTGTACTGCCGTGTAGTCCCGAGTGGAGTACTGTGTGCATACTGCCGTGTAGTACTGAGTGGAGTACACTGCCTGTAATGCCGTGTAGTACCGAGTGGAATACAGTGCCTGTACTGCCGTGTAGTACTGAGTGGAGTACAGTGCCTGTACTGCCGTGTAGTCCAGAGTGGAGTACTGTGTGTTTAGTGCAGTGTAGTACTGAGTGGATTACTGTGTGTATAGTGCAGTGTAGTACTGAGTGGCGTACTGTGTGTATAGTGCCGTGTAGTACTGAGTGGAGTACAGTGCCTGTACTGCCGTGTAGTCCCAGGTGGAGTACCGTGTGCATACTGCCGTGTAGTACTGAGTGGAGTACAGTGCCTGTACTGCCGTGTAGTACCGAGTGGAGTACTGTGCCTGTACTGCCGTGTAGTACTGAATGGAGTACATTGCCTGTACTGCCGTGCAGTCCCGAGTGGAGTACTGTGTGCATACTGCCGTGTAGTACTGAGTGGAGTACAGTGCGTGTAATGCCGTGTAGTACCGAGTGGAGTACAGCGCCTGTACTGCCGTGTAGTACTGAGTGGAGTACAGTGCCTGTACTGCCGTGTAGTCCCGAGTGGAGTACTGTGTGTATAGTGCAGTGTAGTACTGAGTGGAGTACTGTGTGTATAGTGCAGTGTAGTACTGAGTGGAGTACTGTGTGTATAGTGCCGTGTAGTACTGAGTGGAGTACAGTGCCTGTACTGCCGTGTAATACCGAGTGGAGTACTGTGTGCATACTGCCGTGTAGTACTGAGTGGAGTACAGTGCCTGTACTGCCGTGTAGTACTGGGTGGAGTACAGTGCCTGTACTGCCGTGTAGTCCCCAGTGGAATACAGTTTGTGTAGTGCAGTGTAGTACTGAGTGGAGTACAGTGCATGTACTGCCGTGTAGTACCGAGTGGAGTACTGTGTGTATAGTGCAGTGTAGTACTGAGTGGAGTACTGTGTGTATAGTGCCGTGTAGTACTGAGTGGAGTACAGTACCTGTACTGCCGTGTAGTACCGAGTGGAGTACTGTGTGTATAGTGCCGTGTAGTACACAGTGGAGTACAGTGCCTGTGCTGCCGTGTAGAACTGAGTGGAGTACAGTGCCTGTAATGCCGTGTAGTACCGAGTGGAGTACTGTGTGTATAGTGCCGTGTAGTACTGAGTGGAGTACATTGCCTGTACTGCCGTGCAGTCCCGAGTGGAGTACTGTGTGTATAGTGCCGTGTAGTACTGAGTGGAGTACAGTGCCTGTACTGCCGTGCAGTACTGAGTGGTACAGTGCCTGTACTGCCGTGTAGTACCGAGTGGAGTACTGTGTGTATACTGCCGTGTAGTACTGAGTGGAGTACAGTACCTGTACTGCCGTGTAGTACCGAGTGGGGGACTGTGTGTATACTGCCGTGTAGTACTGAGTGGCGTACAGTGCCTGTACTGCCGGGTAGTCCCCAGTGGAGTACTGTGTGTATAGTGCAGTGTAGTACTGAGTGGAGTACAGTGCATGTACTGCCGTGTAGTCCCGAGTGGAGTACGGTATGTATAGTGCAGTATAGTACTGAGTGGAGTACAGTGCCTGTACTGCCGTGTATACCGAGTGGAGTACAGTGCCTTTACTGCCGTGTAGTCCCGAGTGGATTACTGTGTGCATACTGCCGTGTATTACTGAGTGGAGTACAGTGCCTGTACTGCCGTGTAGTAGCGAGTGGGGGACTGTGTGTGTACTGCCGTGTAGTACTGAGTAGAGTACAGTGCCTGTGCTGCCGTGTAGTACCGAGTGGAGTACTGTGTGTATAGTGCCGTGTAGTACCGAGTGGAGTACAGTGCCTGTACTGCCGTGTACTACTGAGTGGAGTACAGTGCCTGTAATGCCGTGTAGTACCGAGTGGAGTACTGTGTGTATAGTGCCGTGTAGTACCGAGTGGAGTACAGTGCCTGTACTGCCGTGTAGTACTGAGTGGAGTACAGTGCCTGTACTGCCGTGTAGTCCCGAGTGGAGTACAATGCCTGTACTGCCGTGTAGTACTGATTGGAGTACAGTGTCTGTACTGCCGTGTAGTACCGAGTGGAGTACAGTGCTTGTATTGCCGTGTAGTACTGAGTGGAGTACAGTGCCTGTACTGCCGTGTAGTGCCCAGTGGAGTACTGTGTGTATAGTGCAGTGTAGTACTGAGTGGAGTACAGTGCATGTACTGCCGTGTAGTCCCGAGTGGAGTACTCTGTGTATAGTGCAGTGTAGTACTGAGTGGAGTACAGTGCCTGTACTGCCGTGTAGTACCGAGTGGAGTACAGTGCCTGTACTGCCGTGTAGTCCCGAGTGGAGTACTCTGTGCATACTGCCGTGTAGTACTGAGTGGAGTACAGTGCCTGTACTGCCGTGTAGTACCGAGGGGAGTACAGTGCCTGTACTGCCGTGTAGTACTGAGTGGAGTACAGTGCCTGTACTGCCGTGTAGTCCCGTGTGGAGTAATGTGTGTATAGTGCAGTGTAGTACTGAGTAGAGTACAGTGCATGTACTGCCGTGTAGTACCGAGTGGATTACTGTGTGTATAGTGCCGTGTAGTACCGAGTGGAGTACAGTGCCTGTACTGCCGTGTAGTACTGAGTGGTGTACAGTGTGTATAGTGCCGTGTAGTACCGAGTGGAGTATTGTGTGTATAGTGCCGTGTAGTACCGAGTGGAGTACAGTGCCTGTACTGCCGTGTAGTACCGAGTGGAGTACTGTGTGTATAGTGCCGTGTAGTACACAGTGGAGTACAGTGCCTGTACTGCAGTGTAGTACTGAGTGGAGTACAGTGCCTGTACTGCCGTGTAGTCCCGAGTGGAGTACAATGCCTGTACTGCCGTGTAGTACTGATTGGAGTAATAGTGCCTGTATTGCCGTGTAGTACCGAGTGGAGTACAGTGCTTTTACTGCCGTGTAGTACTGAGTGAAGTACAGTGCCTGTACTGCCGTGTAGTCCCGTGTGGAGTAATGTGTGTATAGTGCAGTGTAGTACTGAGTAGAGTACAGTGCATGTACTGCCGTGTAGTACCGAGTGGATTACTGTGTGTATAGTGCCGTGTAGTACCGAGTGGAGTACAGTGCCTGTACTGCCGTGTAGTACTGAGTGGTGTACAGTGTGTATAGTGCCGTGTAGTACCGAGTGGAGTATTGTGTGTATAGTGCCGTGTAGTACCGAGTGGAGTACAGTGCCTGTACTGCCGTGTAGTACCGAGTGGAGTACTGTGTGTATAGTGCCGTGTAGTACACAGTGGAGTACAGTGCCTGTACTGCAGTGTAGTACTGAGTGGAGTACAGTGCCTGTACTGCCGTGTAGTCCCGAGTGGAGTACAATGCCTGTACTGCCGTGTAGTACTGATTGGAGTACAGTGCCTGTACTGGCGTGTAGTACCGAGTGGAGTACAGTGCTTGTATTGCCGTGTAGTACTGAGTGGAGTACAGTGCCTGTACTGCCGTGTAGTGCCCAGTGGAGTACTGTGTGTATAGTGCAGTGTAGTACTGAGTGGAGTACAGTGCATGTACTGCCGTGTAGTCCCGAGTGGAGTACTCTGTGTATAGTGCAGTGTAGTACTGAGTGGAGTACAGTGCCTGTACTGCCGTGTAGTACCGAGTGGATTACAGTGCCTGTACTGCCGTGTAGTCCCGAGTGGAGTACTGTGTGCATACTGCCGTGTAGTACTGAGCGGAGTACAGTGCCTGTACTGCCGTGTAGTACCGAGTGGAGTACAGTGCCTGTACTGCCGTGTAGTACTGAGTGGAGTACAGTGCCTGTACTGCCGTGTAGTCCCGTGTGGAGTACTGTGTGTATAGTGCAGTGTAGTACTGAGTGGAGTACAGTGCATGTACTGCCGTGTAGTACCGAGTGGTTTACTCTGTGTATAGTGCCGTGTAGTACCGAGTGGAGTACAGTGCCTGTACTGCCGTGTAGTACTGAGTGGTGTACAGTATGTATAGTGCCGTGTAGTACCGAGTGGAGTACAGTGTGTATAGTGCCGTGTAGCTCTGAGTGGAGTACAGTGCATGTACTGCCGTGTAGTACAGAGTGGAGTACAGTGCAAGTACTGCCGTGTAGTACTGAGTGGAGTACAGTGCATGTACTCCCGTGTAGTACCGAGTGGAGTGAAGTGCCTGTACTGCCGTGTAGTACTGAGTGGAGTACAGTGCCTGTACTGCCGTATAGTACTGAGTGGAATACAGTGCCTGTACTGGAGTGTATTACCTAGTGGAGTACAGTGTGTATAGTGCCGTCTAGTACCGAGTGGAGTACAGTGTGTATAGTGCCGTGTAGTACTGAGTGGAGTACAGTGCCTGTACTGCCGTGTAGTACCGAGTGGAGTACAGTGCCTGTACTGCCGTTTAGTACTGAGTGGAGTACAGTGCCTGTACTGCCGTGTAGTACCGAGTGGAGTACAGTGTTTGTACTGCCGTGTAGTACTGCGTGAAGTACAGTGCCTGTACTGCCGTGTAGTGCCGAGTGGAGTACTGTGTGTATAGTGCAGTGTAGTACTGAGTGGAGTACAGTGCATGTACTGCCGTGTAGTGCCGAGTGGAGTACAGTGCATTTACTGTCGTGTAGTCCCGAGTGGAGTACTGTGTGCATACTGCCGTGTATTACTGAGTGGAGTACAGTGCCTGTACTGCCGCGTAGTAGCGAGTGGGGGACTGTGTGTGTACTGCCGTGTAGTACTGAGTAGAGTAGAGTGCCTGTTCTGCCGTGTAGTACCGAGTGGAGTACTGTGTGTATAGTTCCGTGTAGTACCGAGTGGAGTACAGTGCCTGTACTGCCGTGTAGTACTGAGTGGAGTACAGTGCCTGTAATGCCGTGTAGTACCGAGTGGAGTACTGTGTGTATAGTGCCGTGTAGTACCGAGTGGAGTACAGTGCCTGTACTGCCGTGTAGTACTGAGTGGAGTACAGTGCCTGTAATGCCGAGTAGTCCCGAGTGGAGTACATTGCCTGTACTGCCGTGTAGTACTGATTGGAGTAGAGTGCCTGTACTGCCGTGTAGTACCGAGTGGAGTACAGTGCTTGTAATCCCGTGTAGTACTGAGTGGAGTACACTGCCTGTACTGCCGTGTAGTGCCCAGTGGAGTACTGTGTGTATAGTGCAGTGTAGTACTGAGTGGAGTACAGTGCATGTACTGCCGTGTAGTCCCGAGTGGAGTACTCTGTGTATAGTGCAGTGTAGTACTGAGTGGAGTACAGTGCCTGTACTGCCGTGTAGTACCGAGTGGAGTACAGTGCCTGTACTGCCGTGTAGTCCCGAGTGGAGTACTGTGTGCATACTGCCGTGTAGTACTGAGTGGAGTACAGTGCCTGTAATGCCGTGTAGTACCGAGTGGAGTACAGTGCCTGTACTGCCGTGTAGTACTGAGTGGAGTACTGTGTGTATAGTGCAGTGTAGTCCTGAGTGGAGTACTGTGTGTATAGTGCAGTGTAGTACTGAGTGGAGTACTGTGTGTATAGTGCCGTGTAGTACTGAGTGGAGTACAGTGCCTGTACTGCCGTGTAGTCCCAGGTGGAGTACTGTGTGCATACTGCCGTGTAGTACTGAGTGGAGTACAGTGCCTGTACTGCCGTGTAGTACCGAGTGGAGTACTGTGCCTGTACTGCCGTGTAGTACTGAGTGGAGTACATTGCCTGTACTGCCGTGCAGTCCCGAGTGGAGTACTGTGTGTATAGTGCAGTGTAGTACTGAGTGGAGTACTGTGTGTATAGTGCCGTGTAGTACTGAGTGGAATACAGTGCCTGTACTGCCGTGTAATACCGAGTGGAGTACTGTGTGCATACTGCCGTGTAGTACTGAGTGGAGTACAGTGCCTGTACTGCCGTGTAGTACTGGGTGGAGTACAGTGCCTTTACTGCCGTGTAGTCCCCAGTGGAATACAGTTTGTGTAGTGCAGTGTAGTACTGAGTGGAGTACAGTGCATGTACTGCCGTGTAGTACTGAGTGGAGTACTGTGTGTATAGTGCAGTGTAGTACTGAGTGGAGTACTGTGTGTATAGTGCCGTGTAGTACTGAGTGGAGTACAGTACCTGTACTGCCGTGTAGTACCGAGTGGAGTACTGTGTGTATAGTGCCATGTAGTACACAGTGGAGTACAGTGCCTGTGCTGCCGTGTAGAACTGAGTGGAGTACAGTGCCTGTAATGCCGTGTAGTACCGAGTGGAGTACTGTGTGTATAGTGCCGTGTAGTTCTGAGTGGAGTACATTGCCTGTACTGCCGTGCAGTCCCGAGTGGAGTACTGTGTGTATAGTGCCGTGTAGTACTGAGTGGAGTACAGTGCCTGTACTGCAGTGCAGTACTGAGTGTGTACAGTGCCTGTACTGCCGTGTAGTACCGAGTGGAGTACTGTGTGTATACTGCCGTGTAGTACTGAGTGGAGTACAGTACCTGTACTGCCGTGTAGTACCGAGTGGGGGACTGTGTGTATACTGCCGTGTAGTACAGAGTGGAGTACAGTGCCTGTACTGCCGGGTAGTCCCGAGTGGAGTACTGTGTGTATAGTGCAGTGTAGTACTGAGTGGAGTACAGTGCATGTACTGCCGTGTAGTCCCGAGTGGAGTACTGTATGTATAGTGCAGTATAGTACTGAGTGGAGTAGAGTGCCTGTACTGCCGTGTATACCGAGTGGAGTACAGTGCCTTTACTGCCGTGTTGTCCCGAGTGGAGTACTGTGTGCATACTGCCGTGTATTACTGAGTGGAGTACAGTGCTTGTACTGCCGTGTAGTAGCGAGTGGGGGACTGTGTGTGTACTGCCGTGTAGTACTGAGTAGAGTACAGTGCCTGTGCTGCCGTGTAGTACCGAGTGGAGTACTGTGTGTATAATGCCGTGTAGTACCGAGTGGAGTACAGTGCCTGTACTGCCGTGTACTACTGAGTGGAGTACAGTGCCTGTAATGCCGTGTAGTAGCGAGTGGAGTACTGTGTGTATCGTGCCGTGTATTACTGAGTGGAGTACAGTGCCTGTACTGCCGTGTAGTAGCGAGTGGGGGACTGTGTGTGTACTGCCGTGTAGTACTGAGTAGAGTACAGTGCTTGTGTTGCCGTGTAGTACCGAGTGGAGTACTGTGTGTATAGTGCCGTGTAGTACCGAGTGGAGTACAGTGCCTGTACTGCCGTGTAGTACTGAGTGGAGTACAGTGCCTGTACTGCCGTGTAGTCCCGAGTGGAGTACAATGCCTGTACTGCCGTGTAGTACTGATTGGAGTACAGTGTCTGTACTGCCGTGTAGTACCGAGTGGAGTACAGTGCTTGTATTGCCGTGTAGTACTGAGTGGAGTACAGTGCCTGTACTGCCGTGTAGTGCCCAGTGGAGTACTGTGTGTATAGTGCAGTGTAGTACTGAGTGGAGTACAGTGCATGTACTGCCGTGTAGTCCCGAGTGGAGTACTCTGTGTATAGTGCAGTGTAGTACTGAGTGGAGTACAGTGCCTGTACTGCCGTGTAGTACCGAGTGGAGTACAGTGCCTGTACTGCCGTGTAGTCCCGAGTGGATTACTCTGTGCATACTGCCGTGTAGTACTGAGTGGAGTACAGTGCCCGTACTGCCGTGTAGTACCGAGGGGAGTACAGTGCCTGTACTGCCGTGTAGTACTGAGTGGAGTACAGTGCCTGTACTGCCGTGTAGTCCCGTGTGGAGTAATGTGTGTATAGTGCAGTGTAGTACTGAGTGGAGTACAGTGCATGTACTGCCGTGTAGTACCGAGTGGATTACTGTGTGTATAGTGCCGTGTAGTACCGAGTGGAGTACAGTGCCTGTACTGCCGTGTAGTACTGAGTGGTGTACAGTGTGTATAGTGCCGTGTAGTACCGAGTGGAGTATTGTGTGTATAGTGCCGTGTAGTACCGAGTGGAGTACAGTGCCTGTACTGCCGTGTAGTACCGAGTGGAGTACTGTGTGTATAGTGCCGTGTAGTACACAGTGGAGTACAGTGCCTGTACTGCAGTGTAGTACTGAGTGGAGTACAGTGCCTGTACTGCCGTGTAGTCCCGAGTGGAGTACAATGCCTGTACTGCCGTGTAGTACTGATTGGAGTAATAGTGCCTGTATTGCCGTGTAGTACCGAGTGGAGTACAGTGCTTTTACTGCCGTGTAGTACTGAGTGAAGTACAGTGCCTGTACTGCCGTGTTATGCCGAGTGGAGTACTGTGTGTATAGTGCAGTGTAGTACTGAGTGGAGTACAGTGCATGTACTGCCGTGTAGTCCCGAGTGGAGTACTGTATGTATAGTGCAGTACAGTACTGAGTGGAGTACAGTGCCTGTCCTGCCGTGTATACCGAGTGGAGTACAGTGCCTTTACTGCCGTGTAGTTCCGAGTGGAGTACTGTGTGCATACTGCCGTGTATTACTGAGTGGATTACAGTGCCTGTACTGCCGTTTAGTAGCGAGTGGGGGACTGTGTGTGTACTGCCGTGTAGTACTGAGTAGAGTACAGTGCCTGTTCTGCCGTGTAGTACCGAGTGGAGTACTGTGTGTATAGTGCCGTGTAGTACCGAGTGGAGTACAGTGCCTGTACTGCCGTGTACTACTGAGTGGAGTACAGTGCCTGTACTGCCGTGTAGTCCCGAGTGGAGTACAATGCCTGTACTGCCGTGTAGTACTGATTGGAGTACAGTGCCTGTACTGGCGTGTAGTACCGAGTGGAGTACAGTGCTTGTATTGCCGTGTAGTACTGAGTGGAGTACAGTGCCTGTACTGCCGTGTAGTGCCCAGTGGAGTACTGTGTGTATAGTGCAGTGTAGTACTGAGTGGAGTACAGTGCATGTACTGCCGTGTAGTCCCGAGTGGAGTACTCTGTGTATAGTGCAGTGTAGTACTGAGTGGAGTACAGTGCCTGTACTGCCGTGTAGTACCGAGTGGAGTACAGTGCCTGTACTGCCGTGTAGTCCCGAGTTGAGTACTGTGTGCATACTGCCGTGTAGTACTGAGTGGAGTACAGTGCCTGTACTGCCGTGTAGTACCGAGTGGAGTACAGTGCCTGTACTGCCGTGTAGTACTGAGTGGAGTACAGTGCCTGTACTGCCGTGTAGTCCCGTGTGGAGTACTGTGTGTATAGTGCAGTGTAGTACTGAGTGGAGTACAGTGAATGTACTGCCGTGTAGTACCGAGTGGTTTACTGTGTGTATAGTGCCGTGTAGTACCGAGTGGAGTACAGTGCCTGTACTGCCGTGTAGTACTGAGTGGTGTACAGTATGTATAGTGCCGTGTAGTACCGAGTGGAGTACAGTGTGTATAGTGCCGTGTAGCTCTGAGTGGAGTACAGTGCATGTACTGCCGTGTAGTACAGAGTGGAGTACAGTGCAAGTACTCCCGTGTAGTACCGAGTGGAGTGCAGTGCCTGTACTGCCGTGTAGTACTGAGTGGAGTACAGTGCCTGTACTGCCGTGTAGTACTGAGTGGAATACAGTGCCTGTACTGGAGTGTATTACCTAGTGGAGTACAGTGTGTATAGTGCCGTCTAGTACCGAGTGGAGTACAGTGTGTATAGTGCCGTGTAGTACTGAGTGGAGTACAGTGCCTGTACTGCCGTGTAGTACCGAGTGGAGTACAGTGCTTGTACTGCCGTGTAGTACTGCGTGAAGTACAGTGCCTGTACTGCCGTGTAGTGCCGAGTGGAGTACTGTGTGTATAGTGCAGTGTAGTACTGAGTGGAGTACAGTGCATGTACTGCCGTGTAGTGCCGAGTGGAGTACAGTGCATTTACTGTCGTGTAGTCCCGAGTGGAGTACTGTGTGCATACTGCCGTGTATTACTGAGTGGAGTACAGTGCCTGTACTGCCGTGTAGTAGCGAGTGGGGGACTGTGTGTGTACTGCCGTGTAGTACTGAGTAGAGTAGAGTGCCTGTTCTGCCGTGTAGTACCGAGTGGAGTACTGTGTGTATAGTTCCGTGTAGTACCGAGTGGAGTACAGTGCCTGTACTGCCGTGTAGTACTGAGTGGAGTACAGTGCCTGTAATGCCGTGTAGTACCGAGTGGAGTACTGTGTGTATAGTGCCGTGTAGTACCGAGTGGAGTACAGTGCCTGTACTGCCGTGTAGTACTGAGTGGAGTACAGTGCCTGTAATGCCGAGTAGTCCCGAGTGAAGTACATTGCCTGTACTGCCGTGTAGTACTGATTGGAGTAGAGTGCCTGTACTGCCGTGTAGTACCGAGTGGAGTACAGTGCTTGTAATCCCGTGTAGTACTGAGTGGAGTACACTGCCTGTACTGCCGTGTAGTGCCCAGTGGAGTACTGTGTGTATAGTGCAGTGTAGTACTGAGTGGAGTACAGTGCATGTACTGCCGTGTAGTCCCGAGTGGAGTACTCTGTGTATAGTGCAGTGTAGTACTGAGTGGAGTACAGTGCCTGTACTGCCGTGTAGTACCGAGTGGAGTACAGTGCCTGTACTGCCGTGTAGTCCCGAGTGGAGTACTGTGTGCATACTGCCGTGTAGTACTGAGTGGAGTACAGTGCCTGTAATGCCGTGTAGTACCGAGTGGAGTACAGTGCCTGTACTGCCGTGTAGTACTGAGTGGAGTACTGTGTGTATAGTGCAGTGTAGTACTGAGTGGAGTACTGTGTGTATAGTGCAGTGAAGTACTGAGTGGAGTACTGTGTGTATAGTGCCGTGTAGTACTGAGTGGAGTACAGTGCCTGTACTGCCGTGTAGTCCCAGGTGGAGTACTGTGTGCATACTGCCGTGTAGTACTGAGTGGAGTACAGTGCCTGTACTGCCGTGTAGTACCGAGTGGAGTACTGTGCCTGTACTGCCGTGTAGTACTGAGTGGAGTATATTGCCTGTACTGCCGTGCAGTCCCGAGTGGAGTACTGTGTGTATAGTGCAGTGTAGTACTGAGTGGAGTACTGTGTGTATAGTGCCGTGTAGTACTGAGTGGAATACAGTGCCTGTACTGCCGTGTAATTCCGAGTGGAGTACTGTGTGCATACTGCCGTGTAGTACTGAGTGGAGTACAGTGCCTGTACTGCCGTGTAGTACTGGGTGGAGTACAGTGCCTGTACTGCCGTGTAGTCCCCAGTGGAATACAGTTTGTGTAGTGCAGTGTAGTACTGAGTGGAGTACAGTGCATGTACTGCCGTGTAGTACTGAGTGGAGTACTGTGTGTATAGTGCAGTGTAGTACCGAGTGGAGTACTGTGTGTATAGTGCCGTGTAGTACACAGTGGAGTAGAGTGCCTGTGCTGCCGTGTAGAACTGAGTGGAGTACAGTGCCTGTAATGCCGTGTAGTACCGAGTGGAGTACTGTGTGTATAGTGCCGTGTAGTTCTGAGTGGAGTACATTGCCTGTACTGCCGTGCAGTCCCGAGTGGAGTACTGTGTGTATAGTGCCGTGTAGTACTGAGTGGAGTACAGTGCCTGTACTGCCGTGCAGTACTGAGTGGGTACAGTGCCTGTACTGCCGTGTAGTACCGAGTGGAGTACTGTGTGTATACTGCCGTGTAGTACTGAGTGGAGTACAGTACCTATACTGCCGTGTAGTACCGAGTGGGGGACTGTGTGTATACTGCCGTGTAGTACAGAGTGGAGTACAGTGCCTGTACTGCCGGGTAGTCCCGAGTGGAGTACTGTGTGTATAGTGCAGTGTAGTACTGAGTGGAGTACAGTGCATGTACTGAGGTGTAGTCCCGAGTGGAGTACTCTATGTATAGTGCAGTATAGTACTGAGTGGAGTAGAGTGCCTGTACTGCCGTGTATACCGAGTGGAGTACAGTGCCTTTACTGCCGTGTAGTCCCGAGTGGAGTACTGTGTGCATACTGCCGTGTATTACTGAGTGGAGTACAGTGCCTGTACTGCCGTGTAGTAGCGAGTGGGGGACTGTGTGTGTACTGCCGTGTAGTACTGAGTAGAGTACAGTGCCTGTGCTGCCGTGTAGTACCGAGTGGAGTACTGTGTGTATAATGCCGTGTAGTACCGAGTGGAGTACAGTGCCTGTACTGCCGTGTACTACTGAGTGGAGTACAGTGCCTGTAATGCCGTGTAGTAGCGAGTGGAGTACTGTGTGTATCGTGCCGTGTATTACTGAGTGGAGTACAGTGCCTGTACTGCCGTGTAGTAGCGAGTGGGGGACTGTGTGTGTACTGCCGTGTAGTACTGAGTAGAGTACAGTGCCTGTGTTGCCGTGTAGTACCGAGTGGAGTACTGTGTGTATAGTGCCGTGTAGTACCGAGTGGAGTACAGTGCCTGTACTGCCGTGTAGTACTGAGTGGAGTACAGTGCCTGTACTGCCGTGTAGTCCCGAGTGGAGTACAATGCCTGTACTGCCGTGTAGTACTGATTGGAGTACAGTGTCTGTACTGCCGTGTAGTACCGAGTGGAGTTCAGTGCTTGTATTGCCGTGTAGTACTGAGTGGAGTACAGTGCCTGTACTGCCGTGTAGTGCCCAGTGGAGTACTGTGTGTATAGTGCAGTGTAGTACTGAGTGGAGTACAGTGCCTGTACTGCCGTGTAGTACCGAGTGGAGTACAGTGCCTGTACTGCCGTGTAGTCCCGAGTGGAGTACTGTGTGCATACTGCCGTGTAGTACTGAGTGGAGTACAGTGCCTGTACTGCCGTGTAGTACCGAGTGGAGTACAGTGCCTGTACTGCCGTGTAGTACTGAGTGGAGTACAGTGCCTGTACAGCCGTGTAGTCCCGTGTGGAGTAATGTGTGTATAGTGCAGTGTAGTACTGAGTGGAGCACAGTGCATGTACTGCGTGTAGTACCGAGTGGATTACTGTGTGTATAGTGCCGTGTAGTACTGAGTGGTGTACAGTGTGTATAGTGCCGTGTAGTACCGAGTGGTGTACAGTGTGTATAGTGCCGTGTAGTACTGAGTGGAGTACAGTGCATGTACTGCCGTGTAGTACAGAGTGGAGTACAGTGCAAGTACTGCCGTGTAGTACTGAGTGGAGTACAGTGCATGTACTCCCGTGTAGTACCGAGTGGAGTGCAGTGCCTGTACTGCCGTGTAGTACTGAGTGGAGTACAGTGCCTGTACTGCCGTGTAGTACTGAGTGGAATACAGTGCCTGTACTGGAGTGTATTACCTAGTGGAGTACAGTGTGTATAGTGCCGTCTAGTACCGAGTGGAGTACAGTGTGTATAGTGCCGTGTAGTACTGAGTGGAGTACAGTGCCTGTACTGCCGTGTAGTACCGAGTGGAGTACAGTGCCTGTACTGCCGTGTAGTACTGAGTGGAATACAGTGCCTGTACTGCCGTGTAGTACAGAGTGGAGTACAGTGTGCATAGTGCCGTGTAGTACTGAGTGGAGTACAGTGCCTGTACTGCCGTGTAGTACTGAGTGGGTACAGTGCCTGTACTGCCGTGTAGTACCGTGCGGAGTACTGTGTGTATACTGGCGTGTAGTACTGAGTGGAGTACAGTACCTGTACTGCCGTGTAGTACCGAGTGGAGTACTGCGTGCATACTGCCATGTAGTACTGAGTGGTGTACAGTGCCTGTACTGCCGTGTAGTACCGAGGGGAGTACTGTGTGTATAGTGCCGTGTAGTACCGAGTGGAGTACAGTGTGCCTACTGCCGTGTAGTACTGAGTGGAGTACAGTGCCTGAACTGCCGTGTAGTACCGAGTGGAGTACAGTGTGTATAGTGCCGTGTAGTACCGAGTGGAGTAAAGAGCATGTACTGCCGTGCAGTTCCGAGTGGAGTACTGTGTGTATAGTGCGGTGTAGTACCGAGTGGAGTACAGTGCATGTACTGCCGTGTAGTCCCGAGTGGAGTACTGTGTGTATAGTGCCGTGTAGTACCGAGTGGAGTACAGTGCCTGTATTGCCGTGTAGTACCGAGTGGAGTACTGTGTGTATAGTGCCGTGTAGTACCGAGTGGAGTGCTGTGTCCATACTGCCGTGTAGTACAGAGTGGAGTACAGTACCTGTACTGCCGTGTAGTACCGAGTGGAGTACTGTGTGTATAGTGCCGTGTAGTACCGAGTGGAGTACAATGCCTGTATTTTCGTGTAGTACTGAGTGGAGTAGAGTGCCTGAAGTGCCTTGTAGTCCCGAGTGGAGTACAGTGCCTGTACTGCCGTGTAGTTGTGAGTTGAGTACTGTGCCTGTACTGCCGTGTAGTACTGAGTGGAGTACTGTGTGTATAGTGCCGTGTAGTACCGAGTGGAGTACAGTGGGTGTACTGCCGTGTATTACTGTGTGGAGTACAGTGCCTGTACTGCCGTGTAGTAGTGAGTGGAGTACAGTGCCTGTACTGCCGTGTAGTACTGAGTGGAGTACAGTGCCTGTACTGCCGTGTAGTACTGAGTGGAGTACAGTGCCTGTACTGCCGTGTAGTACTGAGTGGAGTACAGTGCCTGTACTGCCGTATAGTACTGAGTGGAGTACTGTGTGTATAGTGCCGTGCAGTACCGAGTGGAGTACCGTGCCTGTACTGCCGTGTAGTACTGAGTGGCGTACAGTGCCTGTACTGCCGTGTAGTACTGAGTGGTGTACAGTGCCTGTACTGACGTGTAGTCCCGAGTGGAGTACGGTGCCTGTACTGCCGTGTAGTACTGAGTGGAGTACTGTGTGTATAGTGCCGTGTAGTACCGAGTGGAGTACCGTGCCTGTACTGCCGTGTAGTACTGAGTGGAGTACAGTGCCTGTACTGCCGTGTAGTACTGAGTGGAGTACAGTGCCTGTACTGCCGTGTAGTACTGAGTGGAGTACTGTGTGTATAGTGCCGTGTAGTACCGAGTGGAGTACCGTGCCTGTACTGCCGTGTAGTCCCGAGTGGAGTACAGTGCCTGTACTGGCGTGTAGTACTGAGTGGAGTACTGTGTGTATAGTGCCGTGTAGTACCGAGTGGAGTACAGTGCCTGTACTGCCGTGTAGTACTGAGTGGAGAACAGTGCCTGTACTGCCGTGTATTACTGAGTGCAGTACAGTGCCTGTACTGCCGTGTAGTCCCGAATGGAGTACTGTGTGTATAGTGCCGTGTAGTACGGAGTGGAGTACAGTGCCTGTACTGCCGTGTAGTACTGAGTGGAGTACAGTGCCTGTACTAACGTGTAGTCCCGAGAGGAGTACTGTGTGTTTAGTGTAGTGTAGTACTGAGTGGTGTACAACGCCTGTACTCCCGTGTAGTACTGAGTGGAGTACAGTGCCTGTACTCCCGTGTAGTCCCGAGTGGAGTACTGTGTGTATAGTGCCGTGTAGTACTGAGTGGAGTACAGTGCCTGTACTGCTGTGTAGTCCGGATAGGAGTACAGTGCCTGTACTGCTGTGTAGTCCTGAGTGGAGTACTGTGTGTATAGTGCCGTGTAGTACCGCGGCTAGTACAGTGCCTGTACTGCCGTGTAGTACTAAGTGGAGTACAGTGGCTGTACTGCCGTGTAGTCCCGAGTGTAGTACTGTGTGTATAGTGCAGTGTAGTGCTGAGTGGTGTACAGTGCTTGTACTGCCGTGTAGTACTGAGTGGAGTACAGTGCCTGTACTGCCGTGTAGTACTGGGTGGAGTACAGTGCCTCTACTGCCGTGTAGTACCGAGTGGGGGACTGTGTGTATACTGCTGTGTAGTACCGAGTGGAGTACAGTGCGTGTACTGCCGTGTAGTACCGAGTGGAGTACTGTGTGTATAGCGCCGTGTAGTACCGAGTGGAGTACAGTGCCTGTACTGTCGTGTAGTACCGAGTGGAGTACTGTGTGTATCGTGCGGTGTAGTAACGAGTGGAGTACATTGGATGTACTGCGGTGTAGTACCGAGTGGAGTACTGTGTGTATAGTGCCGTGTAGTACCGAGTGGAGTACAGTGCTTCTACTGCCGTGTAGTACTGAGTGGAGTACAGTGCCTGTACTGCCGTGTAGTCCCGAGTGGAGTACAGTGCCTGTACTGCCGTGTAGTAGTGAGTGGATTACTGTGCCTGTACTGCCGTGTGGTACTGAGTGGAGTACTGTGTGTATAGTGCCATGTAGTACCGAGTGGAGTACAGTGCCTGTATTGCCGTGTAGTACCGAGTGGAGTACTGTGTGTATAGTGCCGTGTAGTACCGAGTGGAGTACTGTGTGCATACTGCCGTGTAGTAATGAGTGGAGTACAGTACCTGTACTGCCGTGTAGTACCGAGTGGAGTACTGTGTGTATAGTGCCGTGTAGTACCGAGTGGAGTACAGTGCCTGTACTGCCGTGTAGTACTGAGTGGAGTACAGTGCCTGTACTGCCGTGTAGTCCCGAGTGGAGTACAGTGCCTGTACTGCCGTGTAGTCCTGAGTGGAGTACTGTGTGTATAGTGCCGTGTAGTCCCGAGTGGAGTACAATGCCTGTACTGCCGTGTAGTACTGATTGGAGTAATAGTGCCTGTATTGCCGTGTAGTACCGAGTGGAGTACAGTGCCTGTACTGCCGTGTAGTACTGAGTGGAGTACAGTGCCTGTAATGCCGTGTAGTACCGAGTGGAGTACTGTGTGTATAGTGCCGTGTAGTACCGAGTGGAGTACAGTGCCTGTACTGCCGTGTAGTACTGAGTGGAGTACAGTGCCTGTAATGCCGTGTAGTCCCGAGTGGAGTACAGTGCCTGTACTGCCGTGTAGTACTGATTGGAGTAGAGTGCCTGTACTGCCGTGTAGTACCGAGTGGAGTACAGTGCTTGTACTGCCGTGTAGTACTGAGTGGAGTACAGTGCCTGTACTGCCGTGTAGTGCCCAGTGGAGTACTGTGTGTATAGTGCAGTGTAGTACTGAGTGGAGTACAGTGCATGTACTGCCGTGTAGTCCCGAGTGGAGTACTCTGTGTATAGTGCAGTGTAGTACTGAGTGGAGTACAGTGCCTGTACTGCCGTGTAGTACCGAGTGGAGTACAGTGCCTGTACTGCCGTGTAGTCCCGAGTGGAGTACTGTGTGCATACTGCCGTGTAGTACTGAGTTGAGTACAGTGCCTGTAATGCCGTGTAGTACCGAGTGGAGTACAGTGCCTGTACTGCCGTGTAGTACTGAGTGGAGTACAGTGCCTGTACTGCCGTGTAGTCCCGAGTGGAGTACTGTGTGTATAGTGCAGTGTAGTACTGAGTGGAGTACTGTGTGTATAGTGCAGTGTATTACTGAGTGGAGTACTTTGTGTATAGTGCCGTGTAGTACTGAGTGGAGTACAGTGCCTGTACTGCCGTGTAGTCCCAGGTGGAGTACTGTGTGCATACTGCCGTGTAGTACTGAGTGGAGTACAGTGCCTGTACTGCCGTGTAGTACCGAGTGGAGTACTGTGCCTGTACTGCCGTGTAGTACTGAGTGGAGTACATTGCCTGTACTGCCGTGCAGTCCCGAGTGGAGTACTGTGTGTATAGTGCAGTGTAGTACTGAGTGGAGTACTGTGTGTATAGTGCCGTGTAGTACTGAGTGGAGTACAGTGCCTGTACTGCCGTGTAATACCGAGTGGAGTACTGTGTGCATACTGCCGTGTAGTACTGAGTGGAGTACAGTGTCTGTACTGCCGTGTAGTACTGGGTGGAGTACAGTGCCTGTACTGCCGTGTAGTCCCCAGTGGAATACAGTTTGTGTAGTGCAGTGTAGTACTGAGTGGAGTACAGTGCATGTACTGCCGTGTTGTACCGAGTGGAGTACTGTGTGTATAGTGCAGTGTAGTACTGAGTGGAGTACTGTTTGTATATTGCCGTGTAGTACTGAGTGGAGTACAGTACCTGTACTGCCGTGTAGTACCGAGTGGAGTACTGTGTGTATAGTGCCGTGTAGTACACAGTGGAGTACAGTGCCTGTGCTGCCGTGTAGAACTGAGTGGAGTACAGTGCCTGTAATGCCGTGTAGTACCGAGTGGAGTACTCTGTGTATAGTGCCGTGTAGTACTGAGTGGAGTACATTGCCTGTACTGCCGTGCAGTCCCGAGTGGAGTACTGTGTGTATAGTGCCGTGTAGTACTGAGTGGAGTACAGTGCCTGTACTGCCGTGCAGTACTGAGAGGGTACAGTGCCTGTACTGCCGTGTAGTACCGAGTGGAGTACTGTGTGTACACTGCCGTGTAGTACTGAGTGGAGTACAGTACCTGTACTGCCGTGTAGTACCGAGTGGGGGACTGTGTGTATACTGCCGTGTAGTACTGAGTGGAGTACAGTGCCTGTACTGCCGAGTAGTCCCGAGTGGAGTACTGTGTGTATAGTGCAGTGTAGTACTGAGTGGAGTACAGTGGATGTACTGCCGTGTAGTCCCGAGTGGAGTACTGTATGTATAGTGCAGTATAGTACTGAGTGGAGTACAGTGCCTGTACTGCCGTGTATACCGAGTGGAGTACAGTGCCTTTACTGCCGTGTAGTCCCGAGTGGAGTACTGTGTGCATACTGCCGTGTATTACTGAGTGGAGTACAGTGCCTGTACTGCCGTGTAGTAGCGAGTGGGGGACTGTGTGTGTACTGCCGTGTAGTACTGAGTAGAGTACTGTGCCTGTTCTGCCGTGTAGTACCGAGTGGAGTACTGTGTGTATAGTGCCGTGTAGTACCGAGTGGAGTACAGTGCCTGTACTGCCGTGTACTACTGAGTGGAGTACAGTGCCTGTAATGCCGTGTAGTACCGAGTGGAGTATTGTGTGTATAGTGCCGTGTAATACCGAGTGGAGTACAGTGCCTGTACTGCCGTGTAGTACTGAGTGGAGTACAGTGCCTGTACTGCCGTGTAGTCCCGAGTGGAGTACAATGCCTGTACTGCCGTGTAGTACTGATTGGAGTACAGTGCCTGTACTGCCGTGTAGTACCGAGTGGAGTACAGTGCTTGTATTGCCGTGTAGTACTGAGTGGAGTACAGTGCCTGTACTGCTGTGTAGTGCGCAGTTGAGTACTGTGTGTATAGTGCAGTGTAGTACTGAGTGGAGTACAGTGCATGTACTGCCGTGTAGTCCCGAGTGGAGTACTCTGTGTATAGTGCAGTGTAGTACTGAGTGGAGTACAGTGCCTGTACTGCCGTGTAGTACCGAGTGGAGTACAGTGCCTGTACTGCCGTGTAGTCCCGAGTGGAGTACTGTGTGCATACTGCCGTGTAGTACTGAGTGGAGTACAGTGCCTGTACTGCCGTGTAGTACCGAGTGGAGTACAGTGCCTGTACTGCCGTGTAGTACTGAGTGGAGTACAGTGCCTGTACTGCCGTGTAGTCCCGTGTGGAGTAATGTGTGTATAGTGCAGTGTAGTACTGAGTGGAGTACAGTGCATGTACTGCCGTGTAGTACCGAGTGGATTACTGTGTGTATAGTGCCGTGTAGTACCGAGTGGAGTACAGTGCCTGTACTGCCGTGTAGTACTGAGTGGTGTACAGTGTGTATAGTGCCGTGTAGTACCGAGTGGAGTACAGTGTGTATAGTGCCGTGTAGTACTGAGTGGAGTACAGTGCATGTACTGCCGTGTAGTACAGAGTGGAGTACAGTGCAAGTATTGCCGTGTAGTACTGAGTGGAGTACAGTGCATGTACTCCCGTGTAGTACCGAGTGGAGTGCAGTGCCTGTACTGCCGTGTAGTACTGAGTGGAGTACAGTGCCTGTACTGCCGTGTAGTACTGAGTGGAATACAGTGCCTGTACTGGAGTGTATTACCTAGTGGAGTACAGTGTGTATAGTGCCGTCTAGTACCGAGTGGAGTACAGTGTGTATAGTGCCGTGTAGTACTGAGTGGAGTACAGTGCCTGTACTGCCGTGTAGTACCGAGTGGAGTACAGTGCCTGTACTGCCGTGTAGTACTGAGTGGAATACAGTGCCTGTACTGCCGTGTAGTACAGAGTGGAGTACAGTGTGCATAGTGCCGTGTAGTACTGAGTGGAGTACAGTGCCTGTACTGCCGTGTAGTACTGAGTGGGTACAGTGCCTGTACTGCCGTGTAGTACCGTGCGGAGTACTGTGTGTATACTGGCGTGTAGTACTGAGTGGAGTACAGTACCTGTACTGCCGTGTAGTACCGAGTGGAGTACTGCGTGCATACTGCCATGTAGTACTGAGTGGTGTACAGTGCCTGTACTGCCGTGTAGTACCGAGGGGAGTACTGTGTGTATAGTGCCGTGTAGTACCGAGTGGAGTACAGTGTGCCTACTGCCGTGTAGTACTGAGTGGAGTACAGTGCCTGAACTGCCGTGTAGTACCGAGTGGAGTACAGTGTGTATAGTGCCGTGTAGTACCGAGTGGAGTAAAGAGCATGTACTGCCGTGCAGTTCCGAGTGGAGTACTGTGTGTATAGTGCGGTGTAGTACCGAGTGGAGTACAGTGCATGTACTGCCGTGTAGTCCCGAGTGGAGTACTGTGTGTATAGTGCCGTGTAGTACCGAGTGGAGTACAGTGCCTGTATTGCCGTGTAGTACCGAGTGGAGTACTGTGTGTATAGTGCCGTGTAGTACCGAGTGGAGTGCTGTGTCCATACTGCCGTGTAGTACAGAGTGGAGTACAGTACCTGTACTGCCGTGTAGTACCGAGTGGAGTACTGTGTGTATAGTGCCGTGTAGTACCGAGTGGAGTACAATGCCTGTATTTTCGTGTAGTACTGAGTGGAGTAGAGTGCCTGAAGTGCCTTGTAGTCCCGAGTGGAGTACAGTGCCTGTACTGCCGTGTAGTTGTGAGTTGAGTACTGTGCCTGTACTGCCGTGTAGTACTGAGTGGAGTACTGTGTGTATAGTGCCGTGTAGTACCGAGTGGAGTACAGTGGGTGTACTGCCGTGTATTACTGTGTGGAGTACAGTGCCTGTACTGCCGTGTAGTACTGAGTGGAGTACAGTGCCTGTACTGCCGTGTAGTACTGAGTGGAGTACAGTGCCTGTACTGCCGTGTAGTACTGAGTGGAGTACAGTGCCTGTACTGCCGTGTAGTACTGAGTGGAGTACAGTGCCTGTACTGCCGTATAGTACTGAGTGGAGTACTGTGTGTATAGTGCCGTGCAGTACCGAGTGGAGTACCGTGCCTGTACTGCCGTGTAGTACTGAGTGGCGTACAGTGCCTGTACTGCCGTGTAGTACTGAGTGGTGTACAGTGCCTGTACTGACGTGTAGTCCCGAGTGGAGTACGGTGTCTGTACTGCCGTGTAGTACTGAGTGGAGTACTGTGTGTATAGTGCCGTGTAGTACCGAGTGGAGTACCGTGCCTGTACTGCCGTGTAGTACTGAGTGGAGTACAGTGCCTGTACTGCCGTGTAGTACTGAGTGGAGTACAGTGCCTGTACTGCCGTGTAGTACTGAGTGGAGTACTGTGTGTATAGTGCCGTGTAGTACCGAGTGGAGTACCGTGCCTGTACTGCCGTGTAGTCCCGAGTGGAGTACAGTGCCTGTACTGGCGTGTAGTACTGAGTGGAGTACTGTGTGTATAGTGCCGTGTAGTACCGAGTGGAGTACAGTGCCTGTACTGCCGTGTAGTACTGAGTGGAGAACAGTGCCTGTACTGCCGTGTATTACTGAGTGCAGTACAGTGCCTGTACTGCCGTGTAGTCCCGAATGGAGTACTGTGTGTATAGTGCCGTGTAGTACGGAGTGGAGTACAGTGCCTGTACTGCCGTGTAGTACTGAGTGGAGTACAGTGCCTGTACTAACGTGTAGTCCCGAGAGGAGTACTGTGTGTTTAGTGTAGTGTAGTACTGAGTGGTGTACAACGCCTGTACTCCCGTGTAGTACTGAGTGGAGTACAGTGCCTGTACTCCCGTGTAGTCCCGAGTGGAGTACTGTGTGTATAGTGCCGTGTAGTACTGAGTGGAGTACAGTGCCTGTACTGCTGTGTAGTCCGGATAGGAGTACAGTGCCTGTACTGCTGTGTAGTCCTGAGTGGAGTACTGTGTGTATAGTGCCGTGTAGTACCGCGGCTAGTACAGTGCCTGTACTGCCGTGTAGTACTAAGTGGAGTACAGTGGCTGTACTGCCGTGTAGTCCCGAGTGTAGTACTGTGTGTATAGTGCAGTGTAGTGCTGAGTGGTGTACAGTGCTTGTACTGCCGTGTAGTACTGAGTGGAGTACAGTGCCTGTACTGCCGTGTAGTACTGGGTGGAGTACAGTGCCTCTACTGCCGTGTAGTACCGAGTGGGGGACTGTGTGTATACTGCTGTGTAGTACCGAGTGGAGTACAGTGCCTGTACTGCCGTGTAGTACCGAGTGGAGTACTGTGTGTATAGCGCCGTGTAGTACCGAGTGGAGTACAGTGCCTGTACTGTCGTGTAGTACCGAGTGGAGTACTGTGTGTATCGTGCGGTGTAGTAACGAGTGGAGTACATTGGATGTACTGCGGTGTAGTACCGAGTGGAGTACTGTGTGTATAGTGCCGTGTAGTACCGAGTGGAGTACAGTGCTTCTACTGCCGTGTAGTACTGAGTGGAGTACAGTGCCTGTACTGCCGTGTAGTCCCGAGTGGAGTACAGTGCCTGTACTGCCGTGTAGTAGTGAGTGGATTACTGTGCCTGTACTGCCGTGTGGTACTGAGTGGAGTACTGTGTGTATAGTGCCATGTAGTACCGAGTGGAGTACAGTGCCTGTATTGCCGTGTAGTACCGAGTGGAGTACTGTGTGTATAGTGCCGTGTAGTACCGAGTGGAGTACTGTGTGCATACTGCCGTGTAGTAATGAGTGGAGTACAGTACCTGTACTGCCGTGTAGTACCGAGTGGAGTACTGTGTGTATAGTGCCGTGTAGTACCGAGTGGAGTACAGTGCCTGTACTGCCGTGTAGTACTGAGTGGAGTACAGTGCCTGTACTGCCGTGTAGTCCCGAGTGGAGTACAGTGCCTGTACTGCCGTGTAGTCCTGAGTGGAGTACTGTGTGTATAGTGCCGTGTAGTCCCGAGTGGAGTACAATGCCTGTACTGCCGTGTAGTACTGATTGGAGTAATAGTGCCTGTATTGCCGTGTAGTACCGAGTGGAGTACAGTGCCTGTACTGCCGTGTAGTACTGAGTGGAGTACAGTGCCTGTAATGCCGTGTAGTACCGAGTGGAGTACTGTGTGTATAGTGCCGTGTAGTACCGAGTGGAGTACAGTGCCTGTACTGCCGTGTAGTACTGAGTGGAGTACAGTGCCTGTAATGCCGTGTAGTCCCGAGTGGAGTACAGTGCCTGTACTGCCGTGTAGTACTGATTGGAGTAGAGTGCCTGTACTGCCGTGTAGTACCGAGTGGAGTACAGTGCTTGTACTGCCGTGTAGTACTGAGTGGAGTACAGTGCCTGTACTGCCGTGTAGTGCCCAGTGGAGTACTGTGTGTATAGTGCAGTGTAGTACTGAGTGGAGTACAGTGCATGTACTGCCGTGTAGTCCCGAGTGGAGTACTCTGTGTATAGTGCAGTGTAGTACTGAGTGGAGTACAGTGCCTGTACTGCCGTGTAGTACCGAGTGGAGTACAGTGCCTGTACTGCCGTGTAGTCCCGAGTGGAGTACTGTGTGCATACTGCCGTGTAGTACTGAGTTGAGTACAGTGCCTGTAATGCCGTGTAGTACCGAGTGGAGTACAGTGCCTGTACTGCCGTGTAGTACTGAGTGGAGTACAGTGCCTGTACTGCCGTGTAGTCCCGAGTGGAGTACTGTGTGTATAGTGCAGTGTAGTACTGAGTGGAGTACTGTGTGTATAGTGCAGTGTATTACTGAGTGGAGTACTTTGTGTATAGTGCCGTGTAGTACTGAGTGGAGTACAGTGCCTGTACTGCCGTGTAGTCCCAGGTGGAGTACTGTGTGCATACTGCCGTGTAGTACTGAGTGGAGTACAGTGCCTGTACTGCCGTGTAGTACCGAGTGGAGTACTGTGCCTGTACTGCCGTGTAGTACTGAGTGGAGTACATTGCCTGTACTGCCGTGCAGTCCCGAGTGGAGTACTGTGTGTATAGTGCAGTGTAGTACTGAGTGGAGTACTGTGTGTATAGTGCCGTGTAGTACTGAGTGGAGTACAGTGCCTGTACTGCCGTGTAATACCGAGTGGAGTACTGTGTGCATACTGCCGTGTAGTACTGAGTGGAGTACAGTGTCTGTACTGCCGTGTAGTACTGGGTGGAGTACAGTGCCTGTACTGCCGTGTAGTCCCCAGTGGAATACAGTTTGTGTAGTGCAGTGTAGTACTGAGTGGAGTACAGTGCATGTACTGCCGTGTTGTACCGAGTGGAGTACTGTGTGTATAGTGCAGTGTAGTACTGAGTGGAGTACTGTTTGTATATTGCCGTGTAGTACTGAGTGGAGTACAGTACCTGTACTGCCGTGTAGTACCGAGTGGAGTACTGTGTGTATAGTGCCGTGTAGTACACAGTGGAGTACAGTGCCTGTGCTGCCGTGTAGAACTGAGTGGAGTACAGTGCCTGTAATGCCGTGTAGTACCGAGTGGAGTACTCTGTGTATAGTGCCGTGTAGTACTGAGTGGAGTACATTGCCTGTACTGCCGTGCAGTCCCGAGTGGAGTACTGTGTGTATAGTGCCGTGTAGTACTGAGTGGAGTACAGTGCCTGTACTGCCGTGCAGTACTGAGAGGGTACAGTGCCTGTACTGCCGTGTAGTACCGAGTGGAGTACTGTGTGTACACTGCCGTGTAGTACTGAGTGGAGTACAGTACCTGTACTGCCGTGTAGTACCGAGTGGGGGACTGTGTGTATACTGCCGTGTAGTACTGAGTGGAGTACAGTGCCTGTACTGCCGAGTAGTCCCGAGTGGAGTACTGTGTGTATAGTGCAGTGTAGTACTGAGTGGAGTACAGTGGATGTACTGCCGTGTAGTCCCGAGTGGAGTACTGTATGTATAGTGCAGTATAGTACTGAGTGGAGTACAGTGCCTGTACTGCCGTGTATACCGAGTGGAGTACAGTGCCTTTACTGCCGTGTAGTCCCGAGTGGAGTACTGTGTGCATACTGCCGTGTATTACTGAGTGGAGTACAGTGCCTGTACTGCCGTGTAGTAGCGAGTGGGGGACTGTGTGTGTACTGCCGTGTAGTACTGAGTAGAGTACTGTGCCTGTTCTGCCGTGTAGTACCGAGTGGAGTACTGTGTGTATAGTGCCGTGTAGTACCGAGTGGAGTACAGTGCCTGTACTGCCGTGTACTACTGAGTGGAGTACAGTGCCTGTAATGCCGTGTAGTACCGAGTGGAGTATTGTGTGTATAGTGCCGTGTAATACCGAGTGGAGTACAGTGCCTGTACTGCCGTGTAGTACTGAGTGGAGTACAGTGCCTGTACTGCCGTGTAGTCCCGAGTGGAGTACAATGCCTGTACTGCCGTGTAGTACTGATTGGAGTACAGTGCCTGTACTGCCGTGTAGTACCGAGTGGAGTACAGTGCTTGTATTGCCGTGTAGTACTGAGTGGAGTACAGTGCCTGTACTGCTGTGTAGTGCGCAGTTGAGTACTGTGTGTATAGTGCAGTGTAGTACTGAGTGGAGTACAGTGCATGTACTGCCGTGTAGTCCCGAGTGGAGTACTCTGTGTATAGTGCAGTGTAGTACTGAGTGGAGTACAGTGCCTGTACTGCCGTGTAGTACCGAGTGGAGTACAGTGCCTGTACTGCCGTGTAGTCCCGAGTGGAGTACTGTGTGCATACTGCCGTGTAGTACTGAGTGGAGTACAGTGCCTGTACTGCCGTGTAGTACCGAGTGGAGTACAGTGCCTGTACTGCCGTGTAGTACTGAGTGGAGTACAGTGCCTGTACTGCCGTGTAGTCCCGTGTGGAGTAATGTGTGTATAGTGCAGTGTAGTACTGAGTGGAGTACAGTGCATGTACTGCCGTGTAGTACCGAGTGGATTACTGTGTGTATAGTGCCGTGTAGTACCGAGTGGAGTACAGTGCCTGTACTGCCGTGTAGTACTGAGTGGTGTACAGTGTGTATAGTGCCGTGTAGTACCGAGTGGAGTACAGTGTGTATAGTGCCGTGTAGTACTGAGTGGAGTACAGTGCATGTACTGCCGTGTAGTACAGAGTGGAGTACAGTGCAAGTATTGCCGTGTAGTACTGAGTGGAGTACAGTGCATGTACTCCCGTGTAGTACCGAGTGGAGTGCAGTGCCTGTACTGCCGTGTAGTACTGAGTGGAGTACAGTGCCTGTACTGCCGTGTAGTACTGAGTGGAATACAGTGCCTGTACTGGAGTGTATTACCTAGTGGAGTACAGTGTGTATAGTGCCGTCTAGTACCGAGTGGAGTACAGTGTGTATAGTGCCGTGTAGTACTGAGTGGAGTACAGTGCCTGTACTCCCGTGTAGTACCGAGTGGAGTGCAGTGAATGTACTGCCGTGTAGTACTGAGTGGGTACAGTGCCTGTACTGCCGTGTAGTACCGTGCGGAGTACTGTGTGTATACTGCCGTGTAGTACTGAGTGGAGTACAGTATCTGTACTGCCGTGTGGTACCGAGTGGAGTACTGTGTGCATACTGCCATGTAGTACTGAGTGGAGTACAGTGCCTGTACTGCCGTGTAGTACCGAGTGGAGTACTGTGTGTATAGTGCCGTGTAGTACCGAGTGGAGTACAGTGTCATACTGCCGTGTAGTACTGAGTGGAGTACAGTCCCTGAACTGCCGTGTAGTAACGAGTGGAGTACTGTGTGTATAGTGCCGTGTAGTACCGAGTGGAGTAAAGTGCATGTACTGCCGTGCAGTACCGAGTGGATTACTGTGTGTATAGTGCGGTGTAGTACCGAGTGGAGTACAGTGCATGTACTGCCGTGTAATCCCGAGTGGAGTACTGTGTGTATAGTGCCGTGTAGTACCGAGTGGAGTAAAGTGCCTGTATTGCCGTGTAGTACCGAGTGGAGTACTGTGTGTATAGTGCCGTGCAGTACCGAGTGGAGTGCTGTGTCCATACTGCCGTGTAGTACAGAGTGGAGTACAGTACCTGTACTGCCGTGTAGTACCGAGTGGAGTACTGTGTGTATAGTGCCGTGTAGTACCGAGTGGAGTACAATGCCTGTATTTTCGTGTAGTACTGAGTGGAGTAGAGTGCCTGAAGTGCCGTGTAGTCCCGAGTGGAGTACAGTGCCTGTACTGCCGTGTAGTTGTGAGTGGAGTACTGTGCCTGTACTGCCGTGTAGTACTGAGTGGAGTACTGTGTGTATAGTGCCGTGTAGTACCGAGTGGAGTACAGTGGGTATACTGCCGTGTATTACTTTGTGGAGTACAGTGCCTGTACTGCCGTGTAGTACTGAGTGGAGTACAGTGCCTGTACTGCCGTGTAGTACTGAGTGGAGTACAGTGCCTGTACTGCCGTGTAGTACTGAGTGGAGTACAGTGCCTGTACTGCCGCGTAGTACTGAGTGGATTACAGTGCCTGTACTGCCGTATAGTACTGAGTGGAGTACAGTGTGTATAGTGCCGTGCAGTACCGAGTGGAGTACCGTGCCTGTACTGCCGTGTAGTACTGAGTGGCGTACAGTGCCTGTACTGCCGTGTAGTACTGAGTGGTGTACAGTGCCTGTACTGCCGTGTAGTCCCGAGTGGAGTACGGTGCCTGTACTGCCGTGTAGTACTGAGTGGAGTACTGTGTGTATAGTGCCGTGCAGTACCGAGTGGAGTACTGTGTGCATACTGCCGTGTATTACTGAGTGGAGTACAGTGCCTGTACTGCCGTGTAGTACTGAGTGGACTACAGTGCCTGTACTGCCGTGTAGTCCCGAGTGGATTACTGAGTGTATAGTGCCGTGTAGTACCGAGTGGAGTACAGTGCCTGTACTGCCGTGTAGTACTGAGTGGAGAATAGTGCCTGTACTGCCGTGTAGTCCCGAATGGAGTACTTTGTGTATAGTGCCGTGTAGTCCCGAGTGGAGTACAGTGCCTGTACTGCCGTGTAGTACCGAGTGGAGTAGTGTGTGTATAGTGCCGTGTAGTACACAGTGGAGTACAGTGCCTGTACTGCCGTGTAGTACTGAGTGGTGTACAGTGCCTGTAATGCTGTGTAGTAACGAGTGGAGTATTGTGTGTATAGTGCCGTGTAGTACCGAGTGGAGTACAGTGCCTGTACTGCCGTGTAGTACCGAGTGGAGTACTGTGTGTATAGTGCCGTGTAGTACACAGTGGAGTACAGTGCCTGTACTGCAGTGTAGTACTGAGTGGAGTACAGTGCCTGTACTGCCGTGTAGTCCCGAGTGGAGTACAATGCCTGTACTGCCGTGTAGTACTGATTGGAGTAATAGTGCCTGTATTGCCGTGTAGTACCGAGTGGAGTACAGTGCTTTTACTGCCGTGTAGTACTGAGTGAAGTACAGTGCCTGTACTGCCGTGTTATGCCGAGTGGAGTACTGTGTGTATAGTGCAGTGTAGTACTGAGTGGAGTACAGTGCATGCACTGCCGTGTAGTCCCGAGTGGAGTACTGTATGTATAGTGCAGTATAGTACTGAGTGGAGTACAGTGCCTGTACTGCCATGTATACCGAGTGGAGTACAGTGCCTTTACTGCCGTTTAGTCCCGAGTGGAGTACTGTGTGCATACTGCCGTGTATTACTGAGTGGAGTACAGTGCCTGTACTGCCGTGTAGTAGCGAGTGGGGGACTGTGTGTGTACTGCCGTGTAGTACTGAGTAGAGTACAGTGCCTGTTCTGCCATGTAGTACCGAGTGGAGTACTGTGTGTATAGTGCCGTGTAGTACCGAGTGGAGTACATTGCCTGTACTGCCGTGTACTACTGAGTGGAGTACACTGCCTGTACTGCCGTGTAGTCCCGAGTGGAGTACAATGCCTGTACTGCCGTGTAGTACTGATTGGAGTACAGTGCCTGTACTGGCGTGTAGTACCGAGTGGAGTACAGTGCTTGTATTGCCGTGTAGTACTGAGTGGAGTACAGTGCCTGTACTGCCGTGTAGTGCCCAGTGGAGTACTGTGTATAGTGCAGTGTAGTACTGAGTGGAGTACAGTGCATGTACTGCCGTGTAGTCCCGAGTGGAGTACTCTGTGTATAGTGCAGTGTAGTACTGAGTGGAGTACATTGCCTGTACTGCCGTGTAGTACCGAGTGGAGTACATTGCCTGTACTGCCGTGTAGTCCCGAGTGGAGTACTGTGTGCATACTGCCGTGTAGTACTGAGTGGAGTACAGTGCCTGTACTGCCGTGTAGTACCGAGTGGAGTACAGTGCCTGTACTGCCGTGTAGTACTGAGTGGAGTACAGTGCCTGTACTGCCGTGTAGTCCCGTGTGGACTACTGTGTGTATTGTGCAGTGTAGTACTGAGTGGAGTACAGTGCATGTACTGCCGTGTAGTACCGAGTGGTTTACTGTGTGTATAGTGCCGTGTAGTACCGAGTGGAGTACAGTGCCTGTACTGCCGTGTAGTACTGAGTGGTGTACAGTGTGTATAGTGCCGTGTAGTACCGAGTGGAGTACAGTGTGTATAGTGCCGTGTAGTACTGAGTGGAGTACAGTGCATGTACTGCCGTGTAGTACAGAGTGGAGTACAGTGCAAGTACTGCCGTGTAGTACTGAGTGGAGTACAGTGCATGTACTCCCGTGTAGTACCGAGTGGAGTGCAGTGCCTGTACTGCCGTGTAGTACTGAGTGGAGTACTGTGTGTATAGTGCCGTGTAGTACTGAGTGGAGTACAGTACCTGTACTGCCGTGTAGTACCGAGTGGAGTACTGTGTGTATACTGCCGTGTAGTACTGAGTGGAGTACAGTGCCTGTACTGCCGTGCAGTACTGAGTGGTACAGTGCCTGTACTGCCGTGTAGTACCGAGTGGAGTACTGTGTGTATACTGCCATGTAGTACTGAGTGGAGTACAGTACCTGTACTGCCGTGTAGTACCGAGTGGGGGACTGTGTGTATACTGCCGTGTAGTACTGAGTGGCGTACAGTACCTGTACTGCCGGGTAGTCCCCAGTGGAGTACTGTGTGTATAGTGCAGTGTAGTACTGAGTGGAGTACAGTGCATGTACTGCCGTGTAGTCCCGAGTGGAGTACTGTATGTATAGTGCAGTATAGTACTGAGTGGAGTACAGTGCCTGTACTGCCGTGTATACCGAGTGGAGTACAGTGCCTTTACTGCCGTGTAGTCCCGAGTGGATTACTGTGTGCATACTGCCGTGTATTACTGAGTGGAGTACAGTGCCTGTACTGCCGTGTAGTAGCGAGTGGGGGACTGTGTGTGTACTGCCGTGTAGTACTGAGTAGAGTACAGTGCCTGTGCTGCCGTGTAGTACCGAGTGGAGTACTGTGTGTATAGTGCCGTGTAGTACCGAGTGGAGTACAGTGCCTGTACTGCCGTGTACTACTGAGTGGAGTACAGTGCCTGTAATGCCGTGTAGTACCGAGTGGAGTACTGTGTGTATAGTGCCGTGTAGTACCGAGTGGAGTACAGTGCCTGTACTGCCGTGTAGTACTGAGTAGAGTAGAGTGCCTGTACTGCCGTGTAGTCCCGAGTGGAGTACAATGCCTGTACTGCCGTGTAGTACTGATTGGAGTACAGTGTCTGTACTGCCGTGTAGTACCGAGAGGAGTACAGTGCTTGTATTGCCGTGTAGTACTGAGTGGAGTACAGTGCCTGTACTGCCGTGTAGTGCCCAGTGGAGTACTGTGTGTATAGTGCAGTGTAGTACTGAGTGGAGTACAGTGCATGTACTGCCGTGTAGTCCCGAGTGGAGTACTCTGTGTATAGTGCAGTGTAGTACTGAGTGGAGTACAGTGCCTGTACTGCCGTGTAGTACCGAGTGGAGTACAGTGCCAGTACTGCCGTGTAGTCCCGAGTGGAGTACTCTGTGCATACTGCCGTGTAGTACTGAGTGGAGTACAGTGCCTGTACTGCCGTGTAGTACCGAGGGGAGTACAGTGCCTATACTGCCGTGTAGTACTGAGTGGAGTACAGTGCCTGTACTGCCGTGTAGTCCCGTGTGGAGTAATGTGTGTATAGTGCAGTGTAGTAGTGAGTGGAGTACAGTGCATGTACTGCCGTGTAGTACCGAGTGGATTACTGTGTGTATAGTGCCGTGTAGTACCGAGTGGAGTACAGTGCCTGTACTGCCGTGTAGTCCCGAGTGGAGTACTGTGTGCATACTGCCGTGTAGTACTGAGTGGAGTACAGTGCGTGTAATGCCGTGTAGTACCGAGTGGAGTACAGCGCCTGTACTGCCGTGTAGTACTGAATGGAGTACAGTGCCTGTACTGCCGTGTAGTCCCGAGTGGAGTACTGTGTGTATAGTGCAGTGTAGTACTGAGTGGAGTACTGTGTGTATAGTGCAGTGTAGTACTGAGTGGAGTACTGTGTGTATAGTGCCGTGTAGTACTGATTGGAGTACAGTGCCTGTACTGCCGTGTAATACCGAGTGGAGTACTGTGTGCATACTGCCGTGTAGTACTGAGTGGAGTACAGTGCCTGTACTGCCGTGTAGTACTGGGTGGAGTACAGTGCCTGTACTGCCGTGTAGTCCCCAGTGGAATACAGTTTGTGTAGTGCAGTGTAGTACTGAGTGGAGTACAGTGCATGTACTGCCGTGTAGTACCGAGTGGAGTACTGTGTGTATAGTGCAGTGTAGTACTGAGTGGAGTACTGTGTGTATAGTGCCGTGTAGTACTGAGTGGAGTACAGTACCTGTACTGCCGTGTAGTACCGAGTGGAGTACTGTGTGTATAGTGCCGTGTAGTACACAGTGGAGTACAGTGCCTGTGCTGCCGTGTAGAACTGAGTGGAGTACAGTGCCTGTAATGCCGTGTAGTACCGAGTGGAGTACTGTGTGTATAGTGCCGTGTAGTACTGTGTGGAGTACATTGCCTGTACTGCCGTGCAGTCCCGAGTGGAGTACTGTGTGTATAGTGCCGTGTAGTACTGAGTGGAGTACAGTGCCTGTACTGCCGTGCAGTACTGAGTGGTACAGTGCCTGTACTGCCGTGTAGTACCGAGTGGAGTACTGTGTGTATACTGCCGTGTAGTACTGAGTGGAGTACAGTACTTGTACTGCCGTGTAGTACCGAGTGGGGGACTGTGTGTATACTGCCGTGTAGTACTGAGTGGCGTACAGTACCTGTACTGCCGGGTAGTCCCCAGTGGAGTACTGTGTGTATAGTGCAGTGTAATACTGAGTGGAGTACAGTGCATGTACTGCCGTGTAGTCCCGAGTGGAGTACTGTATGTATAGTGCAGTATAGTACTGAGTGGAGTACAGTGCCTGTACTGCCGTGTATACCGAGTGGAGTACAGTGCCTTTACTGCCGTGTAGTCCCGAGTGGATTACTGTGTGCATACTGCCGTGTATTACTGAGTGGAGTACAGTGCCTGTACTGCCGTGTAGTAGCGAGTGGGGGACTGTGTGTGTACTGCCGTGTAGTACTGAGTAGAGTACAGTGCCTGTGCTGCCGTGTAGTACCGAGTGGAGTACTGTGTGTATAGTGCCGTGTAGTACCGAGTGGAGTACAGTGCCTGTACTGCCGTGTAGTACTGAGTGGAGTACAGTGCCTGTACTGCCGTGTAGTCCCGAGTGGAGTACAATGCCTGTACTGCCGTGTAGTACTGATTGGAGTACAGTGTCTGTACTGCCGTGTAGTACCGAGTGGAGTACAGTGCTTGTATTGCCGTGTAGTACTGAGTGGAGTACAGTGCCTGTACTGCCGTGTAGTGCCCAGTGGAGTACTGTGTGTATAGTGCAGTGTAGTACTGAGTGGAGTACAGTGCATGTACTGCCGTGTAGTCCCGAGTGGAGTACTCTGTGTATAGTGCAGTGTAGTACTGAGTGGAGTACAGTGCCTGTACTGCAGTGTAGTACCGAGTGGAGTACAGTGCCTGTACTGCCGTGTAGTCCCGAGTGGAGTACTCTGTGCATACTGCCGTGTAGTACTGAGTGGAGTACAGTGCCTGTACTGCCGTGTAGTACCGAGGGGAGTACAGTGCCTGTACTGCCGTGTAGTACTGAGTGGAGTACAGTGCCTGTACTGCCGTGTAGTCCCGTGTGGAGTAATGTGTGTATAGTGCAGTGTAGTACTGAGTGGAGTACAGTGCATGTACTGCCGTGTAGTACCGAGTGGATTACTGTGTGTATAGTGCCGTGTAGTACCGAGTGGAGTACAGTGCCTGTACTGCCGTGTAGTACTGAGTGGTGTACAGTGTGTATAGTGCCGTGCAGTACCGAGTGGAGTATTGTGTGTATAGTGCCGTGTAGTACCGAGTGGAGTACAGTGCCTGTACTGCCGTGTAGTACCGAGTGGAGTACTGTGTGTATAGTGCCGTGTAGTACACAGTGGAGTACAGTGCCTGTACTGCAGTGTAGTACTGAGTGGAGTACAGTGCCTGTACTGCCGTGTAGTCCCGAGTGGAGTACAATGCCTGTACAGCCGTGTAGTACTGATTGGAGTAATAGTGCCTGTATTGCCGTGTAGTACCGAGTGGAGTACAGTGCTTTTACTGCCGTGTAGTACTGAGTGAAGTACAGTGCCTGTACTGCCGTGTTATGCCGAGTGGAGTACTGTGTGTATAGTGCAGTGTAGTACTGAGTGGAGTACAGTGCATGTACTGCCGTGTAGTCCCGAGTGGAGTACTGTATGTATAGTGCAGTATAGTACTGAGTGGAGTACAGTGCCTGTCCTGCCGTGTATACCGAGTGGAGTACAGTGCCTTTACTGCCGTGTAGTTCCGAGTGGAGTACTGTGTGCATACCGCCGTGTATTCCTGAGTGGATTACAGTGCCTGTACTGCCGTGTAGTAGCGAGTGGGGGACTGTGTGTGTACTGCCGTGTAGTACTGAGTAGAGTACAGTGCCTGTTCTGCCGTGTAGTACCGAGTGGAGTACTGTGGGTATAGTGCCGTGTAGTACCGAGTGGAGTACAGTGCCTGTACTGCCGTGTAGTCCCGAGTGGAGTACAATGCCTGTACTGCCGTGTAGTACTGATTGGAGTACAGTGCCTGTACTGGCGTGTAGTACCGAGTGGAGTACAGTGCTTGTATTGCCGTGTAGTACTGAGTGGAGTACAGTGCCTTTACTGCCGTGTAGTGCCCAGTGGAGTACTGTGTGTATAGTGCAGTGTAGTACTGAGTGGAGTACAGTGCATGTACTGCCGTGTAGTCCCGAGTGGAGTACTCTGTGTATAGTGCAGTGTAGTACTGAGTGGAGTACAGTGCCTGTACTGCCGTGTAGTACCGAGTGGAGTACAGTGCCTGTACTGCCGTGTAGTCCCGAGTGGAGTACTGTGTGCATACTGCCGTGTAGTACTGAGTGGAGTACACTGCCTGTAATGCCGTGTAGTACCGAGTGGAGTACAGTGCCTGTACTGCCGTGTAGTACTGAGTGGAGTACAGTGCCTGTACTGCCGTGTAGTCCCGAGTGGAGTACTGTGTGTATAGTGCAGTGTAGTACTGAGTGGAGTACTGTGTGTATAGTGCAGTGTAGTACTGAGTGTAGTACTGTGTGTATAGTGCCGTGTAGTACTGAGTGGAGTACAGTGCCTGTACTGCCGTGTAGTCCCAGGTGGAGTACCGTGTGCATACTGCCGTGTAGTACTGAGTGGAGTACAGTGCCTGTACTGCCGTGTAGTACCGAGTGGAGTACTGTGCCTGTACTGCCGTGTAGTACTGAATGGAGTACATTGCCTGTACTGCCGTGCAGTCCCGAGTGGAGTACTGTGTGCATACTGCCGTGTAGTACTGAGTGGAGTACAGTGCGTGTAATGCCGTGTAGTACCGAGTGGAGTACAGCGCCTGTACTGCCGTGTAGTACTGAGTGGAGTACAGTGCCTGTACTGCCGTGTAGTCCCGAGTGGAGTACTGTGTGTATAGTGCCGTGTAGTACCGAGTGGAGTACAGTGCCTGTACTGCCGTGTAGTACTTAGTGGAGTACAGTGCCTGTAATGCCGTGTAGTACCGAGTGGAGTACTGTGTGTAGAGTGCCGTGTAGTACCGAGTGGAGTACAGTGCCTGTACTGCCGTGTAGTACTGAGTTGAGTACAGTGCCTGTAATGCCGAGTAGTCCCGAGTGGAGTACAGTGCCTGTACTGCCGTGTAGTACTGATTGGAGTAGAGTGCCTGTACTGCCGTGTAGTACCGAGTGGAGTACAGTGCTTGTACTCCCGTGTAGTACTGAGTGGAGTACAGTGCCTGTACTACCGTGTAGTGCCCAGTGGAGTACTGTGTGTATAGTGCAGTGTAGTACTGAGTGGAGTACAGTGCATGTACTGCCGTGTAGTCCCGAGTGGAGTACTCTGTGTATAGTGCAGTGTAGTACTGAGTGGAGTACAGTGCCTGTACTGCCGTGTAGTACTGAGTGGAGTACAGTGCCTGTACTGCCGTGTAGTCCCGAGTGGAGTACTGTGTGCATACTGCCGTGTAGTACTGAGTGGAGTACACTGCCTGTAATGCCGTGTAGTACCGAGTGGAATACAGTGCCTGTACTGCCGTGTAGTACTGAGTGGAGTACAGTGCCTGTACTGCCGTGTAGTCCCGAGTGGAGTACTGTGTGTATAGTGCAGTGTAGTACTGAGTGGAGTACTGTGTGTATAGTGCAGTGTAGTACTGAGTGGAGTACTGTGTGTATAGTGCCGTGTAGTACTGAGTGGAGTACAGTGCCTGTACTGCCGTGTAGTCCCAGGTGGAGTACCGTGTGCATACTGCCGTGTAGTACTGAGTGGAGTACAGTGCCTGTACTGCCGTGTAGTACCGAGTGGAGTACTGTGCCTGTACTGCCGTGTAGTACTGAATGGAGTACATTGCCTGTACTGCCGTGCAGTCCCGAGTGGAGTACTGTGTGCATACTGCCGTGTAGTACTGAGTGGAGTACAGTGCGTGTAATGCCGTGTAGTACCGAGTGAAGTACAGCGCCTGTACTGCCGTGTAGTACTGAGTGGAGTACAGTGCCTGTACTGCCGTGTAGTCCCGAGTGGAGTACTGTGTGTATAGTGCAGTGTAGTACTGAGTGGAGTACTGTGTGTATAGTGCAGTGTAGTACTGAGTGGAGTACTGTGTGTATAGTGCCGTGTAGTACTGAGTGGAGTACAGTGCCTGTACTGCCGTGTAATACCGAGTGGAGTACTGTGTGCATACTGCCGTGTAGTACTGAGTGGAGTACAGTGCCTGTACTGCCGTGTAGTACTGGGTGGAGTACAGTGCCTGTACTGCCGTGTAGTCCCCAGTGGAATACAGTTTGTGTAGTGCAGTGTAGTACTGAGTGGAGTACAGTGCATGTACTGCCGTGTAGTACCGAGTGGAGTACTGTGTGTATAGTGCAGTGTAGTACTGAGTGGAGTACTGTGTGTATAGTGCCGTGTAGTACTGAGTGGAGTACAGTACCTGTACTGCCGTGTAGTACCGAGTGGATTACTGTGTGTATAGTGCCGTGTAGTACACAGTGGAGTACAGTGCCTGTGCTGCCGTGTAGAACTGAGTGGAGTACAGTGCCTGTAATGCCGTGTAGTACCGAGTGGAGTACTGTGTGTATAGTGCCGTGTAGTACTGAGTGGAGTACATTGCCTGTACTGCCGTGCAGTCCCGAGTGGAGTACTGTGTGTATAGTGCCGTGTAGTACTGAGTGGAGTACAGTGCCTGTACTGCCGTGCAGTACTGAGTGGTACAGTGCCTGTACTGCCGTGTAGTACCGAGTGGAGTACTGTGTGTATACTGCCGTGTAGTACTGAGTGGAGTACAGTACCTGTACTGCCGTGTAGTACCGAGTGGGGGACTGTGTGTATACTGCCGTGTAGTACTGAGTGGCGTACAGTGCCTGTACTGCCGGGTAGTCCCCAGTGGAGTACTGTGTGTATAGTGCAGTGTAGTACTGAGTGGAGTACAGTGCATGTACTGCCGTGTAGTCCCGAGTGGAGTACGGTATGTATAGTGCAGTATAGTACTGAGTGGAGTACAGTGCCTGTACTGCCGTGTATACCGAGTGGAGTACAGTGCCTTTACTGCCGTGTAGTCCCGAGTGGATTACTGTGTGCATACTGCCGTGTATTACTGAGTGGAGTACAGTGCCTGTACTGCCGTGTAGTAGCGAGTGGGGGACTGTGTGTGTACTGCCGTGTAGTACTGAGTAGAGTACAGTGCCTGTGCTGCCGTGTAGTACCGAGTGGAGTACTGTGTGTATAGTGCCGTGTAGTACCGAGTGGAGTACAGTGCCTGTACTGCCGTGTACTACTGAGTGGAGTACAGTGCCTGTAATGCCGTGTAGTACCGAGTGGAGTACTGTGTGTATAGTGCCGTGTAGTACCGAGTGGAGTACAGTGCCTGTACTGCCGTGTAGTACTGAGTGGAGTTCAGTGCCTGTACTGCCGTGTAGTCCCGAGTGGAGTACAATGCCTGTACTGCCGTGTAGTACTGATTGGAGTACAGTGTCTGTACTGCCGTGTAGTACCGAGTGGAGTACAGTGCTTGTATTGCCGTGTAGTACTGAGTGGAGTACAGTGCCTGTACTGCCGTGTAGTGCCCAGTGGAGTACTGTGTGTATAGTGCAGTGTAGTACTGAGTGGAGTACAGTGCATGTACTGCCGTGTAGTCCCGAGTGGATTACTCTGTGTATAGTGCAGTGTAGTACTGAGTGGAGTACAGTGCCTGTACTGCCGTGTAGTACCGAGTGGAGTACAGTGCCTGTACTGCCGTGTAGTCCCGAGTGGAGTACTCTGTGCATACTGCCGTGTAGTACTGAGTGGAGTACAGTGCCTGTACTGCCGTGTAGTACCGAGGGGAGTACAGTGCCTGTACTGCCGTGTAGTACTGAGTGGAGTACAGTGCCTGTACTGCCGTGTAGTCCCGTGTGGAGTAATGTGTGTATAGTGCAGTGTAGTACTGAGTGGAGTACAGTGCATGTACTGCCGTGTAGTACCGAGTGGATTACTGTGTGTATAGTGCCGTGTAGTACCGAGTGGAGTACAGTGCCTGTACTGCCGTGTAGTACTGAGTGGTGTACAGTGTGTATAGTGCCGTGTAGTACCGAGTGGAGTATTGTGTGTATAGTGCCGTGTAGTACCGAGTGGAGTACAGTGCCTGTACTGCCGTGTAGTACCGAGTGGAGTACTGTGTGTATAGTGCCGTGTAGTACACAGTGGAGTACAGTGCCTGTACTGCAGTGTAGTACTGAGTGGAGTACAGTGCCTGTACTGCCGTGTAGTCCCGAGTGGAGTACAATGCCTGTACTGCCGTGTAGTACTGATTGGAGTAATAGTGCCTGTATTGCCGTGTAGTACCGAGTGGAGTACAGTGCTTTTACTGCCGTGTAGTACTGAGTGAAGTACAGTGCCTGTACTGCCGTGTTATGCCGAGTGGAGTACTGTGTGTATAGTGCAGTGTAGTACTGAGTGGAGTACAGTGCATGTACTGCCGTGTAGTCCCGAGTGGAGTACTGTATGTATAGTGCAGTATAGTACTGAGTGGAGTACAGTGCCTGTCCTGCCGTGTATACCGAGTGGAGTACAGTGCCTTTACTGCCGTGTAGTTCCGAGTGGAGTACTGTGTGCATACTGCCGTGTATTACTGAGTGGATTACAGTGCCTGTACTGCCGTGTAGTAGCGAGTGGGGGACTGTGTGTGTACTGCCGTGTAGTACTGAGTAGAGTACAGTGCCTGTTCTGCCGTGTAGTACCGAGTGGAGTACTGTGTGTATAGTGCCGTGTAGTACCGAGTGGAGTACAGTGCCTGTACTGCCGTGTACTACTGAGTGGAGTACAGTGCCTGTACTGCCGTGTAGTCCCGAGTGGAGTACAATGCCTGTACTGCCGTGTAGTACTGATTGGAGTACAGTGCCTGTACTGGCGTGTAGTACCGAGTGGAGTACAGTGCTTGTATTGCCGTGTAGTACTGAGTGGAGTACAGTGCCTGTACTGCCGTGTAGTGCCCAGTGGAGTACTGTGTGTATAGTGCAGTGTAGTACTGAGTGGAGTACAGTGCATGTACTGCCGTGTAGTCCCGAGTGGAGTACTCTGTGTATAGTGCAGTGTAGTACTGAGTGGAGTACAGTGCCTGTACTGCCGTGTAGTACCGAGTGGAGTACAGTGCCTGTACTGCCGTGTAGTCCCGAGTGGAGTACTGTGTGCATACTGCCGTGTAGTACTGAGTGGAGTACAGTGCCTGTACTGCCGTGTAGTACCGAGTGGAGTACAGTGCCTTTACTGCCGTGTAGTACTGAGTGGAGTACAGTGCCTGTACTGCCGTGTAGTCCCGTGTGGAGTACTGTGTGTATAGTGCAGTGTAGTACTGAGTGGAGTACAGTGCATGTACTGCCGTGTAGTACCGAGTGGTTTACTGTGTGTATAGTGCCGTGTAGTACCGAGTGGAGTACAGTGCCTGTACTGCCGTGTAGTACTGAGTGGTGTACAGTATGTATAGTGCCGTGTAGTACCGAGTGGAGTACAGTGTGTATAGTGCCGTGTAGCTCTGAGTGGAGTACAGTGCATGTACTGCCGTGTAGTACAGAGTGGAGTACAGTGCAAGTACTGCCGTGTAGTACTGAGTGGAGTACAGTGCATGTACTCCCGTGTAGTACCGAGTGGAGTGCAGTGCCTGTACTGCCGTGTAGTACTGAGTGGAGTACAGTGCCTGTACTGCCGTGTAGTACTGAGTGGAATACAGTGCCTGTACTGGAGTGTATTACCTAGTGGAGTACAGTGTGTATAGTGCCGTCTAGTACCGAGTGGAGTACAGTGTGTATAGTGCCGTGTAGTACTGAGTGGAGTACAGTGCCTGTACTGCCGTGTAGTACCGAGTGGAGTACAGTGCCTGTACTGCCGTTTAGTACTGAGTGGAGTACAGTGCCTGTACTGCCGTGTAGTACCGAGTGGAGTACAGTGCTTGTACTGCCGTGTAGTACTGCGTGAAGTACAGTGCCTGTACTGCCGTGTAGTGCCGAGTGGAGTACTGTGTGTATAGTGCAGTGTAGTACTGAGTGGAGTACAGTGCATGTACTGCCGTGTAGTGCCGAGTGGAGTACAGTGCATTTACTGTCGTGTAGTCCCGAGTGGAGTACTGTGTGCATACTGCCGTGTATTACTGAGTGGAGTACAGTGCCTGTACTGCCGTGTAGTAGCGAGTGGGGGACTGTGTGTGTACTGCCGTGTAGTACTGAGTAGAGTAGAGTGCCTGTTCTGCCGTGTAGTACCGAGTGGAGTACTGTGTGTATAGTTCCGTGTAGTACCGAGTGGAGTACAGTGCCTGTACTGCCGTGTAGTACTGAGTGGAGTACAGTGCCTGTAATGCCGTGTAGTACCGAGTGGAGTACTGTGTGTATAGTGCCGTGTAGTACCGAGTGGAGTACAGTGCCTGTACTGCCGTGTAGTACTGAGTGGAGTACAGTGCCTGTAATGCCGAGTAGTCCCGAGTGGAGTACATTGCCTGTACTGCCGTGTAGTACTGATTGGAGTAGAGTGCCTGTACTGCCGTGTAGTACCGAGTGGAGTACAGTGCTTGTAATCCCGTGTAGTACTGAGTGGAGTACACTGCCTGTACTGCCGTGTAGTGCCCAGTGGAGTACTGTGTGTATAGTGCAGTGTAGTACTGAGTGGAGTACAGTGCATGTACTGCCGTGTAGTCCCGAGTGGAGTACTCTGTGTATAGTGCAGTGTAGTACTGAGTGGAGTACAGTGCCTGTACTGCCGTGTAGTACCGAGTGGAGTACAGTGCCTGTACTGCCGTGTAGTCCCGAGTGGAGTACTGTGTGCATACTGCCGTGTAGTACTGAGTGGAGTACAGTGCCTGTAATGCCGTGTAGTACCGAGTGGAGTACAGTGCCTGTACTGCCGTGTAGTACTGAGTGGAGTACTGTGTGTATAGTGCAGTGTAGTACTGAGTGGAGTACTGTGTGTATAGTGCAGTGTAGTACTGAGTGGAGTACTGTGTGTATAGTGCCGTGTAGTACTGAGTGGAGTACAGTGCCTGTACTGCCGTGTAGTCCCAGGTGGAGTACTGTGTGCATACTGCCGTGTAGTACTGAGTGGAGTACAGTGCCTGTACTGCCGTGTAGTACCGAGTGGAGTACTGTGCCTGTACTGCCGTGTAGTACTGAGTGGAGTACATTGCCTGTACTGCCGTGCAGTCCCGAGTGGAGTACTGTGTGTATAGTGCAGTGTAGTACTGAGTGGAGTACTGTGTGTATAGTGCCGTGTAGTACTGAGTGGAATACAGTGCCTGTACTGCCGTGTAATACCGAGTGGAGTACTGTGTGCATACTGCCGTGTAGTACTGAGTGGAGTACAGTGCCTGTACTGCCGTGTAGTACTGGGTGGAGTACAGTGCCTTTACTGCCGTGTAGTCCCCAGTGGAATACAGTTTGTGTAGTGCAGTGTAGTACTGAGTGGAGTACAGTGCATGTACTGCCGTGTAGTACTGAGTGGAGTACTGTGTGTATAGTGCAGTGTAGTACTGAGTGGAGTACTGTGTGTATAGTGCCGTGTAGTACTGAGTGGAGTACAGTACCTGTACTGCCGTGTAGTACCGAGTGGAGTACTGTGTGTATAGTGCCGTGTAGTACACAGTGGAGTACAGTGCCTGTGCTGCCGTGTAGAACTGAGTGGAGTACAGTGCCTGTAATGCCGTGTAGTACCGAGTGGAGTACTGTGTGTATAGTGCCGTGTAGTTCTGAGTGGAGTACATTGCCTGTACTGCCGTGCAGTCCCGAGTGGAGTACTGTGTGTATAGTGCCGTGTAGTACTGAGTGGAGTACAGTGCCTGTACTGCAGTGCAGTACTGAGTGGGTACAGTGCCTGTACTGCCGTGTAGTACCGAGTGGAGTACTGTGTGTATACTGCCGTGTAGTACTGAGTGGAGTACAGTACCTGTACTGCCGTGTAGTACCGAGTGGGGGACTGTGTGTATACTGCCGTGTAGAACAGAGTGGAGTACAGTGCCTGTACTGCCGGGTAGTCCCGAGTGGAGTACTGTGTGTATAGTGCAGTGTAGTACTGAGTGGAGTACAGTGCATGTACTGCCGTGTAGTCCCGAGTGGAGTACTGTATGTATAGTGCAGTATAGTACTGAGTGGAGTAGAGTGCCTGTACTGCCGTGTATACCGAGTGGAGTACAGTGCCTTTACTGCCGTGTTGTCCCGAGTGGAGTACTGTGTGCATACTGCCGTGTATTACTGAGTGGAGTACAGTGCCTGTACTGCCGTGTAGTAGCGAGTGGGGGACTGTGTGTGTACTGCCGTGTAGTACTGAGTAGAGTACAGTGCATGTGCTGCCGTGTAGTACCGAGTGGAGTACTGTGTGTATAATGCCGTGTAGTACCGAGTGGAGTACAGTGCCTGTACTGCCGTGTACTACTGAGTGGAGTACAGTGCCTGTAATGCCGTGTAGTAGCGAGTGGAGTACTGTGTGTATCGTGCCGTGTATTACTGAGTGGAGTACAGTGCCTGTACTGCCGTGTAGTAGCGAGTGGGGGACTGTGTGTGTACTGCCGTGTAGTACTGAGTAGAGTACAGTGCTTGTGTTGCCGTGTAGTACCGAGTGGAGTACTGTGTGTATAGTGCCGTGTAGTACCGAGTGGAGTACAGTGCCTGTACTGCCGTGTAGTACTGAGTGGAGTACAGTGCCTGTACTGCCGTGTAGTCCCGAGTGGAGTACAATGCCTGTACTGCCGTGTAGTACTGATTGGAGTACAGTGTCTGTACTGCCGTGTAGTACCGAGTGGAGTACAGTGCTTGTATTGCCGTGTAGTACTGAGTGGAGTACAGTGCCTGTACTGCCGTGTAGTGCCCAGTGGAGTACTGTGTGTATAGTGCAGTGTAGTACTGAGTGGAGTACAGTGCATGTACTGCCGTGTAGTCCCGAGTGGAGTACTCTGTGTATAGTGCAGTGTAGTACTGAGTGGAGTACAGTGCCTGTACTGCCGTGTAGTACCGAGTGGAGTACAGTGCCTGTACTGCCGTGTAGTCCCGAGTGGAGTACTCTGTGCATACTGCCGTGTAGTACTGAGTGGAGTACAGTGCCCGTACTGCCGTGTAGTACCGAGGGGAGTACAGTGCCTGTACTGCCGTGTAGTACTGAGTGGAGTACAGTGCCTGTACTGCCGTGTAGTCCCGTGTGGAGTAATGTGTGTATAGTGCAGTGTAGTACTGAGTGGAGTACAGTGCATGTACTGCCGTGTAGTACCGAGTGGATTACTGTGTGTATAGTGCCGTGTAGTACCGAGTGGAGTACAGTGCCTGTACTGCCGTGTAGTACTGAGTGGTGTACAGTGTGTATAGTGCCGTGTAGTACCGAGTGGAGGATTGTGTGTATAGTGCCGTGTAGTACCGAGTGGAGTACAGTGCCTGTACTGCCGTGTAGTACCGAGTGGAGTACTGTGTGTATAGTGCCGTGTAGTACACAGTGGAGTACAGTGCCTGTACTGCAGTGTAGTACTGAGTGGAGTACAGTGCCTGTACTGCCGTGTAGTCCCGAGTGGAGTACAATGCCTGTACTGCCGTGTAGTACTGATTGGAGTAATAGTGCCTGTATTGCCGTGTAGTACCGAGTGGAGTACAGTGCTTTTACTGCCGTGTAGTACTGAGTGAAGTACAGTGCTTGTACTGCCGTGTTATGCCGAGTGGAGTACTGTGTGTATAGTGCAGTGTAGTACTGAGTGGAGTACAGTGCATGTACTGCCGTGTAGTCCCGAGTGGAGTACTGTATGTATAGTGCAGTACAGTACTGAGTGGAGTACAGTGCCTGTCCTGCCGTGTATACCGAGTGGAGTACAGTGCCTTTACTGCCGTGTAGTTCCGAGTGGAGTACTGTGTGCATACTGCCGTGTATTACTGAGTGGATTACAGTGCCTGTACTGCCGTTTAGTAGCGAGTGGGGGACTGTGTGTGTACTGCCGTGTAGTACTGAGTAGAGTACAGTGCCTGTTCTGCCGTGTAGTACCGAGTGGAGTACTGTGTGTATACTGCCGTGTAGTACCGAGTGGAGTACAGTGCCTGTACTGCCGTGTACTACTGAGTGGAGTACAGTGCCTGTACTGCCGTGTAGTCCCGAGTGGAGTACAATGCCTGTACTGCCGTGTAGTACTGATTGGAGTACAGTGCCTGTACTGGCGTGTAGTACCGAGTGGAGTACAGTGCTTGTATTGCCGTGTAGTACTGAGTGGAGTACAGTGCCTGTACTGCCGTGTAGTGCCCAGTGGAGTACTGTGTGTATAGTGCAGTGTAGTACTGAGTGGAGTACAGTGCATGTACTGCCGTGTAGTCCCGAGTGGAGTACTCTGTGTATAGTGCAGTGTAGTACTGAGTGGAGTACAGTGCCTGTACTGCCGTGTAGTACCGAGTGGAGTACAGTGCCTGTACTGCCGTGTAGTCCCGAGTGGAGTACTGTGTGCATACTGCCGTGTAGTACTGAGTGGAGTACAGTGCCTGTACTGCCGTGTAGTACCGAGTGGAGTACAGTGCCTGTACTGCCGTGTAGTACTGAGTGGAGTACAGTGCCTGTACTGCCGTGTAGTCCCGTGTGGAGTACTGTGTGTATAGTGCAGTGTAGTACTGAGTGGAGTACAGTGCATGTACTGCCGTGTAGTACCGAGTGGTTTACTGTGTGTATAGTGCCGTGTAGTACCGAGTGGAGTACAGTGCCTGTACTGCCGTGTAGTACTGAGTGGTGTACAGTATGTATAGTGCCGTGTAGTACCGAGTGGAGTACAGTGTGTATAGTGCCGTGTAGCTCTGAGTGGAGTACAGTGCATGTACTGCCGTGTAGTACAGAGTGGAGTACAGTGCAAGTACTGCCGTGTAGTACTGAGTGGAGTACAGTGCATGTACTCCCGTGTAGTACCGAGTGGAGTGCAGTGCCTGTACTGCCGTGTAGTACTGAGTGGAGTACAGTGCCTGTACTGCCGTGTAGTACTGAGTGGAATACAGTGCCTGTACTGGAGTGTATTACCTAGTGGAGTACAGTGTGTATAGTGCCGTCTAGTACCGAGTGGAGTACAGTGTGTATAGTGCCGTGTAGTACTGAGTGGAGTACAGTGCCTGTACTGCCGTGTAGTACCGAGTGGAGTACAGTGCTTGTACTGCCGTGTAGTACTGCGTGAAGTACAGTGCCTGTACTGCCGTGTAGTGCCGAGTGGAGTACTGTGTGTATAGTGCAGTGTAGTACTGAGTGGAGTACAGTGCATGTACTGCCGTGTAGTGCCGAGTGGAGTACAGTGCATTTACTGTCGTGTAGTCCCGAGTGGAGTACTGTGTGCATACTGCCGTGTATTACTGAGTGGAGTACAGTGCCTGTACTGCCGTGTAGTAGCGAGTGGGGGACTGTGTGTGTACTGCCGTGTAGTACTGAGTAGAGTAGAGTGCCTGTTCTGCCGTGTAGTACCGAGTGGAGTACTGTGTGTATAGTTCCGTGTAGTACCGAGTGGAGTACAGTGCCTGTACTGCCGTGTAGTACTGATTGGAGTAGAGTGCCTGTACTGCCGTGTAGTACCGAGTGGAGTACAGTGCTTGTAATCCCGTGTAGTACTGAGTGGAGTACACTGCCTGTACTGCCGTGTAGTGCCCAGTGGAGTACTGTGTGTATAGTGCAGTGTAGTACTGAGTGGAGTACAGTGCATGTACTGCCGTGTAGTCCCGAGTGGAGTACTCTGTGTATAGTGCAGTGTAGTACTGAGTGGAGTACAGTGCCTGTACTGCCGTGTAGTACCGAGTGGAGTACAGTGCCTGTACTGCCGTGTAGTCCCGAGTGGAGTACTGTGTGCATACTGCCGTGTAGTACTGAGTGGAGTACAGTGCCTGTAATGCCGTGTAGTACCGAGTGGAGTACAGTGCCTGTACTGCAGTGTAGTACTGAGTGGAGTACTGTGTGTATAGTGCAGTGTAGTACTGAGTGGAGTACTGTGTGTATAGTGCAGTGAAGTACTGAGTGGAGTACTGTGTGTATAGTGCCGTGTAGTACTGAGTGGAGTACAGTGCCTGTACTGCCGTGTAGTCCCAGGTGGAGTACTGTGTGTATAGTGCAGTGTAGTACTGAGTGGAGTACAGTGCATGTACTGCCGTGTAGTCCCGAGTGGAGTACTGTATGTATAGTGCAGTATAGAACTGAGTGGAGTAGAGTGCCTGTACTGCCGTGTATACCGAGTGGAGTACAGTGCCTTTACTGCCGTGTAGTCCCGAGTGGAGTACTGTGTGCATACTGCCGTGTATTACTGAGTGGAGTACAGTGCCTGTACTGCCGTGTAGTAGCGAGTGGGGGACTGTGTGTGTACTGCCGTGTAGTACTGAGTAGAGTACAGTGCCTGTGCTGCCGTGTAGTACCGAGTGGAGTACTGTGTGTATAATGCCGTGTAGTACCGAGTGGAGTACAGTGCCTGTACTGCCGTGTACTACTGAGTGGAGTACAGTGCCTGTAATGCCGTGTAGTAGCGAGTGGAGTACTGTGTGTATCGTGCCGTGTATTACTGAGTGGAGTACAGTGCCTGTACTGCCGTGTAGTAGCGAGTGGGGGACTGTGTGTGTACTGCCGTGTAGTACTGAGTAGAGTACAGTGCCTGTGTTGCCGTGTAGTACCGAGTGGAGTACTGTGTGTATAGTGCCGTGTAGTACCGAGTGGAGTACAGTGCCTGTACTGCCGTGTAGTACTGAGTGGAGTACAGTGCCTGTACTGCCGTGTAGTCCCGAGTGGAGTACAATGCCTGTACTGCCGTGTAGTACTGATTGGAGTACAGTGTCTGTACTGCCGTGTAGTACCGAGTGGAGTTCAGTGCTTGTATTGCCGTGTAGTACTGAGTGGAGTACAGTGCCTGTACTGCCGTGTAGTGCCCAGTGGAGTACTGTGTGTATAGTGAAGTGTAGTACTGAGTGGAGTACAGTGCCTGTACTGCCGTGTAGTACCGAGTGGAGTACAGTGCCTGTACTGCCGTGTAGTCCCGAGTGGAGTACTGTGTGCATACTGCCGTGTAGTACTGAGTGGAGTACAGTGCCTGTACTGCCGTGTAGTACCGAGTGGAGTACAGTGCCTGTACTGCCGTGTAGTACTGAGTGGAGTACAGTGCCTGTACAGCCGTGTAGTCCCGTGTGGAGTAATGTGTGTATAGTGCAGTGTAGTACTGAGTGGAGCACAGTGCATGTACTGCGTGTAGTACCGAGTGGATTACTGTGTGTATAGTGCCGTGTAGTACTGAGTGGTGTACAGTGTGTATAGTGCCGTGTAGTACCGAGTGGAGTACAGTGTGTATAGTGCCGTGTAGTACTGAGTGGAGTACAGTGCATGTACTGCCGTGTAGTACAGAGTGGAGTACAGTGCAAGTACTGCCGTGTAGTACTGAGTGGAGTACAGTGCATGTACTCCCGTGTAGTACCGAGTGGAGTGCAGTGCCTGTACTGCCGTGTAGTACTGAGTGGAGTACAGTGCCTGTACTGCCGTGTAGTACTGAGTGGAATACAGTGCCTGTACTGGAGTGTATTACCTAGTGGAGTACAGTGTGTATAGTGCCGTCTAGTACCGAGTGGAGTACAGTGTGTATAGTGCCGTGTAGTACTGAGTGGAGTACAGTGCCTGTACTGCCGTGTAGTACCGAGTGGAGTACAGTGCCTGTACTGCCGTGTAGTACTGAGTGGAATACAGTGCCTGTACTGCCGTGTAGTACAGAGTGGAGTACAGTGTGCATAGTGCCGTGTAGTACTGAGTGGAGTACAGTGCCTGTACTGCCGTGTAGTACTGAGTGGGTACAGTGCCTGTACTGCCGTGTAGTACCGTGCGGAGTACTGTGTGTATACTGGCGTGTAGTACTGAGTGGAGTACAGTACCTGTACTGCCGTGTAGTACCGAGTGGAGTACTGTGTGCATACTGCCATGTAGTACTGAGTGGTGTACAGTGCCTGTACTGCCGTGTAGTACCGAGGGGAGTACTGTGTGTATAGTGCCGTGTAGTACCGAGTGGAGTACAGTGTGCCTACTGCCGTGTAGTACTGAGTGGAGTACAGTGCCTGAACTGCCGTGTAGTACCGAGTGGAGTACAGTGTGTATAGTGCCGTGTAGTACCGAGTGGAGTAAAGAGCATGTACTGCCGTGCAGTTCCGAGTGGAGTACTGTGTGTATAGTGCGGTGTAGTACCGAGTGGAGTACAGTGCATGTACTGCCGTGTAGTCCCGAGTGGAGTACTGTGTGTATAGTGCCGTGTAGTACCGAGTGGAGTACAGTGCCTGTATTGCCGTGTAGTACCGAGTGGAGTACTGTGTGTATAGTGCCGTGTAGTACCGAGTGGAGTGCTGTGTCCATACTGCCGTGTAGTACAGAGTGGAGTACAGTACCTGTACTGCCGTGTAGTACCGAGTGGAGTACTGTGTGTATAGTGCCGTGTAGTACCGAGTGGAGTACAATGCCTGTATTTTCGTGTAGTACTGAGTGGAGTAGAGTGCCTGAAGTGCCTTGTAGTCCCGAGTGGAGTACAGTGCCTGTACTGCCGTGTAGTTGTGAGTTGAGTACTGTGCCTGTACTGCCGTGTAGTACTGAGTGGAGTACTGTGTGTATAGTGCCGTGTAGTACCGAGTGGAGTACAGTGGGTGTACTGCCGTGTATTACTGTGTGGAGTACAGTGCCTGTACTGCCGTGTAGTACTGAGTGGAGTACAGTGCCTGTACTGCCGTGTAGTACTGAGTGGAGTACAGTGCCTGTACTGCCGTGTAGTACTGAGTGGAGTACAGTGCCTGTACTGCCGTGTAGTACTGAGTGGAGTACAGTGCCTGTACTGCCGTATAGTACTGAGTGGAGTACTGTGTGTATAGTGCCGTGCAGTACCGAGTGGAGTACCGTGCATGTACTGCCGTGTAGTACTGAGTGGCGTACAGTGCCTGTACTGCCGTGTAGTACTGAGTGGTGTACAGTGCCTGTACTGACGTGTAGTCCCGAGTGGAGTACGGTGCCTGTACTGCCGTGTAGTACTGAGTGGAGTACTGTGTGTATAGTGCCGTGTAGTACCGAGTGGAGTACCGTGCCTGTACTGCCGTGTAGTACTGAGTGGAGTACAGTGCCTGTACTGCCGTGTAGTACTGAGTGGAGTACAGTGCCTGTACTGCCGTGTAGTACTGAGTGGAGTACTGTGTGTATAGTGCCGTGTAGTACCGAGTGGAGTACCGTGCCTGTACTGCCGTGTAGTCCCGAGTGGAGTACAGTGCCTGTACTGCCGTGTAGTACTGAGTGGAGTACTGTGTGTATAGTGCCGTGTAGTACCGAGTGGAGTACAGTGCCTGTACTGCCGTGTAGTACTGAGTGGAGAACAGTGCCTGTACTGCCGTGTATTACTGAGTGCAGTACAGTGCCTGTACTGCCGTGTAGTCCCGAATGGAGTACTGTGTGTATAGTGCCGTGTAGTACGGAGTGGAGTACAGTGCCTGTACTGCCGTGTAGTACTGAGTGGAGTACAGTGCATGTACTAACGTGTAGTCCCGAGAGGAGTACTGTGTGTTTAGTGTAGTGTAGTACTGAGTGGTGTACAACGCCTGTACTCCCGTGTAGTACTGAGTGGAGTACAGTGCCTGTACTCCCGTGTAGTCCCGAGTGGAGTACTGTGTGTATAGTGCCGTGTAGTACTGAGTGGAGTACAGTGCCTGTACTGCTGTGTAGTCCGGATAGGAGTACAGTGCCTGTACTGCTGTGTAGTCCTGAGTGGAGTACTGTGTGTATAGTGCCGTGTAGTACCGCGGGGAGTACAGTGCCTGTACTGCCGTGTAGTACTAAGTGGAGTACAGTGGCTGTACTGCCGTGTAGTCCCGAGTGTAGTACTGTGTGTATAGTGCAGTGTAGTGCTGAGTGGTGCACAGTGCTTGTACTGCCGTGTAGTACTGAGTGGAGTACAGTGCCTGTACTGCCGTGTAGTACTGGGTGGAGTACAGTGCCTCTACTGCCGTGTAGTACCGAGTGGGGGACTGTGTGTATACTGCTGTGTAGTACCGAGTGGAGTACAGTGCCTGTACTGCCGTGTAGTACCGAGTGGAGTACTGTGTGTATAGCGCCGTGTAGTACCGAGTGGAGTACAGTGCCTGTACTGTCGTGTAGTACCGAGTGGAGTACTGTGTGTATCGTGCGGTGTAGTAACGAGTGGAGTACATTGCATGTACTGCGGTGTAGTACCGAGTGGAGTACTGTGTGTATAGTGCCGTGTAGTACCGAGTGGAGTACAGTGCTTCTACTGCCGTGTAGTACTGAGTGGAGTACAGTGCCTGTACTGCCGTGTAGTCCCGAGTGGAGTACAGTGCCTGTACTGCCGTGTAGTAGTGAGTGGATTACTGTGCCTGTACTGCCGTGTGGTACTGAGTGGAGTACTGTGTGTATAGTGCCATGTAGTACCGAGTGGAGTACAGTGCCTGTATTGCCGTGTAGTACCGAGTGGAGTACTGTGTGTATAGTGCCGTGTAGTACCGAGTGGAGTACTGTGTGCATACTGCCGTGTAGTAATGAGTGGAGTACAGTACCTGTACTGCCGTGTAGTACCGAGTGGAGTACTGTGTGTATAGTGCCGTGTAGTACCGAGTGGAGTACAGTGCCTGTACTGCCGTGTAGTACTGAGTGGAGTACAGTGCCTGTACTGCCGTGTAGTCCCGAGTGGAGTACAGTGCCTGTACTGCCGTGTAGTCCTGAGTGGAGTACTGTGTGTATAGTGCCGTGTAGTCCCGAGTGGAGTACAATGCCTGTACTGCCGTGTAGTACTGATTGGAGTAATAGTGCCTGTATTGCCGTGTAGTACCGAGTGGAGTACAGTGCCTGTACTGCCGTGTAGTACTGAGTGGAGTACAGTGCCTGTAATGCCGTGTAGTACCGAGTGGAGTACTGTGTGTATAGTGCCGTGTAGTACCGAGTGGAGTACAGTGCCTGTACTGCCGTGTAGTACTGAGTGGAGTACAGTGCCTGTAATGCCGTGTAGTCCCGAGTGGAGTACAGTGCCTGTACTGCCGTGTAGTACTGATTGGAGTAGAGTGCCTGTACTGCCGTGTAGTACCGAGTGGAGTACAGTGCTTGTACTGCCGTGTAGTACTGAGTGGAGTACAGTGCCTGTACTGCCGTGTAGTGCCCAGTGGAGTACTGTGTGTATAGTGCAGTGTAGTACTGAGTGGAGTACAGTGCATGTACTGCCGTGTAGTCCCGAGTGGAGTACTCTGTGTATAGTGCTATGTAGTACTGAGTGGAGTACAGTGCCTGTACTGCCGTGTAGTCCCGAGTGGAGTACTGTGTGCATACTGCCGTGTAGTACTGAGTTGAGTACAGTGCCTGTAATGCCGTGTAGTACCGAGTGGAGTACAGTGCCTGTACTGCCGTGTAGTACTGAGTGGAGTACAGTGCCTGTACTGCCGTGTAGTCCCGAGTGGAGTACTGTGTGTATAGTGCAGTGTAGTACTGAGTGGAGTACTGTGTGTATAGTGCAGTGTATTACTGAGTGGAGTACTTTGTGTATAGTGCCGTGTAGTACTGAGTGGAGTACAGTGCCTGTACTGCCGTGTAGTCCCAGGTGGAGTACTGTGTGCATACTGCCGTGTAGTACTGAGTGGAGTACAGTGCCTGTACTGCCGTGTAGTACCGAGTGGAGTACTGTGCCTGTACTGCCGTGTAGTACTGAGTGGAGTACATTGCCTGTACTGCCGTGCAGTCCCGAGTGGAGTACTGTGTGTATAGTGCAGTGTAGTACTGAGTGGAGTACTGTGTGTATAGTGCCGTGTAGTACTGAGTGGAGTACAGTGCCTGTACTGCCGTGTAATACCGAGTGGAGTACTGTGTGCATACTGCCGTGTAGTACTGAGTGGAGTACAGTGTCTGTACTGCCGTGTAGTACTGGGTGGAGTACAGTGCCTGTACTGCCGTGTAGTCCCCAGTGGAATACAGTTTGTGTAGTGCAGTGTAGTACTGAGTGGAGTACAGTGCATGTACTGCCGTGTTGTACCGAGTGGAGTACTGTGTGTATAGTGCAGTGTAGTACTGAGTGGAGTACTGTTTGTATATTGCCGTGTAGTACTGAGTGGAGTACAGTACCTGTACTGCCGTGTAGTACCGAGTGGAGTACTGTGTGTATAGTGCCGTGTAGTACACAGTGGAGTACAGTGCCTGTGCTGCCGTGTAGAACTGAGTGGAGTACAGTGCCTGTAATGCCGTGTAGTACCGAGTGGAGTACTCTGTGTATAGTGCCGTGTAGTACTGAGTGGAGTACATTGCCTGTACTGCCGTGCAGTCCCGAGTGGAGTACTGTGTGTATAGTGCCGTGTAGTACTGAGTGGAGTACAGTGCCTGTACTGCTGTGCAGTACTGAGAGGGTACAGTGCCTGTACTGCCGTGTAGTACCGAGTGGAGTACTGTGTGTACACTGCCGTGTAGTACTGAGTGGAGTACAGTACCTGTACTGCCGTGTAGTACCGAGTGGGGGACTGTGTGTATACTGCCGTGTAGTACTGAGTGGAGTACAGTGCCTGTACTGCCGAGTAGTCCCGAGTGGAGTACTGTGTGTATAGTGCAGTGTAGTACTGAGTGGAGTACAGTGGATGTACTGCCGTGTAGTCCCGAGTGGAGTACTGTATGTATAGTGCAGTATAGTACTGAGTGGAGTACAGTGCCTGTACTGCCGTGTATACCGAGTGGAGTACAGTGCCTTTACTGCCGTGTAGTCCCGAGTGGAGTACTGTGTGCATACTGCCGTGTATTACTGAGTGGAGTACAGTGCCTGTACTGCCGTGTAGTAGCGAGTGGGGGACTGTGTGTGTACTGCCGTGTAGTACTGAGTAGAGTACTGTGCCTGTTCTGCCGTGTAGTACCGAGTGGAGTACTGTGTGTATAGTGCCGTGTAGTACCGAGTGGAGTACAGTGCCTGTACTGCCGTGTACTACTGAGTGGAGTACAGTGCCTGTAATGCCGTGTAGTACCGAGTGGAGTATTGTGTGTATAGTGCCGTGTAGTACCGAGTGGAGTACAGTGCCTGTACTGCCGTGTAGTACTGAGTGGAGTACAGTGCCTGTACTGCCGTGTAGTCCCGAGTGGAGTACAATGCCTGTACTGCCGTGTAGTACTGATTGGAGTACAGTGCCTGTACTGCCGTGTAGTACCGAGTGGAGTACAGTGCTTGTATTGCCGTGTAGTACTGAGTGGAGTACAGTGCCTGTACTGCTGTGTAGTGCGCAGTTGAGTACTGTGTGTATAGTGCAGTGTAGTACTGAGTGGAGTACAGTGCATGTACTGCCGTGTAGTCCCGAGTGGAGTACTCTGTGTATAGTGCAGTGTAGTACTGAGTGGAGTACAGTGCCTGTACTGCCGTGTAGTACCGAGTGGAGTACAGTGCCTGTACTGCCGTGTAGTCCCGAGTGGAGTACTGTGTGCATACTGCCGTGTAGTACTGAGTGGAGTACAGTGCCTGTACTGCCGTGTAGTACCGAGTGGAGTACAGTGCCTGTACTGCCGTGTAGTACTGAGTGGAGTACAGTGCCTGTACTGCCGTGTAGTCCCGTGTGGAGTAATGTGTGTATAGTGCAGTGTAGTACTGAGTGGAGTACAGTGCATGTACTGCCGTGTAGTACCGAGTGGATTACTGTGTGTATAGTGCCGTGTAGTACCGAGTGGAGTACAGTGCCTGTACTGCCGTGTAGTACTGAGTGGTGTACAGTGTGTATAGTGCCGTGTAGTACCGAGTGGAGTACAGTGTGTATAGTGCCGTGTAGTACTGAGTGGAGTACAGTGCATGTACTGCCGTGTAGTACAGAGTGGAGTACAGTGCAAGTACTGCCGTGTAGTACTGAGTGGAGTACAGTGCATGTACTCCCGTGTAGTACCGAGTGGAGTGCAGTGCCTGTACTGCCGTGTAGTACTGAGTGGAGTACAGTGCCTGTACTGCCGTGTAGTACTGAGTGGAATACAGTGCCTGTACTGGAGTGTATTACCTAGTGGAGTACAGTGTGTATAGTGCCGTCTAGTACCGAGTGGAGTACAGTGTGTATAGTGCCGTGTAGTACTGAGTGGAGTACAGTGCCTGTACTCCCGTGTAGTACCGAGTGGAGTGCAGTGCCTGTACTGCCGTGTAGTACTGAGTGGGTACAGTGCCTGTACTGCCGTGTAGTACCGTGCGGAGTACTGTGTGTATACTGCCGTGTAGTACTGAGTGGAGTACAGTATCTGTACTGCCGTGTGGTACCGAGTGGAGTACAGTGTCATACTGCCGTGTAGTACTGAGTGGAGTACAGTCCCTGAACTGCCGTGTAGTAACGAGTGGAGTACTGTGTGTATAGTGCCGTGTAGTACCGAGTGGAGTAAAGTGCATGTACTGCCGTGCAGTACCGAGTGGAGTACTGTGTGTATAGTGCGGTGTAGTACCGAGTGGAGTACAGTGCATGTACTGCCGTGTAATCCCGAGTGGAGTACTGTGTGTATAGTGCCGTGTAGTACCGAGTGGAGTAAAGTGCCTGTATTGCCGTGTAGTACCGAGTAGAGTACTGTGTGTATAGTGCCGTGTAGTACCGAGTGGAGTGCTGTGTCCATACTGCCGTGTAGTACAGAGTGGAGTACAGTACCTGTACTGCCGTGTAGTACCGAGTGGAGTACTGTGTGTATAGTGCCGTGTAGTACCGAGTGGAGTACAATGCCTGTATTTTCGTGTAGTACTGAGTGGAGTAGAGTGCCTGAAGTGCCGTGTAGTCCCGAGTGGAGTACAGTGCCTGTACTGCCGTGTAGTTGTGAGTGGAGTACTGTGCCTGTACTGCCGTGTAGTACTGAGTGGAGTACTGTGTGTATAGTGCCGTGTAGTACCGAGTGGAGTACAGTGGGTGTACTGCCGTGTATTACTTTGTGGAGTACAGTGCCTGTACTGCCGTGTAGTACTGAGTGGAGTACAGTGCCTGTACTGCCGTGTAGTACTGAGTGGAGTACAGTGCCTGTACTGCCGCGTAGTACTGAGTGGATTACAGTGCCTGTACTGCCGTATAGTACTGAGTGGAGTACAGTGTGTATAGTGCCGTGCAGTACCGAGTGGAGTACCGTGCCTGTACTGCCGTGTAGTACTGAGTGGCGTACAGTGCCTGTACTGCCGTGTAGTACTGAGTGGTGTACAGTGCCTGTACTGCCGTGTAGTCCCGAGTGGAGTACGGTGCCTGTACTGCCGTGTAGTACTGAGTGGAGTACTGTGTGTATAGTGCCGTGCAGTACCGAGTGGAGTACCGTGCCTGTACTGCCGTGTAGTACTGAGTGGAGTACAGTGCCTGTACTGCCGTGTAGTACTGAGTGGAGTACAGTGCCTGTACTGCCGTGTAGTACTGAGAGGAGTACTGTGTGTATAGTGCCGTGTAGTACCGAGTGGAGTACCGTGCCTGTACTGCCGTGTAGTCCCGAGTGGAGTACAGTGCCTGTACTGCCGTGTAGTACTGAGTGGAGTACTGTGTGTATAGTGCCGTGTAGTACCGAGTGGAGTACAGTGCCTGTACTGCCGTGTAGTACTGAGTGGAGAACAGTGCCTGTACTGCCGTGTATTACTGAGTGCAGTACAGTGCCTGTACTGCCGTGTAGTCCCGAATGGAGTACTGTGTGTATAGTGCCGTGTAGTACGGAGTGGAGTACAGTGCCTGTACTGCCGTGTAGTACTGAGTGGAGTACAGTGCCTGTACTAACGTGTAGTCCCGAGAGGAGTACTGTGTGTTTAGTGTAGTGTAGTACTGAGTGGTGTACAATGCCTGTACTGCCGTGTAGTACTGAGTGGAGTACAGTGCCTGTACTCCCGTGTAGTCCCGAGTGGAGTACTGTGTGTATAGTGCCGCGTAGTACTGAGTGGAGTACAGTGCCTGTACTGCTGTGTAGTCCGGAGTGGAGTACAGTGCCTGTACTGCCGTGTAGTCCTGAGTGGAGTACTGTGTGTATAGTGCCGTGTAGTACCGAGGGGAGTACAGTGCCTGTACTGCCGTGTAGTACTAAGTGGAGTACAGTGGCTGTACTGCCGTGTAGTCCCGAGTGTAGTACTGTGTGTATAGTGCAGTGTAGTGCTGAGTGGTGTACAGTGCTTGTACTGCCGTGTAGTACTGAGTGGAGTACAGTGCCTGTACTGCCGTGTAGTACTGGGTGGAGTACAGTGCCGTGTACAGTGCCGTGTAGTACCGAGTGGGGGACTGTGTGTATACTGCTGTGTAGTACCGAGTGGAGTACAGTGCCGTACTGCCGTGTAGTACCGAGTGGAGTACTGTGTGTACAGTGCCGTGTAGTACCGAGTGGAGTACAGTGCCTGTACTGTCGTGTAGTACCGAGTGGAGTACTGTGTGTATAGTGCCGTGTAGTACCGAGTGGAGTACAATGCCTGTACTGCCGTGTAGTACTGATTGGAGTAATAGTGCCTGTATTGCCGTGTAGTACCGAGTGGAGTACAGTGCCTGTACTGCCGTGTAGTACTGAGTGGAGTACAGTGCCTGTAATGCCGTGTAGTCCCGAGCGGAGTACAGTGCCTGTACTGCCGTGTAGTACTGATTGGAGTAGAGTGCCTGTACTGCCGTGTAGTACCGAGTGGAGTACAGTGCTTGTACTGCCGTGTAGTACTGAGTGGAGTACAGTGCCTGTACTGCCGTGTAGTGCCCAGTGGAGTACTGTGTGTATAGTGCAGTGTAGTACTGAGTGGAGTACAGTGCATGTACTGCCGTGTAGTCCCGAGTGGAGTACTCTGTGTATAGTGCAGTGTAGTACTGAGTGGAGTACAGTGCCTGTACTGCCGTGTAGTACCGAGTGGAGTACAGTGCCTGTACTGCCGTGTAGTCCCGAGTGGAGTACTGTGTGCATACTGCCGTGTAGTACTGAGTGGAGTACAGTGCCTGTAATGCCGTGTAGTACCGAGTGGAGTACAGTGCCTGTACTGCCGTGTAGTACTGAGTGGAGTACAGTGCCTGTACTGCCGTGTAGTCCCGAGTGGAGTACTGTGTGTATAGTGCAGTGTAGTACTGAGTGGAGTACTGTGTGTATAGTGCAGTGTATTACTGAGTGGAGTACTGTGTGTATAGTGCCGTGTAGTACTGAGTGGAGTACAGTGCCTGTACTGCCGTGTAGTCCCAGGTGGAGTACTGTGTGCATACTGCCGTGTAGTACTGAGTGGAGTACAGTGCCTGTACTGCCGTGTAGTACCGAGTGGAGTACTGTGCCAGTACTGCCGTGTAGTACTGAGTGGAGTACATTGCCTGTACTGCCGTGCAGTCCCGAGTGGAGTACTGTGTGTATAGTGCAGTGTAGTACTTAGTGGAGTACTGTGTGTATAGTGCCGTGTAGTACTGAGTGGAGTACAGTGCCTGTACTGCCGTGTAATACCGAGTGGAGTACTGTGTGCATACTGCCGTGTAGTACTGAGTGGAGTACAGTGTCTGTACTGCCGTGTAGTACTGGGTGGAGTACAGTGCCTGTACTGCCGTGTAGTCCCCAGTGGAATACAGTTTGTGTAGTGCAGTGTAGTACTGAGTGGAGTACAGTGCATGTACTGGCGTGTAGTACCGAGTGGAGTACTGTGTGTATAGTGCAGTGTAGTACTGATTGGAGTACTGTTTGTATATTGCCGTGTAGTACTGAGTGGAGTACAGTACCTGTACTGCCGTGTAGTACCGAGTGGAGTACTGTGTGTATAGTGCCGTGTAGTACACAGTGGAGTACAGTGCCTGTGCTGCCGTGTAGAACTGAGTGGAGTACAGTGCCTGTAATGCCGTGTAGTACCGAGTGGAGTACTCTGTGTATAGTGCCGTGTAGTACTGAGTGGAGAACATTGCCTGTACTGCCGTGCAGTCCCGAGTGGAGTACTGTGTGTATAGTGCCGTGTAGTACTGAGTGGAGTACAGTGCCTGTACTGCCGTGCAGTACTGAGTGGGTACAGTGCCTGTACTGCCGTGTAGTTCCGAGTGGAGTACTGTGTGTATACTGCCGTGTAGTACTGAGTGGAGTACAGTACCTGTACTGCCGTGTAGTACCGAGTGGGGGACTGTGTGTATACTGCCGTGTAGTACTGAGTGGAGTACAGTGCCTGTACTGCCGAGTAGTCCCGAGTGGAGTACTGTGTGTATAGTGCAGTGTAGTACTGAGTGGAGTACAGTGGATGTACTGCCGTGTAGTCCCGAGTGGAGTACTGTATGTATAGTGCAGTATAGTACTGAGTGGAGTACAGTGCCTGTACTGCCGTGTATACCGAGTGGAGTACAGTGCCTTTACTGCCGTGTAGTCCCGAGTGGAGTACTGTGTGCATACTGCCGTGTATTACTGAGTGGAGTACAGTGCCTGTACTGCCGTGTAGTAGCGAGTGGGGGACTGTGTGTGTACTGCCGTGTAGTACTGAGTAGAGTAGAGTGCCTGTTCTGCCGTGTAGTACCGAGTGGAGTACTGTGTGTATAGTGCCGTGTAGTACCGAGTGGAGTACAGTGCCTGTACTGCCGTGTACTACTGAGTGGAGTACAGTGCCTGTAATGCCGTGTAGTACCGAGTGGAGTACTGTGTGTATAGTGCCGTGTAGTACCGAGTGGAGTACAGTGCCTGTACTGCCGTGTAGTACTGAGTGGAGTACAGTGCCTGTACTGCCGTGTAGTCCCGAGTGGAGTACAATGCCTGTACTGCCGTGTAGTACTGATTGGAGTACAGTGCCTGTACTGCCGTGTAGTACAGAGTGGAGTGCAGTGCTTGTATTGCCGTGTAGTACTGAGTGGAGTACAGTGCCTGTACTGCTGTGTAGTGCGCAGTTGAGTACTGTGTGTATAGTGCAGTGTAGTACTGAGTGGAGTACAGTGCATGTACTGCCGTGTAGTCCCGAGTGGAGTACTCTGTGTATAGTGCAGTGTAGTACTGAGTGGAGTACAGTGCCTGTACTGCCGTGTAGTACCGAGTGGAGTACAGTGCCTGTACTGCCGTGTAGTCCCGAGTGGAGTACTGTGTGCATACTGCCGTGTAGTACTGAGTGGAGTACAGTGTCTGTACTGCCGTGTAGTACCGAGTGGAGTACAGTGCCTGTACTGCCGTGTAGTACGGAGTGGAGTACAGTGCCTGTACTGCCGTGTAGTCCCGTGTGGAGTAATGTGTGTATAGTGCAGTGTAGTACTGAGTGGAGTACAGTGCATGTACTGCCGTGTAGTACCGAGTGGATTACTGTGTGTATAGTGCCGTGTAGTACCGAGTGGAGTACAGTGCCTGTACTGCCGTGTAGTACTGAGTGGTGTACAGTGTGTATAGTGCCGTGTAGTACCGAGTGGAGTACAGTGTGTATAGTGCCGTGTAGTACTGAGTGGAGTACAGTGCATGTACTGCGTGTAGTACAGAGTGGAGTACAGTGCAAGTACTGCCGTGTAGTACTGAGTGGAGTACAGTGCATGTACTCCCGTGTAGTACCGAGTGGAGTGCAGTGCCTGTACTGCCGTGTAGTACTGAGTGGAGTACAGTGCCTGTACTGCCGTGTAGTACTGAGTGGAATACAGTGCCTGTACTGGAGTGTATTACCTAGTGGAGTACAGTGTGTATAGTGCCGTCTAGTACCGAGTGGAGTACAGTGTGTATAGTGCCGTGTAGTACTGAGTGGAGTACAGTGCCTGTACTCCCGTGTAGTACCGAGTGGAGTGCAGTGCCTGTACTGCCGTGTAGTACTGAGTGGGTACAGTGCCTGTACTGCCGTGTAGTACCGTGCGGAGTACTGTGTGTATACTGCCGTGTAGTACTGAGTGGAGTACAGTATCTGTACTGCCGTGTGGTACCGAGTGGAGTACTGTGTGCATACTGCCATGTAGTACTGAGTGGAGTACAGTGCCTGTACTGCCGTGTAGTACCGAGTGGAGTACTGTGTGTATAGTGTCGTGTAGTACCGAGTGGAGTACAGTGTCATACTGCCGTGTAGTACTGAGTGGAGTACAGTCCCTGAACTGCCGTGTAGTACCGAGTGGAGTACTGTGTGTATAGTGCCGTGTAGTACCGAGTGGAGTAAAGTGCATGTACTGCCGTGCAGTACCGAGTGGAGTACTGTGTGTATAGTGCGGTGTAGTACCGTGTGGAGTACAGTGCATGTACTGCCGTGTAATCCCGAGTGGAGTACTGTGTGTATAGTGCCGTGTAGTACCGAGTGGAGTAAAGTGCCGGTATTGCCGTGTAGTACCGAGTGGAGTACTGTGTGTATAGTGCCGTGTAGTACCGAGTGGAGTAATGTGTGTATAGTGCAGTGTAGTACTGAGTGGAGTACAGTGCATGTACTGCCGTGTAGGCCCGAGTGGAGTACTCTGTGTATAGTGCAGTGTAGTACTGAGTGGAGTACAGTGCCTGTACTGCCGTGTAGTACCGAGTGGAGTACAGTGCCTGTACTGCCGTGTAGTCCCGAGTGGAGTACTGTGTGCATACTGCCGTGTAGTACTGAGTGGAGTACAGTGCCTGTACTGCCGTGTAGTACCGAGTGGAGTACAGTGCCTGTACTGCCGTGTAGTACTGAGTGGAGTACAGTGCCTGTACTGCCGTGTAGTCCCGTGTGGAGTAATGTGTGTATAGTGCAGTGTAGTACTGAGTGGAGTACAGTGCATGTACTGCCGTGTAGTACCGAGTGGATTACTGTGTGTATAGTGCCGTGTAGTACCGAGTGGAGTACAGTGCCTGTACTGCCGTGTAGTACTGAGTGGTGTACAGTGTGTATAGTGCCGTGTAGTACCGAGTGGAGTACAGTGTGTATAGTGCCGTGTAGTACTGAGTGGAGTACAGTGCATGTACTGCCGTGTAGTACAGAGTGGAGTACAGTGCAAGTACTGCCGTGTAGTACTGAGTGGAGTACAGTGCATGTACTCCCGTGTAGTACCGAGTGGAGTGCAGTGCCTGTACTGCCGTGTAGTACTGAGTGGAGTACAGTGCCTGTACTGCCGTGTAGTACTGAGTGGAATACAGTGCCTGTACTGGAGTGTATTACCTAGTGGAGTACAGTGTGTATAGTGCCGTCTAGTACCGAGTGGAGTACAGTGTGTATAGTGCCGTGTAGTACTGAGTGGAGTACAGTGCCTGTACTCCCGTGTAGTACCGAGTGGAGTGCAGTGCCTGTACTGCCGTGTAGTACTGAGTGGGTACAGTGCCTGTACTGCCGTGTAGTACCGTGCGGAGTACTGTGTGTATACTGCCGTGTAGTACTGAGTGGAGTACAGTATCTGTACTGCCGTGTGGTACCGAGTGGAGTACTGTGTGCATACTGCCATGTAGTACTGAGTGGAGTACAGTGCCTGTACTGCCGTGTAGTACCGAGTGGAGTACTGTGTGTATAGTGCCGTGTAGTACCGAGTGGAGTACAGTGTCATACTGCCGTGTAGTACTGAGTGGAGTACAGTCCCTGAACTGCCGTGTAGTAACGAGTGGAGTACTGTGTGTATAGTGCCGTGTAGTACCGAGTGGAGTAAAGTGCATGTACTGCCGTGCAGTACCGAGTGGAGTACTGTGTGTATAGTGCGGTGTAGTACCGAGTGGAGTACAGTGCATGTACTGCCGTGTAATCCCGAGTGGAGTATTGTGTGTATAGTGCCGTGTAGTACCGAGTGGAGTAAAGTGCCTGTATTGCCGTGTAGTACCGAGTGGAGTACTGTGTGTATAGTGCCGTGTAGTACCGAGTGGAGTGCTGTGTCCATACTGCCGTGTAGTACAGAGTGGAGTACAGTACCTGTACTGCCGTGTAGTACCGAGTGGAGTACTGTGTGTATAGTGCCGTGTAGTACCGAGTGGAGTACAATGCCTGTATTTTCGTGTAGTACTGAGTGGAGTAGAGTGCCTGAAGTGCCGTGTAGTCCCGAGTGGAGTACAGTGCCTGTACTGCCGTGTAGTTGTGAGTGGAGTACTGTGCCTGTACTGCCGTGTAGTACTGAGTGGAGTACTGTGTGTATAATGCCGTGTAGTACCGAGTGGAGTACAGTGGGTGTACTGCCGTGTATTACTTTGTGGAGTACAGTGCCTGTACTGCCGTGTAGTACTGAGTGGAGTACAGTGCCTGTACTGCCGTGTAGTACTGAGTGGAGTACAGTGCCTGTACTGCCGTGTAGTACTGAGTGGAGTACAGTGCCTGTACTGCCGCGTAGTACTGAGTGGAGTACAGTGCCTGTACTGCCGTATAGTACTGAGTGGAGTACAGTGTGTATAGTGCCGTGCAGTACCGAGTGGAGTACCGTGCCTGTACTGCCGTGTAATACTGAGTGGCGTACAGTGCCTGTACTGCCGTGTAGTACTGAGTGGTGTACAGTGCCTGTACTGCCGTGTAGTCCCGAGTGGAGTACGGTGCCTGTACTGCCGTGTAGTACTGAGTGGAGTACAGTGTGTATAGTGCCGTGCAGTACCGAGTGGAGTACCGTGCCTGTACTGCCGTGTAGTACTGAGTGGAGTACAGTGCCTGTACTGCCGTGTAGTACTGAGTGGAGTACAGTGCCTGTACTGCCGTGTAGTACTGAGTGGAGTACTGTGTGTATAGTGCCGTGTAGTACCGAGTGGAGTACCGTGCCTGTACTGCCGTGTAGTCCCGAGTGGAGTACAGTGCCTGTACTGCCGTGTAGTACTGAGTGGAGTACTGTGTGTATAGTGCCGTGTAGTACCGAGTGGAGTACAGTGCCTGTACTGCCGTGTAGTACTGAGTGGAGAACAGTGCCTGTACTGCCGTGTATTACTGAGTGCAGTACAGTGCCTGTACTGCCGTGTAGTCCCGAATGGAGTACTGTGTGTATAGTGCCGTGTAGTACGGAGTGGAGTACAGTGCCTGTACTGCCGTGTAGTACTGAGTGGAGTACAGTGCCTGTACTAACGTGTAGTCCCGAGAGGAGTACTGTGTGTTTAGTGTAGTGTAGTACTGAGTGGTGTACAATGCCTGTACTGCCGTGTAGTACTGAGTGGAGTACAGTGCCTGTACTCCCGTGTAGTCCCGAGTGGAGTACTGTGTGTATAGTGCCGCGTAGTACTGAGTGGAGTACAGTGCCTGTACTGCTGTGTAGTCCGGAGTGGAGTACATTGCCTGTACTGCCGTGTAGTCCTGAGTGGAGTACTGTGTGTATAGTGCCGTGTAGTACCGAGGGGAGTACAGTGCCTGTACTGCCGTGTAGTACTAAGTGGAGTACAGTGGCTGTACTGCCGTGTAGTCCCGAGTGTAGTACTGTGTGTATAGTGCAGTGTAGTGCTGAGTGGTGTACAGTGCTTGTATTGCCGTGTAGTACTGAGTGGAGTACAGTGCCGTACTGCCGTGTAGTACCGAGTGGAGTACTGTGTGTACAGTGCCGTGTAGTACCGAGTGGAGTGCAGTGCCTGTACTGTCGTGTAGTACCGAGTGGAGTACTGTGTGCATAGTGCCGTGTAGTACCGAGTGGAGTACAATGCCTGTACTGCCGTGTAGTACTGATTGGAGTAATAGTGCCTGTATTGCCGTGTAGTACCGAGTGGAGTACAGTGCCTGTACTGCCGTGTAGTACTGAGTGGAGTACAGTGCCTGTAATGCCGTGTAGTACCGAGTGGAGTACTGTGTGTATAGTGCCGTGTAGTACCGAGTGGAGTACAGTGCCTGTACTGCCGTGTAGTACTGAGTGGAGTATAGTGCCTGTAATGCCGTGTAGTCCCGAGTGGAGTACAGTGCCTGTACTGCCGTGTAGTACCGAGTGGAGTACAGTGCTTGTACTGCCGTGTAGTACTGAGTGGAGTACAGTGCCTGTACTGCCGTGTAGTGCCCAGTGGAGTACTGTGTGTATAGTGCAGTGTAGTACTGAGTGGAGTACAGTGCATGTACTGCCGTGTAGTCCCGAGTGGAGTACTCTGTGTATAGTGCAGTGTAGTACTGAGTGGAGTACAGTGCCTGTACTGCCGTGTAGTACCGAGTGGAGTACAGTGCCTGTACTGCCGTGTAGTCCCGAGTGGAGTACTGTGTGCATACTGCCGTGTAGTACTGAGTGGAGTACAGTGCCTGTAATGCCGTGTAGTACCGAGTGGAGTACAGTGCCTGTACTGCCGTGTAGTACTGAGTGGAGTACAGTGCCTGTATTGCCGTGTAGTCCCGAGTGGAGTACTGTGTGTATAGTGCAGTGTAGTACTGAGTGGAGTACTGTGTGTATAGTGCAGTGTATTACTGAGTGGAGTACTGTGTGTATAGTGCCGTGTAGTACTGAGTGGAGTACAGTGCCTGTACTGCCGTGTAGTCCCAGGTGGAGTACTGTGTGCATACTGCCGTGTAGTACTGAGTGGAGTACAGTGCCTGTACTGCCGTGTAGTACCGAGTGGAGTACTGTGCCAGTACTGCCGTGTAGTACTGAGTGGAGTACATTGCCTGTACTGCCGTGCAGTCCCGAGTGGAGTACTGTGTGTATAGTGCAGTGTAGTACTGAGTGGAGTACTGTGTGTATAGTGCCGTGTAGTACTGAGTGGAGTACAGTGCCTGTACTGCCGTGTAATACCGAGTGGAGTACTGTGTGCATACTGCCGTGTAGTACTGAGTGGAGTACAGTGTCTGTACTGCCGTGTAGTACTGGGTGGAGTACAGTGCCTGTACTGCCGTGTAGTCCCCAGTGGAATACAGTTTGTGTAGTGCAGTGTAGTACTGAGTGGAGTACAGTGCATGTACTGGCGTGTAGTACCGAGTGGAGTACTGTGTGTATAGTGCAGTGTAGTACTGATTGGAGTACTGTTTGTATATTGCCGTGTAGTACTGAGTGGAGTACAGTACCTGTACTGCCGTGTAGTACCGAGTGGAGTACTGTGTGTATAGTGCCGTGTAGTACACAGTGGAGTACAGTGCCTGTGCTGCCGTGTAGAACTGAGTGGAGTACAGTGCCTGTAATGCCGTGTAGTACCGAGTGGAGTACTCTGTGTATAGTGCCGTGTAGTACTGAGTGGAGTACATTGCCTGTACTGCCGTGCAGTCCCGAGTGGAGTACTGTGTGTATAGTGCCGTGTAGTACTGAGTGGAGTACAGTGCCTGTACTGCCGTGCAGTACTGAGTGGGTACAGTGCCTGTACTGCCGTGTAGTACCGAGTGGAGTACTGTGTGTATACTGCCGTGTAGTACTGAGTGGAGTACAGTACCTGTACTGCCGTGTAGTACCGAGTGGGGGACTGTGTGTATACTGCCGTGTAGTACTGAGTGGAGTACAGTGCCTGTACTGCCGAGTAGTCCCGAGTGGAGTACTGTGTGTATAGTGCAGTGTAGTACTGAGTGGAGTACAGTGGATGTACTGCCGTGTAGTCCCGAGTGGAGTACTGTATGTATAGTGCAGTATAGTACTGAGTGGAGTACAGTGCCTGTACTGCCGTGTATACCGAGTGGAGTACAGTGCCTTTACTGCCGTGTAGTCCCGAGTGGAGTACTGTGTGCATACTGCCGTGTATTACTGAGTGGAGTACAGTGCCTGTACTGCCGTGTAGTAGCGAGTGGGGGACTGTGTGTGTACTGCCGTGTAGTACTGAGTAGAGTACAGTGCCTGTTCTGCCGTGTAGTACCGAGTGGAGTACTGTGTGTATAGTGCCGTGTAGTACCGAGTGGAGTACAGTGCCTGTACTGCCGTGTACTACTGAGTGGAGTACAGTGCCTGTAATGCCGTGTAGTACCGAGTGGAGTACTGTGTGTATAGTGCCGTGTAGTACCGAGTGGAGTACAGTGCCTGTACTGCCGTGTAGTACTGAGTGGAGTACAGTGCCTGTACTGCCGTGTAGTCCCGAGTGGAGTACAATGCCTGTACTGCCGTGTAGTACTGATTGGAGTACAGTGCCTGTACTGCCGTGTAGTACAGAGTGGAGTACAGTGCTTGTATTGCCGTGTAGTACTGAGTGGAGTACAGTGCCTGTACTGCTGTGTAGTGCGCAGTTGAGTACTGTGTGTATAGTGCAGTGTAGTACTGAGTGGAGTACAGTGCATGTACTGCCGTGTAGTACGGAGTGGAGTACAGTGCCTGTACTGCCGTGTAGTCCCGTGTGGAGTAATGTGTGTATAGTGCAGTGTAGTACTGAGTGGAGTACAGTGCATGTACTGCCGTGTAGTACCGAGTGGATTACTGTGTGTATAGTGCCGTGTAGTACCGAGTGGAGTACAGTGCCTGTACTGCCGTGTAGTACTGAGTGGTGTACAGTGTGTATAGTGCCGTGTAGTACCGAGTGGAGTACAGTGTGTATAGTGCCGTGTAGTACTGAGTGGAGTACAGTGCATGTACTGCGTGTAGTACAGAGTGGAGTACAGTGCAAGTACTGCCGTGTAGTACTGAGTGGAGTACAGTGCATGTACTCCCGTGTAGTACCGAGTGGAGTGCAGTGCCTGTACTGCCGTGTAGTACTGAGTGGAGTACAGTGCCTGTACTGCCGTGTAGTACTGAGTGGAATACAGTGCCTGTACTGGAGTGTATTACCTAGTGGAGTACAGTGTGTATAGTGCCGTCTAGTACCGAGTGGAGTACAGTGTGTATAGTGCCGTGTAGTACTGAGTGGAATACAGTGCCTGTACTCCCGTGTAGTACCGAGTGGAGTGCAGTGCCTGTACTGCCGTGTAGTACTGAGTGGGTACAGTGCCTGTACTGCCGTGTAGTACCGTGCGGAGTACTGTGTGTATACTGCCGTGTAGTACTGAGTGGAGTACAGTATCTGTACTGCCGTGTGGTACCGAGTGGAGTACTGTGTGCATACTGCCATGTAGTACTGAGTGGAGTACAGTGCCTGTACTGCCGTATAGTACCGAGTGGAGTACTGTGTGTATAGTGTCGTGTAGTACCGAGTGGAGTACAGTGTCATACTGCCGTGTAGTACTGAGTGGAGTACAGTCCCTGAACTGCCGTGTAGTACCGAGTGGAGTACTGTGTGTATAGTGCCGTGTAGTACCGAGTGGAGTAAAGTGCATGTACTGCCGTGCAGTACCGAGTGGAGTACTGTGTGTATAGTGCGGTGTAGTACCGAGTGGAGTACAGTGCATGTACTGCCGTGTAATCCCGAGTGGAGTACTGTGTGTATAGTGCCGTGTAGTACCGAGTGGAGTAAAGTGCCGGTATTGCCGTGTAGTACCGAGTGGAGTACTGTGTGTATAGTGCCGTGTAGTACCGAGTGGAGTGCTGTGTCCATACTGCCGTGTAGTACAGAGTGGAGTACAGTACCTGTACTGCCGTGTAGTACCGAGTGGAGTACTGTGTGTATAGTGCCGTGTAGTACCGAGTGGAGTACAATGCCTGTATTTTCGTGTAGTACTGAGTGGAGTAGAGTGCCTGAAGTGCCGTGAAGTCCCGAGTGGAGTACAGTGCCTGTACTGCCGTGTAGTTGTGAGTGGAGTACTGTGCCTGTACTGCCGTGTAGTACTGAGTGGAGTACTGTGTGTATAGTGCCGTGTAGTACCGAGTGGAGTACAGTGGGTGTACTGCCGTGTATTACTGTGTGGAGTACAGTGCCTGTACTGCCGTGTAGTACTGATTGGAGTACAGTGCCTGTACTGCCGTGTAGTACTGAGTGGAGTACAGTGCCTGTACTGCCGTGTAGTACTGAGTGGAGTACAGTGCCTGTACTGCCGCGTAGTACTGAGTGGAGTACAGTGCCTGTACTGCCGTATAGTACTGAGTGGAGTACAGTGTGTATAGTGCCGTGCAGTACCGCGTGGAGTACCGTGCCTGTACTGCCGTGTAGTACTGAGTGGCGTACAGTGCCTGTACTGCCGTGTAGTACTGAGTGGTGTACAGTGCCTGTACTGCCGTGTAGTCCCGAGTGGAGTACGGTGCCTGTACTGCCGTGTAGTACTGAGTGGAGTACAGTGCCTGTACTGCCGTGTAGTACTGAGTGGAGTACAGTGCCTGTACTGCCGTGTAGTACTGAGTGGAGTACTGTGTGTATAGTGCCGTGTAGTACCGAGTGGAGTACCGTGCCTGTACTGCCGTGTAGTCCCGAGTGGAGTACAGTGCCTGTACTGCCGTGTAGTACTGAGTGGAGTACTGTGTGTATAGTGCCGTGTAGTACCGAGTGGAGTACAGTGCCTGTACTGCCGTGTAGTACTGAGTGGAGAACAGTGCCTGTACTGCCGTGTAGTACTGAGTGGAGTACAGTGCCTGTACTAACGTGTAGTCCCGAGAGGAGTACTGTGTGTTTAGTGTAGTGTAGTACTGAGTGGTGTACAATGCCTGTACTGCCGTGTAGTACTGAGTAGAGTACAGTGCCTGTACTCCCGTGTAGTCCCGAGTGGAGTACTGTGTGTATAGTGCCGTGTAGTACGGAGTGGAGTACAGTGCCTGTACTGCCGTGTAGTACTGAGTGGAGTACAGTGCCTGTACTAACGTGTAGTCCCGAGAGGAGTACTGTGTGTTTAGTGTAGTGTAGTACTGAGTGGTGTACAATGCCTGTACTGCCGTGTAGTACTGAGTGGAGTACAGTGCCTGTACTCCCGTGTAGTGCCGAGTGGAGTACTGTGTGTATAGTGCCGTGTAGTACTGAGTGGAGTACAGTGCCTGTACTGCTGTGTAGTCCGGAGTGGAGTACAGTGCCTGTACTGCCGTGTAGTCCTGAGTGGAGTACTGTGTGTATAGTGCCGTGTAGTACCGAGGGGATTACAGTGCCTGTACTGCCGTGTAGTACTAAGTGGAGTACAGTGGCTGTACTGCCGTGTAGTCCCGAGTGTAGTACTGTGTGTATAGTGCAGTGTAGTGCTGAGTGGTGTACAGTGCTTGTACTGCCGTGTAGTACTGAGTGGAGTACAGTGCCTGTACTGCCGTGTAGTACTGGGTGGAGTACAGTGCCTGAACTGCCGTGTAGTACCGAGTGGGGGACTGTGTGTATACTGCTGTGTAGTACCGAGTGGAGTACAGTGCCGTACTGCCGTGTAGTACCGAGTGGAGTACTGTGTGTACAGTGCCGTGTAGTTCCGAGTGGAGTACAGTGCCTGTACTGTCGTGTAGTACCGAGTGGAGTACTGTGTGTATAGTGCCGTGTAGTACCGAGTGGAGTACAGTGCTTGTACTGCTGTGTAGTACCGAGTGGAGTACTGTGTGCATACTGCCGTGTAGTACTGTGTGGAGTATAGTGCCTGTACTGCCGTGTAGTACCGGGTGGAGTACTGTTTGTATAGTGCCGTGTAGTACCGAGTGGAGTACACTGCATGTACTGCCGTGTAGTACCGAGTGGAGTACTGTGTGTATCGTGCGGTGTAGTACCGAGTGGAGTACATTGCATGTACTGCGGTGTAGTACCGAGTGGAGTACTGTGTGTATAGTGCCGTGTAGTACCGAGTGGAGTACAGTGCCTCTACTGCCGTGTAGTACTGAGTGGAGTACAGTGCCTGTACTGCCGTGTAGTCCCGAGTGGAGTACAGTGCCTGTACTGCCGTGTAGTAGTGAGTGGATTACTGTGCCTGTACTGCCGTGTGGTACTGAGTGGAGTACTGTGTGTATAGTGCCGTGTAGTACCGAGTGGAGTACAGTGCCTGTATTGCCGTGTAGTACCGAGTGGAGTACTGTGTGTATAGTGCCGTGTAGTACCGAGTGGAGTACTGTGTGCATACTGCCGTGTAGTAATGAGTGGAGTACAGTACCTGTACTGCCGTGTAGTACCGAGTGGAGTACTGTGTGTATAGTGCCGTGTAGTACCGAGTGGAGTACAGTGCCTGTACTACCGTGTAGTACTGAGTGGAGTACAGTGCCTGTACTGCCGTGTAGTCCCGAGTGGAGTACAGTGCCTGTACTGCCGTGTAGTAGTGAGTGGAGTACTGTGCCTGTACTGCCGTGTGGTACTGAGTGGAGTACTGTGTGTATAGTGCCGTGTAGTACCGCGTGGAGTACAGTGGGTGTAGTGCCGTGTAGTACTGAGTGGAGTAGAGTGCCTGTACTGCCGTGTAGAACTGAGTGGAGTACAGTGCCTGTAATGCCGTGTAGTACCGAGTGGAGTACTGTGTGTATAGTGCCGTGTAGTACACAGTGGAGTACAGTGCCTGTGCTGCCGTGTAGAACTGAGTGGAGTACAGTGCCTGTAATGCCGTGTAGTACCGAGTGGAGTACTCTGTGTATAGTGCCGTGTAGTACTGAGTGGAGTACATTGCCTGTACTGCCGTGCAGTCCCGAGTGGAGTACTGTGTGTATAGTGCCGTGTAGTACTGAGTGGAGTACAGTGCCTGTACTGCCGTGCAGTACTGAGTGGGTACAGTGCCTGTACTGCCGTGTAGTACCGAGTGGAGTACTGTGTGTATACTGCCGTGTAGTACTGAGTGGAGTACAGTACCTGTACTGCCGTGTAGTACCGAGTGGGGGACTGTGTGTATACTGCCGTGTAGTACTGAGTGGAGTACAGTGCCTGTACTGCCGAGTAGTCCCGAGTGGAGTACTGTGTGTATAGTGCAGTGTAGTACTGAGTGGAGTACAGTGGATGTACTGCCGTGTAGTCCCGAGTGGAGTACTGTATGTATAGTGCAGTATAGTACTGAGTGGAGTACAGTGCCTGTACTGCCGTGTATACCGAGTGGAGTACAGTGCCTTTACTGCCGTGTAGTCCCGAGTGGAGTACTGTGTGCATACTGCCGTGTATTACTGAGTGGAGTACAGTGCCTGTACTGCCGTGTAGTAGCGAGTGGGGGACTGTGTGTGTACTGCCGTGTAGTACTGAGTAGAGTACAGTGCCTGTTCTGCCGTGTAGTACCGAGTGGAGTACTGTGTGTATAGTGCCGTGTAGTACCGAGTGGAGTACAGTGCCTGTACTGCCGTGTACTACTGAGTGGAGTACAGTGCCTGTAATGCCGTGTAGTACCGAGTGGAGTACTGTGTGTATAGTGCCGTGTAGTACCGAGTGGAGTACAGTGCCTGTACTGCCGTGTAGTACTGAGTGGAGTACAGTGCCTGTACTGCCGTGTAGTCCCGAGTGGAGTACAATGCCTGTACTGCCGTGTAGTACTGATTGGAGTACAGTGCCTGTACTGCCGTGTAGTACAGAGTGGAGTACAGTGCTTGTATTGCCGTGTAGTACTGAGTGGAGTACAGTGCCTGTACTGCTGTGTAGTGCGCAGTTGAGTACTGTGTGTATAGTGCAGTGTAGTACTGAGTGGAGTACAGTGCATGTACTGCCGTGTAGTCCCGAGTGGAGTACTCTGTGTATAGTGCAGTGTAGTACTGAGTGGAGTACAGTGCCTGTACTGCCGTGTAGTACCGAGTGGAGTACAGTGCCTGTACTGCCGTGTAGTCCCGAGTGGAGTACTGTGTACATACTGCCGTGTAGTACTGAGTGGAGTACAGTGCCTGTACTGCCGTGTAGTACCGAGTGGAGTGCAGTGCCTGTACTGCCGTGTTGTACTGAGTGGAGTACAGTGCCTGTACTGCCGTGTAGTCCCGTGTGGAGTAATGTGTGTATAGTGCAGTGTAGTACTGAGTGGAGTACAGTGCATGTACTGCCGTGTAGTACCGAGTGGATTACTGTGTGTATAGTGCCGTGTAGTACCGAGTGGAGTACAGTGCCTGTACTGCCGTGTAGTACTGAGTGGTGTACAGTGTGTATAGTGCCGTGTAGTACCGAGTAGAGTACAGTGTGTATAGTGCCGTGTAGTACTGAGTGGTGTACAGTGCATGTACTGCGTGTAGTACAGAGTGGAGTACAGTGCAAGTACTGCCGTGTAGTACTGAGTGGAGTACAGTTCATGTACTCCCGTGTAGTACCGAGTGGAGTGCAGTGCCTGTACTGCCGTGTAGTACTGAGTGGAGTACAGTGCCTGTACTGCCGTGTAGTACTGAGTGGAATACAATGCCTGTACTGGAGTGTATTACCTAGTGGAGTACAGTGTGTATAGTGCCGTCTAGTACCGAGTGGAGTACAGTGTGTATAGTGCCGTGTAGTACTGAGTGGAGTACAGTGCCTGTACTCCCGTGTAGTACCGAGTGGAGTGCAGTGCCTGTACTGCCGTGTAGTACTGAGTGGGTACAGTGCCTGTACTGCCGTGTAGTACCGTGCGGAGTACTGTGTGTATACTGCCGTGTAGTACTGAGTGGAGTATAGTATCTGTACTGCCGTGTGGTACCGAGTGGAGTACTGTGTGCATACTGCCATGTAGTACTGAGTGGAGTACAGTGCCTCTACTGGCGTGTAGTACCGAGTGGAGTACTGTGTGTATAGTGTCGTGTAGTACCGAGTGGAGTACAGTGTCATACTGCCGTGTAGTACTGAGTGGAGTACAGTCCCTGAACTGCCGTGTAGTACCGAGTGGAGTACTGTGTGTATAGTGCCTTGTAGTACCGAGTGGAGTAAAGTGCATGTACTGCCGTGCAGTACCGAGTGGAGTACTGTGTGTATAGTGCGGTGTAGTACCGAGTGGAGTACAGTGCATGTACTGCCGTGTAATCCCGAGTGGAGTACTGTGTGTATAGTGCCGTGTAGTACCGAGTGGAGTAAAGTGCCTGTATTGCCGTGTAGTACCGAGTGGAGTACTGTGTGTATAGTGCCGTGTAGTACCGAGTGGAGTGCTGTGTCCATACTGCCGTGTAGTACAGAGTGGAGTACAGTACCTGTACTGCCGTGTAGTACCGAGTGGAGTACTGTGTGTATAGTGCCGTGTAGTACCGAGTGGAGTACAATGCCTGTATTTTCGTGTAGTACTGAGTGGAGTAGAGTGCCTGAAGTGCCGTGTAGTCCCGAGTGGAGTACAGTGCCTGTACTGCCGTGTAGTTGTGAGTGGAGTACTGTGCCTGTACTGCCGTGTAGTACTGAGTGGAGTACTGTGTGTATAGTGCCGTGTAGTACCGAGTGGAGTACAGTGGGTGTACTGCCGTGTATTACTGTGTGGAGTACAGTGCCTGTACTGCCGTGTAGTACTGAGTGGAGTACAGTGCCTGTACTGCCGTGTAGTACTGAGTGGAGTACAGTGCCTGTACTGCCGTGTAGTACTGAGTGGAGTACAGTGCCTGTACTGCCGCGTAGTACTGAGTGGAGTACAGTGCCTGTACTGCCGTATAGTACTGAGTGGAGTACAGTGTGTATAGTGCCGTGCAGTACCGAGTGGAGTACCGTGCCTGTATTGCCGTGTAGTACTGAGTGGCGTACAGTGCCTGTACTGCCGTGTAGTACTGAGTGGTGTACAGTGCCTGTACTGCCGTGTAGTCCCGAGTGGAGTACGGTGCCTGTACTGCCGTGTAGTACTGAGTGGAGTACAGTGCCTGTACTGCCGTGTAGTACTGAGTGGAGTACAGTGCCTGTACTGCCGTGTAGTACTGAGTGGAGTACTGTGTGTATAGTGCCGTGTAGTACCGAGTGGAGTACCGTGCCTGTACTGCCGTGTAGTCCCGAGTGGAGTACAGTGCCTGTACTGCCGTGTAGTACTGAGTGGAGTACTGTGTGTATAGTGCCGTGTAGTACCGAGTGGAGTACAGTGCCTGTACTGCCGTGTAGTACGGAGTGGAGAACAGTGCCTGTACTGCCGTGTATTACTGAGTGCAGTACAGTGCCTGTACTGCCGTGTAGTCCCGAATGGAGTACTGTGTGTATACTGCCGTGTAGTACGGAGTGGAGTACAGTGCCTGTACTGCCGTGTAGTACTGAGTGGAGTACAGTGCCTGTACTAACGTGTAGTCCCGAGAGGAGTACTGTGTGTTTAGTGTAGTGTAGTACTGAGTGGTGTACAATGCCTGTACTGCCGTGTAGTACTGAGTGGAGTACAGTGCCTGTACTCCCGTGTAGTCCCGAGTGGAGTACTGTGTGTATAGTGCCGTGTAGTACTGAGTGGAGTACAGTGCCTGTACTGCTGTGTAGTCCGGAGTGGAGTACAGTGCCTGTACTGCCGTGTAGTCCTGAGTGGAGTACTGTGTGTATAGTGCCGTGTAGTACCGAGGGGAGTACAGTGCCTGTACTGCCGTGTAGTACTAAGTGGAGTACAGTGGCTATACTGCCGTGTAGTCCCGAGTGTAGTACTGTGTGTATAGTGCAGTGTAGTGCTGAGTGGTGTACAGTGCTTGTACTGCCGTGTAGTACTGAGTGGAGTACAGTGCCTGTACTGCCGTGTAGTACTGGGTGGAGTACAGTGCCTGTACTGCCGTGTAGTACCGAGTGGGGGACTGTGTGTATACTGCTGTGTAGTACCGAGTGGAGTACAGTGCCGTACTGCCGTGTAGTACCGAGTGGAGTACTGTGTGTACAGTGCCGTGTAGTACCGAGTGGAGTACAGTGCCTGTACTGTCGTGTAGTACCGAGTGGAGTACTGTGTGTATAGTGCCGTGTAGTACCGAGTGGAGTACAGTGCTTGTACTGCTGTGTAGTACCGAGTGGAGTACTGTGTGCATACTGCCGTGTAGTACTGTGTGGAGTACAGTGCCTGTACTGCCGTGTAGTCCCGAGTGGAGTACTGTGTGCATACTGCCGTGTAGTACTGAGTGGAGTACAGTGCCTGTACTGCCGTGTAGTACCGAGTGGAGTACAGTGCCTGTACTGCCGTGTAGTACTGAGTGGAGTACAGTGCCTGTACTGCCGTGTAGTCCCGTGTGGAGTAATGTGTGTATAGTGCAGTGTAGTACTGAGTGGAGTACAGTGCATGTACTGCCGTGTAGTACCGAGTGGATTACTGTGTGTATAGTGCCGTGTAGTACCGAGTGGAGTACAGTGCCTGTACTGCCGTGTAGTACTGAGTGGTGTACAGTGTGTATAGTGCCGTGTAGTACCGAGTGGAGTACAGTGTGTATAGTGCCGTGTAGTACTGAGTGGAGTACAGTGCATGTACTGCGTGTAGTACAGAGTGGAGTACAGTGCAAGTACTGCCGTGTAGTACTGAGTGGAGTACAGTTCATGTACTCCCGTGTAGTACCGAGTGGAGTGCAGTGCCTGTACTGCCGTGTAGTACTGAGTGGAGTACAGTGCCTGTACTGCCGTGTAGTACTGAGTGGAATACAGTGCCTGTACTGGAGTGTATTACCTAGTGGAGTACAGTGTGTATAGTGCCGTCTAGTACCGAGTGGAGTACAGTGTGTATAGTGCCGTGTAGTACTGAGTGGAGTACAGTGCCTGTACTCCCGTGTAGTACCGAGTGGAGTGCAGTGCCTGTACTGCCGTGTAGTACTGAGTGGGTACAGTGCCTGTACTGCCGTGTAGTACCGTGCGGAGTACTGTGTGTATACTGCCGTGTAGTACTGAGTGGAGTACAGTATCTGTACTGCCGTGTGGTACCGAGTGGAGTACTGTGTGCATACTGCCATGTAGTACTGAGTGGAGTACAGTGCCTGTACTGCCGTGTAGTACCGAGTGGAGTACTGTGTGTATAGTGTCGTGTAGTACCGAGTGGAGTACAGTGTCATACTGCCGTGTAGTACTGAGTGGAGTACAGTCCCTGAACTGCCGTGTAGTACCGAGTGGAGTACTGTGTGTATAGTGCCGTGTAGTACCGAGTGGAGTAAAGTGCATGTACTGCCGTGCAGTACCGAGTGGAGTACTGTGTGTATAGAGCGGTGTAGTACCGAGTGGAGTACAGTGCATGTACTGCCGTGTAATCCCGAGTGGAGTACTGTGTGTATAGTGCCGTGTAGTACCGAGTGGAGTAAAGTGCCTGTATTGCCGTGTAGTACCGAGTGGAGTACTGTGTGTATAGTGCCGTGTAGTACCGAGTGGAGTGCTGTGTCCATACTGCCGTGTAGTACAGAGTGGAGTACAGTACCTGTACTGCCGTGTAGTACCGAGTGGAGTACTGTGTGTATAGTGCCGTGTAGTACCGAGTGGAGTACAATGCCTGTATTTTCGTGTAGTACTGAGTGGAGTAGAGTGCCTGAAGTGCCGTGTAGTCCCGAGTTGAGTACAGTGCCTGTACTGCCGTGTAGTACTGAGTGGCGTACAGTGCCTGTACTGCCGTGTAGTACTGAGTGGTGTACAGTGCCTGTACTGCCGTGTAGTCCCGAGTGGAGTACGGTGCCTGTACTGCCGTGTAGTACTGAGTGGAGTACAGTGCCTGTACTGCCGTGTAGTACTGAGTGGAGTACAGTGCCTGTACTGCCGTGTAGTACTGAGTGGAGTACTGTGTGTATAGTGCCGTGTAGTACCGAGTGGAGTACCGTGCCTGTACTGCCGTGTAGTCCCGAGTGGAGTACAGTGCCTGTACTGCCGTGTAGTACTGAGTGGAGTACTGTGTGTATAGTGCCGTGTAGTACCGAGTGGAGTACAGTGCCTGTACTGCCGTGTAGTACTGAGTGGAGAACAGTGCCTGTACTGCCGTGTATTACTGAGTGCAGTACAGTGCCTGTACAGCCGTGTAGTCCCGAATGGAGTACTGTGTGTATAGTGCCGTGTAGTACGGAGTGGAGTACAGTGCCTGTACTGCCGTGTAGTACTGAGTGGAGTACAGTGCCTGTACTAACGTGTAGTCCCGAGAGGAGTACTGTGTGTTTAGTGTAGTGTAGTACTGAGTGGTGTACAATGCCTGTACTGCCGTGTAGTACTGAGTGGAGTACAGTGCCTGTACTCCCGTGTAGTCCCGAGTGGAGTACTGTGTGTATAATGCCTTGTAGTACTGAGTGGAGTACAGTGCCTGTACTGCTGTGTAGTCCGGAGTGGAGTACAGTGCCTGTACTGCCGTGTAGTCCTGAGTGGAGTACTGTGTGTATAGTGCCGTGTAGTACCGAGGGGAGTACAGTGCCTGTACTGCCGTGTAGTACTAAGTGGAGTACAGTGGCTGTACTGCCGTGTAGTCCCGAGTGTAGTACTGTGTGTATAGTGCAGTGTAGTGCTGAGTGGTGTACAGTGCTTGTACTGCCGTGTAGTACTGAGTGGAGTACAGTGCCTGTACTGCCGTGTAGTACTGGGTGGAGTACAGTGCCTGTACTGCCGTGTAGTACCGAGTGGGGGACTGTGTGTATACTGCTGTGTAGTACCGAGTGGAGTACAGTGCCGTACTGCCGTGTAGTACCGAGTGGAGTACTGTGTGTACAGTGCCGTGTAGTACCGAGTGGAGTACAGTGCCTGTACTGTCGTGTAGTACCGAGTGGAGTACTGTGTGTATAGTGCCTGTAGTACCGAGTGGAGTACAGTGCTTGTACTGCTGTGTAGTACCGAGTGGAGTACTGTGTGCATACTGCCGTGTAGTACTGTGTGGAGTATAGTGCCTGTACTGCCGTGTAGTACCGGGTGGAGTACTGTTTGTATAGTGCCGTGTAGTACCGAGTGGAGTACACTGCATGTACTGCCGTGTAGTACCGAGTGGAGTACTGTGTGTATCGTGCGGTGTAGTACCGAGTGGAGTACATTGCATGTACTGCGGTGTAGTACCGAGTGGAGTACTGTGTGTATAGTGCCGTGTAGTACCGAGTGGAGTACAGTGCCTCTACTGCCGTGTAGTACTGAGTGGAGTACAGTGCCTGTACTGCCGTGTAGTCCCGAGTGGAGTACAGTGCCTGTACTGCCGTGTAGTAGTGAGTGGATTACTGTGCCTGTACTGCCGTGTGGTACTGAGTGGAGTACTCTGTGTATAGTGCCGTGTAGTACCGAGTGGAGTACAGTGCCTGTATTGCCGTGTAGTACCGAGTGGAGTACTGTGTGTATAGTGCCGTGTAGTACCGAGTGGAGTACTGTGTGCATACTGCCGTGTAGTAATGAGTGGAGTACAGTACCTGTACTGCCGTGTAGTACCGAGTGGAGTACTGTGTGTATAGTGCCGTGTAGTACCGAGTGGAGTACAGTGCCTGTACTGCCGTGTAGTACTGAGTGGAGTACAGTGCCTGTACTGCCGTGTAGTCCCGAGTGGAGTACAGTGCCTGTACTGCCGTGTAGTAGTGAGTGGAGTACTGTGCCTGTACTGCCGTGTGGTACTGAGTGGAGTACTGTGTGTATAGTGCCGTGTAGTACCGCGTGGAGTACAGTGGGTGTAGTGCCGTGTAGTACTGAGTGGAGTAGAGTGCCTGTACTGCCGTGTAGAACTGAGTGGAGTACAGTGCCTGTAATGCCGTGTAGTACCGAGTGGAGTACTGTGTGTATAGTGCCGTGTAGTACACAGTGGAGTACAGTGCCTGTGCTGCCGTGTAGAACTGAGTGGAGTACAGTGCCTGTAATGCCGTGTAGTACCGAGTGGAGTACTCTGTGTATAGTGCCGTGTAGTACTGAGTGGAGTACATTGCCTGTACTGCCGTGCAGTCCCGAGTGGAGTACTGTGTGTATAGTGCCGTGTAGTACTGAGTGGAGTACAGTGCCTGTACTGCCGTGCAGTACTGAGTGGGTACAGTGCCTGTACTGCCGTGTAGTACCGAGTGGAGTACTGTGTGTATACTGCCGTGTAGTACTGAGTGGAGTACAGTACCTGTACTGCCGTGTAGTACCGAGTGGGGGACTGTGTGTATACTGCCGTGTAGTACTGAGTGGAGTACAGTGCCTGTACTGCCGAGTAGTCCCGAGTGGAGTACTGTGTGTATAGTGCAGTGTAGTACTGAGTGGAGTACAGTGGATGTACTGCCGTGTAGTCCCGAGTGGAGTACTGTATGTATAGTGCAGTATAGTACTGAGTGGAGTACAGTGCCTGTACTGCCGTGTATACCAAGTGGAGTACAGTGCCTTTACTGCCGTGTAGTCCCGAGTGGAGTACTGTGTGCATACTGCCGTGTATTACTGAGTGGAGTACAGTGCCTGTACTGCCGTGTAGTAGCGAGTGGGGGACTGTGTGTGTACTGCCGTGTAGTACTGAGTAGAGTACAGTGCCTGTTCTGCCGTGTAGCACCGAGTGGAGTACTGTGTGTATAGTGCCGTGTAGTACCGAGTGGAGTACAGTGCCTGTACTGCCGTGTACTACTGAGTGGAGTACAGTGCCTGTAATGCCGTGTAGTACCGAGTGGAGTACTGTGTGTATAGTGCCGTGTAGTACCGAGTGGAGTACAGTGCCTGTACTGCCGTGTAGTACTGAGTGGAGTACAGTGCCTGTACTGCCGTGTAGTCCCGAGTGGAGTACAATGCCTGTACTGCCGTGTAGTACTGATTGGAGTACAGTGCCTGTACTGCCGTGTAGTACAGAGTGGAGTACAGTGCTTGTATTGCCGTGTAGTACTGAGTGGGGTACAGTGCCTGTACTGCTGTGTAGTGCGCAGTTGAGTGCTGTGTGTATAGTGCAGTGTAGTACTGAGTGGAGTACAGTGCATGTACTGCCGTGTAGTCCCGAGTGGAGTACTCTGTGTATAGTGCAGTGTAGTACTGAGTGGAGTACAGTGCCTGTACTGCCGTGTAGTACCGAGTGGAGTACAGTGCCTGTACTGCCGTGTAGTCCCGAGTGGAGTACTGTGTGCATACTGCCGTGTAGTACTGAGTGGAGTACAGTGCCTGTACTGCCGTGTAGTACCGAGTGGAGTACAGTGCCTGTACTGCCGTGTAGTACTGAGTGGAGTACAGTGCCTGTACTGCCGTGTAGTCCCGTGTGGAGTAATGTGTGTATAGTGCAGTGTAGTACTGAGTGGAGTACAGTGCATGTACTGCCGTGTAGTACCGAGTGGATTACTGTGTGTATAGTGCCGTGTAGTACCGAGTGGAGTACAGTGCCTGTACTGCCGTGTAGTACTGAGTGGTGTACAGTGTGTATAGTGCCGTGTAGTACCGAGTGGAGTACAGTGTGTATAGTGCCGTGTAGTACTGAGTGGAGTACAGTGCATGTACTGCGTGTAGTACAGAGTGGAGTACAGTGCAAGTACTGCCGTGTAGTACTGAGTGGAGTACTGTGCCTGTACTGCCGTGTAGTACTGAGTGGAGTACTGTGTGTATAGTGCCGTGTAGTACCGAGTAGAGTACAGTGGGTGTACTGCCGTGTATTACTGTGTGGAGTACAGTGCCTGTACTGCCGTGTAGTACTGAGTGGAGTACAGTGCCTGTACTGCCGTGTAGTACTGAGTGGAGTACAGTGCCTGTACTGCCGTGTAGTACTGAGTGGAGTACAGTGCCTGTACTGCCGCGTAGTACTGAGTGGAGTACAGTGCCTGTACTGCCGTATAGTACTGAGTGGAGTACAGTGTGTATAGTGCCGTGCAGTACCGAGTGGAGTACCGTGCCTGTACTGCCGTGTAGTACTGAGTGGCGTACAGTGCCTGTACTGCCGTGTAGTACTGAGTGGTGTACAGTGCCTGTACTGCCGTGTAGTCCCGAGTGGAGTACGGTGCCTGTACTGCCGTGTAGTACTGAGTGGAGTACAGTGCCTGTACTGCCGTGTAGTACTGAGTGGAGTACAGTGCCTGTACTGCCGTGTAGTACTGAGTGGAGTACTGTGTGTATAGTGCCGTGTAGTACCGAGTGGAGTACCGTGCCTGTACTGCCGTGTAGTCCCGAGTGGAGTACAGTGCCTGTACTGCCGTGTAGTACTGAGTGGAGTACTGTGTGTATAGTGCCGTGTAGTACCGACTGGAGTACAGTTCCTGTACTGCCGTGTAGTACTGAGTGGAGAACAGTGCCTGTACTGCCGTGTATTACTGAGTGCAGTACAGTGCCTGTACTGCCGTGTAGTCCCGAATGGAGTACTGTGTGTATAGTGCCGTGTAGTACGGGGTGGAGTACAGTGCCTATACTGCCGTGTAGTACTGAGTGGAGTACAGTGCCTGTACTAACGTGTAGTCCCGAGAGGAGTACTGTGTGTTTAGTGTAGTGTAGTACTGAGTGGTGTACAATGCCTGTACTGCCGTGTAGTACTGAGTGGAGTACAGTGCCTGTACTCCCGTGTAGTCCCGAGTGGAGTACTGTGTGTATAGTGCCGTGTAGTACTGAGTGGAGTACAGTGCCTGTACTGCCGTGTACTCCTGAATTGAGTACTGTTTGTATAGTGCCGTGTAGTACCGAGTGGAGTACACTGCATGTACTGCCGTGTAGTACCGAGTGGAGTACTGTGTGTATCGTGCGGTGTAGTACCGAGTGGAGTACATTGCATGTACTGCGGTGTAGTACCGAGTGGAGTACTGTGTGTATAGTGCCGTGTAGTACCGAGTGGAGTACAGTGCCTCTACTGCCGTGTAGTACTGAGTGGAGTACAGTGCGTGTACTGCCGTGTAGTCCCGAGTGGAGTACAGTGCCTGTACTAACGTGTAGTCCCGAGAGGAGTACTGTGTGTTTAGTGTAGTGTAGTACTGAGTGGTGTACAATGCCTGTACTGCCGTGTAGTACTGAGTGGAGTACAGTGCCTGTACTCCCGTGTAGTCCCGAGTGGAGTACTGTGTGTATAGTGCCGTGTAGTACTGAGTGGAGTACAGTGCCTGTACTGCTGTGTAGTCCGGAGTGGAGTACAGTGCCTGTACTGCCGTGTAGTCCTGAGTGGAGTACTGTGTGTATAGTGCCGTGTAGTACCGAGGGGAGTACAGTGCCTGTACTGCCGTGTAGTACTAAGTGGAGTACAGTGGCTGTACTGCCGTGTAGTCCCGAGTGTAGTACTGTGTGTATAGTGCAGTGTAGTGCTGAGAGGTGTACAGTGCTTGTACTGCCGTGTAGTACTGAGTGGAGTACAGTGCCTGTACTGCCGTGTAGTACTGGGTGGAGTACAGTGCCTGTACTGCCTTGTAGTACCGAGTGGGGGACTGTGTGTATACTGCTGTGTAGTACCGAGTGGAGTACAGTGCCGTACTGCCGTGTAGTAGTGAGTGGAGTACTGTGCCTGTACTGCCGTGTGGTACTGAGTGGAGTACTGTGTGTATAGTGCCGTGTAGTACCGCGTGGAGTACAGTGGGTGTAGTGCCGTGTAGTACTGAGTGGAGTAGAGTGCCTGTACTGCCGTGTAGAACTGAGTGGAGTACAGTGCCTGTAATGCCGTGTAGTACCGAGTGGAGTACTGTGTGTATAGTGCCGTGTAGTACACAGTGAAGTACAGTGCCTGTGCTGCCGTGTAGAACTGAGTGGAGTACAGTGCCTGTAATGCCGTGTAGTACCGAGTGGAGTACTCTGTGTATAGTGCCGTGTAGTACTGAGTGGAGTACATTGCCTGTACTGCCGTGCAGTCCCGAGTGGAGTACTGTGTGTATAGTGCCGTGTAGTACTGAGTGGAGTACAGTGCCTGTACTGCCGTGCAGTACTGAGTGGGTACAGTGCCTGTACTGCCGTGTAGTACCGAGTGGAGTACTGTGTGTATACTGCCGTGTAGTACTGAGTGGAGTACAGTACCTGTACTGCCGTGTAGTACCGAGTGGGGGACTGTGTGTATACTGCCGTGTAGTACTGAGTGGAGTACAGTGCCTGTACTGCCGAGTAGTCCCGAGTGGAGTACTGTGTGTATAGTGCAGTGTAGTACTGAGTGGAGTACAGTGGATGTACTGCCGTGTAGTCCCGAGTGGAGTACTGTATGTATAGTGCAGTATAGTACTGAGTGGAGTACAGTGCCTGTACTGCCGTGTATACCGAGTGGAGTACAGTGCCTTTACTGCCGTGTAGTCCCGAGTGGAGTACTGTGTGCATACTGCCGTGTATTACTGAGTGGAGTACAGTGCCTGTACTGCCGTGTAGTAGCGAGTGGGGGACTGTGTGTGTACTGCCGTGTAGTACTGAGTAGAGTACAGTGCCTGTTCTGCCGTGTAGTACCGAGTGGAGTACTGTGTGTATAGTGCCGTGTAGTACCGAGTGGAGTACAGTGCCTGTACTGCCGTGTACTACTGAGTGGAGTACAGTGCCTGTAATGCCGTGTAGTACCGAGTGGAGTAATGTGTGTATAGTGCCGTGTAGTACCGAGTGGAGTACAGTGCCTGTACTGCCGTGTAGTACTGAGTGGAGTACAGTGCCTGTACTGCCGTGTAGTCCCGAGTGGAGTACAATGCATGTACTGGCGTGTAGTACTGATTGGAGTACAGTGCCTGTACTGCCGTGTAGTACAGAGTGGAGTACAGTGCTTGTATTGCCGTGTAGTACTGAGTGGAGTACAGTGCCTGTACTGCTGTGTAGTGCGCAGTTGAGTACTGTGTGTATAGTGCAGTGTAGTACTGAGTGGAGTACAGTGCATGTACTGCCGTGTAGTCCCGAGTGGAGTACTCTGTGTATAGTGCAGTGTAGTACTGAGTGGAGTACAGTGCCTGTACTGCCGTGTAGTACCGAGTGGAGTACAGTGCCTGTACTGCCGTGTAGTCCCGAGTGGAGTACTGTGTGCATACTGCCGTGTAGTACTGAGTGGAGTACAGTGCCTGTACTGCCGTGTAGTACCGAGTGGAGTACAGTGCCTGTACTGCCGTGTAGTACTGAGTGGAGTACAGTGCCTGTACTGCCGTGTAGTCCCGTGTGGAGTAATGTGTGTATAGTGCAGTGTAGTACTGAGTGGAGTACAGTGCATGTACTGCCGTGTAGTACCGAGTGGATTACTGTGTGTATAGTGCCGTGTAGTACCGAGTGGAGTACAGTGCCTGTACTGCCGTGTAGTACTGAGTGGTGTACAGTGTGTATAGTGCCGTGTAGTACCGAGTGGAGTACAGTGTGTATAGTGCCGTGTAGTACTGAGTGGAGTACAGTGCATGCACTGCGTGTAGTACAGAGTGGAGTACAGTGCAAGTACTGCCGTGTAGTACTGAGTGGAGTACTGTGCCTGTACTGCCGTGTAGTACTGAGTGGAGTACTGTGTGTATAGTGCCGTGTAGTACCGAGTGGAGTACAGTGGGTGTACTGCCGTGTATTACTGTGTGGAGTACAGTGCCTGTACTGCCGTGTAGTACTGAGTGGAGTACAGTGCATGTACTGCCGTGTAGTACTGAGTGGAGTACAGTGCCTGTACTGCCGTGTAGTACTGAGTGGAGTACAGTGCCTGTACTGCCGCGTAGTACTGAGTGGAGTACAGTGCCTGTACTTGCGTATAGTACTGAGTGGAGTACAGTGTGTATAGTGCCGTGCAGTACCGAGTGGAGTACCGTGCCTGTACTGCCGTGTAGTACTGAGTGGCGTACAGTGCCTGTACTGCCGTGTAGTACTGAGTGGTGTACAGTGCCTGTACTGCCGTGTAGTCCCGAGTGGAGTACGGTGCCTGTACTGCCGTGTAGTACTGAGTGGAGTACAGTGCCTGTACTGCCGTGTAGTACTGAGTGGAGTACAGTGCCTGTACTGCCGTGTAGTACTGAGTGGAGTACTGTGTGTATAGTGCCGTGTAGTACCGAGTGGAGTACCGTGCCTGTACTGCCGTGTAGTCCCGAGTGGAGTACAGTGCCTGTACTGCCGTGTAGTACTGAGTGGAGTACTGTGTGTATAGTGCCGTGTAGTACCGAGTGGAGTACAGTGCCTGTACTGCCGTGTAGTACTGAGTGGAGAACAGTGCCTGTACTGCCGTGTATTACTGAGTGCAGTACAGTGCATGTACTGCCGTGTAGTCCCGAATGGAGTACTGTGTGTATAGTGCCGTGTAGTACGGAGTGGAGTACAGTGCCTGTACTGCCGTGTAGTACTGCGTGGAGTACAGTGCCTGTACTAACGTGTAGTCCCGAGAGGAGTACTGTGTGTTTAGTGTAGTGTAGTACTGACTGGTGTACAATGCCTGTACTGCCGTGTAGTACTGAGTGGAGTACAGTGCCTGTACTCCCGTGTAGTCCCGAGTGGAGTACTGTGTGTATAGTGCCGTGTAGTACTGAGTGGAGTACAGTGCCTGTACTGCTGTGTAGTCCGGAGTGGAGTACAGTGCCTGTACTGCCGTGTAGTCCTGAGTGGATTACTGTGTGTATAGTGCCGTGTAGTACCGAGGGGAGTACAGTGCCTGTACTGCCGTGTAGTACTAAGTGGAGTACAGTGGCTGTACTGCCGTGTAGTCCCGAGTGTAGTACTGTGTGTATAGTGCAGTGTAGTGCTGAGTGGTGTACAGTGCTTGTACTGCCGTGTAGTACTGAGTGGAGTACAGTGCCTGTACTGCCGTGTAGTACTGGGTGGAAGACAGTGCCTGTACTGCCGTGTAGTACCGAGAGGGGGACTGTGTGTACACTGCCGTGTAGTACTGAGTGGAGTACAGTGCCTGTACTGCTGTGTAGTGCGCAGTTGAGTACTGTGTGTATAGTGCAGTGTAGTACTGAGTGGAGTACAGTGCATGTACTGCCGTGTAGTCCCGAGTGGAGTACTCTGTGTATAGTGCAGTGTAGTACTGAGTGGAGTACAGTGCCTGTACTGCCGTGTAGTACCGAGTGGAGTACAGTGCCTGTACTGCCGTGTAGTCCCGAGTGGAGTACTGTGTGCATACTGCCGTGTAGTACTGAGTGGAGTACAGTGCCTGTACTGCCGTGTAGTACCGAGTGGAGTACAGTGCCTGTACTGCCGTGTAGTACTGAGTGGAGTACAGTGCCTGTACTGCCGTGTAGTCCCGTGTGGAGTAATGTGTGTATAGTGCAGTGTAGTACTGAGTGGAGTACAGTGCATGTACTGCCGTGTAGTACCGAGTGGATTACTGTGTGTATAGTGCCGTGTAGTACCGAGTGGAGTACAGTGCCTGTACTGCCGTGTAGTACTGAGTGGTGTACAGTGTGTATAGTGCCGTGTAGTACCGAGTGGAGTACAGTGTGTATAGTGCCGTGTAGTACTGAGTGGAGTACAGTGCATGTACTGCGTGTAGTACAGAGTGGAGTACAGTGCAAGTACTGCCGTGTAGTACTGAGTGGAGTACTGTGCCTGTACTGCCGTGTAGTACTGAGTGGAGTACTGTGTGTATAGTGCCGTGTAGTACCGAGTGGAGTACAGTGGGTGTACTGCCGTGTATTACTGTGTGGAGTACAGTGCCTGTACTGCCGTGTAGTACTGAGTGGAGTACAGTGCCTGTACTGCCGTGTAGTACTGAGCGGAGTACAGTGCCTGTACTGCCGTGTAGTACTGAGTGGAGTACAGTGCCTGTACTGCCGCGTAGTACTGAGTGGAGTACAGTCCCTGTACTGCCGTATAGTACTGAGTGGAGTACAGTGTGTATAGTGCCGTGCAGTACCGAGTGGAGTACCGTGCCTGTACTGCCGTGTAGTACTGAGTGGCGTACAGTGCCTGTACTGCCGTGTAGTACTGAGTGGTGTACAGTGCCTGTACTGCCGTGTAGTCCCGAGTGGAGTACGGTGCCTGTACTGCCGTGTAGTACTGAGTGGAGTACAGTGCCTGTACTGCCGTGTAGTACTGAGTGGAGTACAGTGCCTGTACTGCCGTGTAGTACTGAGTGGAGTACTGTGTGTATAGTGCCGTGTAGTACCGAGTGGAGTACCGTGCCTGTACTGCCGTGTAGTCCCGAGTGGAGTACAGTGCCTGTACTGCCGTGTAGTACTGAGTGGAGTACTGTGTGTATAGTGCCGTGTAGTACCGAGTGGAGTACAGTGCCTGTACTGCCGTGTAGTACTGAGTGGAGAACAGTGCCTGTACTTCCGTGTATTACTGAGTGCAGTACAGTGCCTGTACAGCCGTGTAGTACTGAGTGGAGTACAGTGCCTGTACTGCCGTGTACTCCTGAATTGAGTACTGTTTGTATAGTGCCGTGTAGTACCGAGTGGAGTACACTGCATGTACTGCCGTGTAGTACCGAGTGGAGTACTGTGTGTATCGTGCGGTGTAGTACCGAGTGGAGTACATTGCATGTACTGCGGTGTAGTACCGAGTGGAGTACTGTGTGTATAGTGCCGTGTAGTACCGAGTGGAGTACAGTGCCTCTACTGCCGTGTAGTACTGAGTGGAGTACAGTGCCTGTACTGCCGTGTAGTCCCGAGTGGAGTACAGTGCCTGTACTGCCGTGTAGTAGTGAGTGGATTACTGTGCCTGTACTGCCGTGTGGTACTGAGTGGAGTACTGTGTGTATAGTGCCGTGTAGTACCGAGTGGAGTACAGTGCCTGTATTGCCGTGTAGTACCGAGTGGAGTACTGTGTGTATAGTGCCGTGTAGTACCGAGTGGAGTACTGTGTGCATACTGCCGTGTAGTAATGAGTGGAGTACAGTACCTGTACTGCCGTGTAGTACCGAGTGGAGTACTGTGTGTATAGTGCCGTGTAGTACCGAGTGGAGTACAGTGCCTGTACTACCGTGTAGTACTGAGTGGAGTACAGTGCCTGTACTGCCGTGTAGTCCCGAGTGGAGTACAGTGCCTGTACTGCCGTGTAGTAGTGAGTGGAGTACTGTGCCTGTACTGCCGTGTGGTACTGAGTGGAGTACTGTGTGTATAGTGCCGTGTAGTACCGCGTGGAGTACAGTGGGTGTAGTGCCGTGTAGTACTGAGTGGAGTAGAGTGCCTGTACTGCCGTGTAGAACTGAGTGGAGTACAGTGCCTGTAATGCCGTGTAGTACCGAGTGGAGTACTGTGTGTATAGTGCCGTGTAGTACACAGTGGAGTACAGTGCCTGTGCTGCCGTGTAGAACTGAGTGGAGTACAGTGCCTGTAATGCCGTGTAGTACCGAGTGGAGTACTCTGTGTATAGTGCCGTGTAGTACTGAGTGGAGTACATTGCCTGTACTGCCGTGCAGTCCCGAGTGGAGTACTGTGTGTATAGTGCCGTGTAGTACTGAGTGGAGTACAGTGCCTGTACTGCCGTGCAGTACTGAGTGGGTACAGTGCCTGTACTGCCGTGTAGTACCGAGTGGAGTACTGTGTGTATACTGCCGTGTAGTACTGAGTGGAGTACAGTACCTGTACTGCCGTGTAGTACCGAGTGGGGGACTGTGTGTATACTGCCGTGTAGTACTGAGTGGAGTACAGTGCCTGTACTGCCGAGTAGTCCCGAGTGGAGTACTGTGTGTATAGTGCAGTGTAGTACTGAGTGGAGTACAGTGGATGTACTGCCGTGTAGTCCCGAGTGGAGTACTGTATGTATAGTGCAGTATAGTACTGAGTGGAGTACAGTGCCTGTACTGCCGTGTATACCGAGTGGAGTACAGTGCCTTTACTGCCGTGTAGTCCCGAGTGGAGTACTGTGTGCATACTGCCGTGTATTACTGAGTGGAGTACAGTGCCTGTACTGCCGTGTAGTAGCGAGTGGGGGACTGTGTGTGTACTGCCGTGTAGTACTGAGTAGAGTACAGTGCCTGTTCTGCCGTGTAGTACCGAGTGGAGTACTGTGTGTATAGTGCCGTGTAGTACCGAGTGGAGTACAGTGCCTGTACTGCCGTGTACTACTGAGTGGAGTACAGTGCCTGTAATGCCGTGTAGTACCGAGTGGAGTACTGTGTGTATAGTGCCGTGTAGTACCGAGTGGAGTACAGTGCCTGTACTGCCGTGTAGTACTGAGTGGAGTACAGTGCCTGTACTGCCGTGTAGTCCCGAGTGGAGTACAATGCCTGTACTGCCGTGTAGTACTGATTGGAGTACAGTGCCTGTACTGCCGTGTAGTACAGAGTGGAGTACAGTGCTTGTATTGCCGTGTAGTACTGAGTGGAGTACAGTGCCTGTACTGCTGTGTAGTGCGCAGTTGAGTACTGTGTGTATAGTGCAGTGTAGTACTGAGTGGAGTACAGTGCATGTACTGCCGTGTAGTCCCGAGTGGAGTACTCTGTGTATAGTGCAGTGTAGTACTGAGTGGAGTACAGTGCCTGTACTGCCGTGTAGTACCGAGTGGAGTACAGTGCCTGTACTGCCGTGTAGTCCCGAGTGGAGTACTGTGTACATACTGCCGTGTAGTACTGAGTGGAGTACAGTGCCTGTACTGCCGTGTAGTACCGAGTGGAGTGCAGTGCCTGTACTGCCGTGTTGTACTGAGTGGAGTACAGTGCCTGTACTGCCGTGTAGTCCCGTGTGGAGTAATGTGTGTATAGTGCAGTGTAGTACTGAGTGGAGTACAGTGCATGTACTGCCGTGTAGTACCGAGTGGATTACTGTGTGTATAGTGCCGTGTAGTACCGAGTGGAGTACAGTGCCTGTACTGCCGTGTAGTACTGAGTGGTGTACAGTGTGTATAGTGCCGTGTAGTACCGAGTAGAGTACAGTGTGTATAGTGCCGTGTAGTACTGAGTGGTGTACAGTGCATGTACTGCGTGTAGTACAGAGTGGAGTACAGTGCAAGTACTGCCGTGTAGTACTGAGTGGAGTACAGTTCATGTACTCCCGTGTAGTACCGAGTGGAGTGCAGTGCCTGTACTGCCGTGTAGTACTGAGTGGAGTACAGTGCCTGTACTGCCGTGTAGTACTGAGTGGAATACAGTGCCTGTACTGGAGTGTATTACCTAGTGGAGTACAGTGTGTATAGTGCCGTCTAGTACCGAGTGGAGTACAGTGTGTATAGTGCCGTGTAGTACTGAGTGGAGTACAGTGCCTGTACTCCCGTGTAGTACCGAGTGGAGTGCAGTGCCTGTACTGCCGTGTAGTACTGAGTGGGTACAGTGCCTGTACTGCCGTGTAGTACCGTGCGGAGTACTGTGTGTATACTGCCGTGTAGTACTGAGTGGAGTATAGTATCTGTACTGCCGTGTGGTACCGAGTGGAGTACTGTGTGCATACTGCCATGTAGTACTGAGTGGAGTACAGTGCCTCTACTGGCGTGTAGTACCGAGTGGAGTACTGTGTGTATAGTGTCGTGTAGTACCGAGTGGAGTACAGTGTCATACTGCCGTGTAGTACTGAGTGGAGTACAGTCCCTGAACTGCCGTGTAGTACCGAGTGGAGTACTGTGTGTATAGTGCCTTGTAGTACCGAGTGGAGTAAAGTGCATGTACTGCCGTGCAGTACCGAGTGGAGTACTGTGTGTATAGTGCGGTGTAGTACCGAGTGGAGTACAGTGCATGTACTGCCGTGTAATCCCGAGTGGAGTACTGTGTGTATAGTGCCGTGTAGTACCGAGTGGAGTAAAGTGCCTGTATTGCCGTGTAGTACCGAGTGGAGTACTGTGTGTATAGTGCCGTGTAGTACCGAGTGGAGTGCTGTGTCCATACTGCCGTGTAGTACAGAGTGGAGTACAGTACCTGTACTGCCGTGTAGTACCGAGTGGAGTACTGTGTGTATAGTGCCGTGTAGTACCGAGTGGAGTACAATGCCTGTATTTTCGTGTAGTACTGAGTGGAGTAGAGTGCCTGAAGTGCCGTGTAGTCCCGAGTGGAGTACAGTGCCTGTACTGCCGTGTAGTTGTGAGTGGAGTACTGTGCCTGTACTGCCGTGTAGTACTGAGTGGAGTACTGTGTGTATAGTGCCGTGTAGTACCGAGTGGAGTACAGTGGGTGTACTGCCGTGTATTACTGTGTGGAGTACAGTGCCTGTACTGCCGTGTAGTACTGAGTGGAGTACAGTGCCTGTACTGCCGTGTAGTACTGAGTGGAGTACAGTGCCTGTACTGCCGTGTAGTACTGAGTGGAGTACAGTGCCTGTACTGCCGCGTAGTACTGAGTGGAGTACAGTGCCTGTACTGCCGTATAGTACTGAGTGGAGTACAGTGTGTATAGTGCCGTGCAGTACCGAGTGGAGTACCGTGCCTGTATTGCCGTGTAGTACTGAGTGGCGTACAGTGCCTGTACTGCCGTGTAGTACTGAGTGGTGTACAGTGCCTGTACTGCCGTGTAGTCCCGAGTGGAGTACGGTGCCTGTACTGCCGTGTAGTACTGAGTGGAGTACAGTGCCTGTACTGCCGTGTAGTACTGAGTGGAGTACAGTGCCTGTACTGCCGTGTAGTACTGAGTGGAGTACTGTGTGTATAGTGCCGTGTAGTACCGAGTGGAGTACCGTGCCTGTACTGCCGTGTAGTCCCGAGTGGAGTACAGTGCCTGTACTGCCGTGTAGTACTGAGTGGAGTACTGTGTGTATAGTGCCGTGTAGTACCGAGTGGAGTACAGTGCCTGTACTGCCGTGTAGTACGGAGTGGAGAACAGTGCCTGTACTGCCGTGTATTACTGAGTGCAGTACAGTGCCTGTACTGCCGTGTAGTCCCGAATGGAGTACTGTGTGTATACTGCCGTGTAGTACGGAGTGGAGTACAGTGCCTGTACTGCCGTGTAGTACTGAGTGGAGTACAGTGCCTGTACTAACGTGTAGTCCCGAGAGGAGTACTGTGTGTTTAGTGTAGTGTAGTACTGAGTGGTGTACAATGCCTGTACTGCCGTGTAGTACTGAGTGGAGTACAGTGCCTGTACTCCCGTGTAGTCCCGAGTGGAGTACTGTGTGTATAGTGCCGTGTAGTACTGAGTGGAGTACAGTGCCTGTACTGCTGTGTAGTCCGGAGTGGAGTACAGTGCCTGTACTGCCGTGTAGTCCTGAGTGGAGTACTGTGTGTATAGTGCCGTGTAGTACCGAGGGGAGTACAGTGCCTGTACTGCCGTGTAGTACTAAGTGGAGTACAGTGGCTATACTGCCGTGTAGTCCCGAGTGTAGTACTGTGTGTATAGTGCAGTGTAGTGCTGAGTGGTGTACAGTGCTTGTACTGCCGTGTAGTACTGAGTGGAGTACAGTGCCTGTACTGCCGTGTAGTACTGGGTGGAGTACAGTGCCTGTACTGCCGTGTAGTACCGAGTGGGGGACTGTGTGTATACTGCTGTGTAGTACCGAGTGGAGTACAGTGCCGTACTGCCGTGTAGTACCGAGTGGAGTACTGTGTGTACAGTGCCGTGTAGTACCGAGTGGAGTACAGTGCCTGTACTGTCGTGTAGTACCGAGTGGAGTACTGTGTGTATAGTGCCGTGTAGTACCGAGTGGAGTACAGTGCTTGTACTGCTGTGTAGTACCGAGTGGAGTACTGTGTGCATACTGCCGTGTAGTACTGTGTGGAGTACAGTGCCTGTACTGCCGTGTAGTCCCGAGTGGAGTACTGTGTGCATACTGCCGTGTAGTACTGAGTGGAGTACAGTGCCTGTACTGCCGTGTAGTACCGAGTGGAGTACAGTGCCTGTACTGCCGTGTAGTACTGAGTGGAGTACAGTGCCTGTAGTGCCGTGTAGTCCCGTGTGGAGTAATGTGTGTATAGTGCAGTGTAGTACTGAGTGGAGTACAGTGCATGTACTGCCGTGTAGTACCGAGTGGATTACTGTGTGTATAGTGCCGTGTAGTACCGAGTGGAGTACAGTGCCTGTACTGCCGTGTAGTACTGAGTGGTGTACAGTGTGTATAGTGCCGTGTAGTACCGAGTGGAGTACAGTGTGTATAGTGCCGTGTAGTACTGAGTGGAGTACAGTGCATGTACTGCGTGTAGTACAGAGTGGAGTACAGTGCAAGTACTGCCGTGTAGTACTGAGTGGAGTACAGTTCATGTACTCCCGTGTAGTACCGAGTGGAGTGCAGTGCCTGTACTGCCGTGTAGTACTGAGTGGAGTACAGTGCCTGTACTGCCGTGTAGTACTGAGTGGAATACAGTGCCTGTACTGGAGTGTATTACCTAGTGGAGTACAGTGTGTATAGTGCCGTCTAGTACCGAGTGGAGTACAGTGTGTATAGTGCCGTGTAGTACTGAGTGGAGTACAGTGCCTGTACTCCCGTGTAGTACCGAGTGGAGTGCAGTGCCTGTACTGCCGTGTAGTACTGAGTGGGTACAGTGCCTGTACTGCCGTGTAGTACCGTGCGGAGTACTGTGTGTATACTGCCGTGTAGTACTGAGTGGAGTACAGTATCTGTACTGCCGTGTGGTACCGAGTGGAGTACTGTGTGCATACTGCCATGTAGTACTGAGTGGAGTACAGTGCCTGTACTGCCGTGTAGTACCGAGTGGAGTACTGTGTGTATAGTGTCGTGTAGTACCGAGTGGAGTACAGTGTCATACTGCCGTGTAGTACTGAGTGGAGTACAGTCCCTGAACTGCCGTGTAGTACCGAGTGGAGTACTGTGTGTATAGTGCCGTGTAGTACCGAGTGGAGTAAAGTGCATGTACTGCCGTGCAGTACCGAGTGGAGTACTGTGTGTATAGAGCGGTGTAGTACCGAGTGGAGTACAGTGCATGTACTGCCGTGTAATCCCGAGTGGAGTACTGTGTGTATAGTGCCGTGTAGTACCGAGTGGAGTAAAGTGCCTGTATTGCCGTGTAGTACCGAGTGGAGTACTGTGTGTATAGTGCCGTGTAGTACCGAGTGGAGTGCTGTGTCCATACTGCCGTGTAGTACAGAGTGGAGTACAGTACCTGTACTGCCGTGTAGTACCGAGTGGAGTACTGTGTGTATAGTGCCGTGTAGTACCGAGTGGAGTACAATGCCTGTATTTTCGTGTAGTACTGAGTGGAGTAGAGTGCCTGAAGTGCCGTGTAGTCCCGAGTTGAGTACAGTGCCTGTACTGCCGTGTAGTACTGAGTGGCGTACAGTGCCTGTACTGCCGTGTAGTACTGAGTGGTGTACAGTGCCTGTACTGCCGTGTAGTCCCGAGTGGAGTACGGTGCCTGTACTGCCGTGTAGTACTGAGTGGAGTACAGTGCCTGTACTGCCGTGTAGTACTGAGTGGAGTACAGTGCCTGTACTGCCGTGTAGTACTGAGTGGAGTACTGTGTGTATAGTGCCGTGTAGTACCGAGTGGAGTACCGTGCCTGTACTGCCGTGTAGTCCCGAGTGGAGTACAGTGCCTGTACTGCCGTGTAGTACTGAGTGGAGTACTGTGTGTATAGTGCCGTGTAGTACCGAGTGGAGTACAGTGCCTGTACTGCCGTGTAGTACTGAGTGGAGAACAGTGCCTGTACTGCCGTGTATTACTGAGTGCAGTACAGTGCCTGTACAGCCGTGTAGTCCCGAATGGAGTACTGTGTGTATAGTGCCGTGTAGTACGGAGTGGAGTACAGTGCCTGTACTGCCGTGTAGTACTGAGTGGAGTACAGTGCCTGTACTAACGTGTAGTCCCGAGAGGAGTACTGTGTGTTTAGTGTAGTGTAGTACTGAGTGGTGTACAATGCCTGTACTGCCGTGTAGTACTGAGTGGAGTACAGTGCCTGTACTCCCGTGTAGTCCCGAGTGGAGTACTGTGTGTATAATGCCGTGTAGTACTGAGTGGAGTACAGTGCCTGTACTGCTGTGTAGTCCGGAGTGGAGTACAGTGCCTGTACTGCCGTGTAGTCCTGAGTGGAGTACTGTGTGTATAGTGCCGTGTAGTACCGAGGGGAGTACAGTGCCTGTACTGCCGTGTAGTACTAAGTGGAGTACAGTGGCTGTACTGCCGTGTAGTCCCGAGTGTAGTACTGTGTGTATAGTGCAGTGTAGTGCTGAGTGGTGTACAGTGCTTGTACTGCCGTGTAGTACTGAGTGGAGTACAGTGCCTGTACTGCCGTGTAGTACTGGGTGGAGTACAGTGCCTGTACTGCCGTGTAGTACCGAGTGGGGGACTGTGTGTATACTGCTGTGTAGTACCGAGTGGAGTACAGTGCCGTACTGCCGTGTAGTACCGAGTGGAGTACTGTGTGTACAGTGCCGTGTAGTACCGAGTGGAGTACAGTGCCTGTACTGTCGTGTAGTACCGAGTGGAGTACTGTGTGTATAGTGCCTGTAGTACCGAGTGGAGTACAGTGCTTGTACTGCTGTGTAGTACCGAGTGGAGTACTGTGTGCATACTGCCGTGTAGTACTGTGTGGAGTATAGTGCCTGTACTGCCGTGTAGTACCGGGTGGAGTACTGTTTGTATAGTGCCGTGTAGTACCGAGTGGAGTACACTGCATGTACTGCCGTGTAGTACCGAGTGGAGTACTGTGTGTATCGTGCGGTGTAGTACCGAGTGGAGTACATTGCATGTACTGCGGTGTAGTACCGAGTGGAGTACTGTGTGTATAGTGCCGTGTAGTACCGAGTGGAGTACAGTGCCTCTACTGCCGTGTAGTACTGAGTGGAGTACAGTGCCTGTACTGCCGTGTAGTCCCGAGTGGAGTACAGTGCCTGTACTGCCGTGTAGTAGTGAGTGGATTACTGTGCCTGTACTGCCGTGTGGTACTGAGTGGAGTACTCTGTGTATAGTGCCGTGTAGTACCGAGTGGAGTACAGTGCCTGTATTGCCGTGTAGTACCGAGTGGAGTACTGTGTGTATAGTGCCGTGTAGTACCGAGTGGAGTACTGTGTGCATACTGCCGTGTAGTAATGAGTGGAGTACAGTACCTGTACTGCCGTGTAGTACCGAGTGGAGTACTGTGTGTATAGTGCCGTGTAGTACCGAGTGGAGTACAGTGCCTGTACTGCCGTGTAGTACTGAGTGGAGTACAGTGCCTGTACTGCCGTGTAGTCCCGAGTGGAGTACAGTGCCTGTACTGCCGTGTAGTAGTGAGTGGAGTACTGTGCCTGTACTGCCGTGTGGTACTGAGTGGAGTACTGTGTGTATAGTGCCGTGTAGTACCGCGTGGAGTACAGTGGGTGTAGTGCCGTGTAGTACTGAGTGGAGTAGAGTGCCTGTACTGCCGTGTAGAACTGAGTGGAGTACAGTGCCTGTAATGCCGTGTAGTACCGAGTGGAGTACTGTGTGTATAGTGCCGTGTAGTACACAGTGGAGTACAGTGCCTGTGCTGCCGTGTAGAACTGAGTGGAGTACAGTGCCTGTAATGCCGTGTAGTACCGAGTGGAGTACTCTGTGTATAGTGCCGTGTAGTACTGAGTGGAGTACATTGCCTGTACTGCCGTGCAGTCCCGAGTGGAGTACTGTGTGTATAGTGCCGTGTAGTACTGAGTGGAGTACAGTGCCTGTACTGCCGTGCAGTACTGAGTGGGTACAGTGCCTGTACTGCCGTGTAGTACCGAGTGGAGTACTGTGTGTATACTGCCGTGTAGTACTGAGTGGAGTACAGTACCTGTACTGCCGTGTAGTACCGAGTGGGGGACTGTGTGTATACTGCCGTGTAGTACTGAGTGGAGTACAGTGCCTGTACTGCCGAGTAGTCCCGAGTGGAGTACTGTGTGTATAGTGCAGTGTAGTACTGAGTGGAGTACAGTGGATGTACTGCCGTGTAGTCCCGAGTGGAGTACTGTATGTATAGTGCAGTATAGTACTGAGTGGAGTACAGTGCCTGTACTGCCGTGTATACCGAGTGGAGTACAGTGCCTTTACTGCCGTGTAGTCCCGAGTGGAGTACTGTGTGCATACTGCCGTGTATTACTGAGTGGAGTACAGTGCCTGTACTGCCGTGTAGTAGCGAGTGGGGGACTGTGTGTGTACTGCCGTGTAGTACTGAGTAGAGTACAGTGCCTGTTCTGCCGTGTAGCACCGAGTGGAGTACTGTGTGTATAGTGCCGTGTAGTACCGAGTGGAGTACAGTGCCTGTACTGCCGTGTACTACTGAGTGGAGTACAGTGCCTGTAATGCCGTGTAGTACCGAGTGGAGTACTGTGTGTATAGTGCCGTGTAGTACCGAGTGGAGTACAGTGCCTGTACTGCCGTGTAGTACTGAGTGGAGTACAGTGCCTGTACTGCCGTGTAGTCCCGAGTGGAGTACAATGCCTGTACTGCCGTGTAGTACTGATTGGAGTACAGTGCCTGTACTGCCGTGTAGTACAGAGTGGAGTACAGTGCTTGTATTGCCGTGTAGTACTGAGTGGGGTACAGTGCCTGTACTGCTGTGTAGTGCGCAGTTGAGTGCTGTGTGTATAGTGCAGTGTAGTACTGAGTGGAGTACAGTGCATGTACTGCCGTGTAGTCCCGAGTGGAGTACTCTGTGTATAGTGCAGTGTAGTACTGAGTGGAGTACAGTGCCTGTACTGCCGTGTAGTACCGAGTGGAGTACAGTGCCTGTACTGCCGTGTAGTCCCGAGTGGAGTACTGTGTGCATACTGCCGTGTAGTACTGAGTGGAGTACAGTGCCTGTACTGCCGTGTAGTACCGAGTGGAGTACAGTGCCTGTACTGCCGTGTAGTACTGAGTGGAGTACAGTGCCTGTACTGCCGTGTAGTCCCGTGTGGAGTAATGTGTGTATAGTGCAGTGTAGTACTGAGTGGAGTACAGTGCATGTACTGCCGTGTAGTACCGAGTGGATTACTGTGTGTATAGTGCCGTGTAGTACCGAGTGGAGTACAGTGCCTGTACTGCCGTGTAGTACTGAGTGGTGTACAGTGTGTATAGTGCCGTGTAGTACCGAGTGGAGTACAGTGTGTATAGTGCCGTGTAGTACTGAGTGGAGTACAGTGCATGTACTGCGTGTAGTACAGAGTGGAGTACAGTGCAAGTACTGCCGTGTAGTACTGAGTGGAGTACTGTGCCTGTACTGCCGTGTAGTACTGAGTGGAGTACTGTGTGTATAGTGCCGTGTAGTACCGAGTAGAGTACAGTGGGTGTACTGCCGTGTATTACTGTGTGGAGTACAGTGCCTGTACTGCCGTGTAGTACTGAGTGGAGTACAGTGCCTGTACTGCCGTGTAGTACTGAGTGGAGTACAGTGCCTGTACTGCCGTGTAGTACTGAGTGGAGTACAGTGCCTGTACTGCCGCGTAGTACTGAGTGGAGTACAGTGCCTGTACTGCCGTATAGTACTGAGTGGAGTACAGTGTGTATAGTGCCGTGCAGTACCGAGTGGAGTACCGTGCCTGTACTGCCGTGTAGTACTGAGTGGCGTACAGTGCCTGTACTGCCGTGTAGTACTGAGTGGTGTACAGTGCCTGTACTGCCGTGTAGTCCCGAGTGGAGTACGGTGCCTGTACTGCCGTGTAGTACTGAGTGGAGTACAGTGCTTGTACTGCCGTGTAGTACTGAGTGGAGTACAGTGCCTGTACTGCCGTGTAGTACTGAGTGGAGTACTGTGTGTATAGTGCCGTGTAGTACCGAGTGGAGTACCGTGCCTGTACTGCCGTGTAGTCCCGAGTGGAGTACAGTGCCTGTACTGCCGTGTAGTACTGAGTGGAGTACTGTGTGTATAGTGCCGTGTAGTACCGACTGGAGTACAGTTCCTGTACTGCCGTGTAGTACTGAGTGGAGAACAGTGCCTGTACTGCCGTGTATTACTGAGTGCAGTACAGTGCCTGTACTGCCGTGTAGTCCCGAATGGAGTACTGTGTGTATAGTGCCGTGTAGTACGGGGTGGAGTACAGTGCCTATACTGCCGTGTAGTACTGAGTGGAGTACAGTGCCTGTACTAACGTGTAGTCCCGAGAGGAGTACTGTGTGTTTAGTGTAGTGTAGTACTGAGTGGTGTACAATGCCTGTACTGCCGTGTAGTACTGAGTGGAGTACAGTGCCTGTACTCCCGTGTAGTCCCGAGTGGAGTACTGTGTGTATAGTGCCGTGTAGTACTGAGTGGAGTACAGTGCCTCTACTGCCGTGTACTCCTGAATTGAGTACTGTTTGTATAGTGCCGTGTAGTACCGAGTGGAGTACACTGCATGTACTGCCGTGTAGTACCGAGTGGAGTACTGTGTGTATCGTGCGGTGTAGTACCGAGTGGAGTACATTGCATGTACTGCGGTGTAGTACCGAGTGGAGTACTGTGTGTATAGTGCCGTGTAGTACCGAGTGGAGTACAGTGCCTCTACTGCCGTGTAGTACTGAGTGGAGTACAGTGCGTGTACTGCCGTGTAGTCCCGAGTGGAGTACAGTGCCTGTACTAACGTGTAGTCCCGAGAGGAGTACTGTGTGTTTAGTGTAGTGTAGTACTGAGTGGTGTACAATGCCTGTACTGCCGTGTAGTACTGAGTGGAGTACAGTGCCTGTACTCCCGTGTAGTCCCGAGTGGAGTACTGTGTGTATAGTGCCGTGTAGTACTGAGTGGAGTACAGTGCCTGTACTGCTGTGTAGTCCGGAGTGGAGTACAGTGCCTGTACTGCCGTGTAGTCCTGAGTGGAGTACTGTGTGTATAGTGCCGTGTAGTACCGAGGGGAGTACAGTGCCTGTACTGCCGTGTAGTACTAAGTGGAGTACAGTGGCTGTACTGCCGTGTAGTCCCGAGTGTAGTACTGTGTGTATAGTGCAGTGTAGTGCTGAGAGGTGTACAGTGCTTGTACTGCCGTGTAGTACTGAGTGGAGTACAGTGCCTGTACTGCCGTGTAGTACTGGGTGGAGTACAGTGCCTGTACTGCCTTGTAGTACCGAGTGGGGGACTGTGTGTATACTGCTGTGTAGTACCGAGTGGAGTACAGTGCCGTACTGCCGTGTAGTAGTGAGTGGAGTACTGTGCCTGTACTGCCGTGTGGTACTGAGTGGAGTACTGTGTGTATAGTGCCGTGTAGTACCGCGTGGAGTACAGTGGGTGTAGTGCCGTGTAGTACTGAGTGGAGTAGAGTGCCTGTACTGCCGTGTAGAACTGAGTGGAGTACAGTGCCTGTAATGCCGTGTAGTACCGAGTGGAGTACTGTGTGTATAGTGCCGTGTAGTACACAGTGAAGTACAGTGCCTGTGCTGCCGTGTAGAACTGAGTGGAGTACAGTGCCTGTAATGCCGTGTAGTACCGAGTGGAGTACTCTGTGTATAGTGCCGTGTAGTACTGAGTGGAGTACATTGCCTGTACTGCCGTGCAGTCCCGAGTGGAGTACTGTGTGTATAGTGCCGTGTAGTACTGAGTGGAGTACAGTGCCTGTACTGCCGTGCAGTACTGAGTGGGTACAGTGCCTGTACTGCCGTGTAGTACCGAGTGGAGTACTGTGTGTATACTGCCGTGTAGTACTGAGTGGAGTACAGTACCTGTACTGCCGTGTAGTACCGAGTGGGGGACTGTGTGTATACTGCCGTGTAGTACTGAGTGGAGTACAGTGCCTGTACTGCCGAGTAGTCCCGAGTGGAGTACTGTGTGTATAGTGCAGTGTAGTACTGAGTGGAGTACAGTGGATGTACTGCCGTGTAGTCCCGAGTGGAGTACTGTATGTATAGTGCAGTATAGTACTGAGTGGAGTACAGTGCCTGTACTGCCGTGTATACCGAGTGGAGTACAGTGCCTTTACTGCCGTGTAGTCCCGAGTGGAGTACTGTGTGCATACTGCCGTGTATTACTGAGTGGAGTACAGTGCCTGTACTGCCGTGTAGTAGCGAGTGGGGGACTGTGTGTGTACTGCCGTGTAGTACTGAGTAGAGTACAGTGCCTGTTCTGCCGTGTAGTACCGAGTGGAGTACTGTGTGTATAGTGCCGTGTAGTACCGAGTGGAGTACAGTGCCTGTACTGCCGTGTACTACTGAGTGGAGTACAGTGCCTGTAATGCCGTGTAGTACCGAGTGGAGTAATGTGTGTATAGTGCCGTGTAGTACCGAGTGGAGTACAGTGCCTGTACTGCCGTGTAGTACTGAGTGGAGTACAGTGCCTGTACTGCCGTGTAGTCCCGAGTGGAGTACAATGCCTGTACTGCCGTGTAGTACTGATTGGAGTACAGTGCCTGTACTGCCGTGTAGTACAGAGTGGAGTACAGTGCTTGTATTGCCGTGTAGTACTGAGTGGAGTACAGTGCCTGTACTGCTGTGTAGTGCGCAGTTGAGTACTGTGTGTATAGTGCAGTGTAGTACTGAGTGGAGTACAGTGCATGTACTGCCGTGTAGTCCCGAGTGGAGTACTCTGTGTATAGTGCAGTGTAGTACTGAGTGGAGTACAGTGCCTGTACTGCCGTGTAGTACCGAGTGGAGTACAGTGCCTGTACTGCCGTGTAGTCCCGAGTGGAGTACTGTGTGCATACTGCCGTGTAGTACTGAGTGGAGTACAGTGCCTGTACTGCCGTGTAGTACCGAGTGGAGTACAGTGCCTGTACTGCCGTGTAGTACTGAGTGGAGTACAGTGCCTGTACTGCCGTGTAGTCCCGTGTGGAGTAATGTGTGTATAGTGCAGTGTAGTACTGAGTGGAGTACAGTGCATGTACTGCCGTGTAGTACCGAGTGGATTACTGTGTGTATAGTGCCGTGTAGTACCGAGTGGAGTACAGTGCCTGTACTGCCGTGTAGTACTGAGTGGTGTACAGTGTGTATAGTGCCGTGTAGTACCGAGTGGAGTACAGTGTGTATAGTGCCGTGTAGTACTGAGTGGAGTACAGTGCATGCACTGCGTGTAGTACAGAGTGGAGTATAGTGCAAGTACTGCCGTGTAGTACTGAGTGGAGTACTGTGCCTGTACTGCCGTGTAGTACTGAGTGGAGTACTGTGTGTATAGTGCCGTGTAGTACCGAGTGGAGTACAGTGGGTGTACTGCCGTGTATTACTGTGTGGAGTACAGTGCCTGTACTGCCGTGTAGTACTGAGTGGAGTACAGTGCATGTACTGCCGTGTAGTACTGAGTGGAGTACAGTGCCTGTACTGCCGTGTAGTACTGAGTGGAGTACAGTGCCTGTACTGCCGCGTAGTACTGAGTGGAGTACAGTGCCTGTACTTGCGTATAGTACTGAGTGGAGTACAGTGTGTATAGTGCCGTGCAGTACCGAGTGGAGTACCGTGCCTGTACTGCCGTGTAGTACTGAGTGGCGTACAGTGCCTGTACTGCCGTGTAGTACTGAGTGGTGTACAGTGCCTGTACTGCCGTGTAGTCCCGAGTGGAGTACGGTGCCTGTACTGCCGTGTAGTACTGAGTGGAGTACAGTGCCTGTACTGCCGTGTAGTACTGAGTGGAGTACAGTGCCTGTACTGCCGTGTAGTACTGAGTGGAGTACTGTGTGTATAGTGCCGTGTAGTACCGAGTGGAGTACCGTGCCTGTACTGCCGTGTAGTCCCGAGTGGAGTACAGTGCCTGTACTGCCGTGTAGTACTGAGTGGAGTACTGTGTGTATAGTGCCGTGTAGTACCGAGTGGAGTACAGTGCCTGTACTGCCGTGTAGTACTGAGTGGAGAACAGTGCCTGTACTGCCGTGTATTACTGAGTGCAGTACAGTGCATGTACTGCCGTGTAGTCCCGAATGGAGTACTGTGTGTATAGTGCCGTGTAGTACGGAGTGGAGTACAGTGCCTGTACTGCCGTGTAGTACTGAGTGGAGTACAGTGCCTGTACTAACGTGTAGTCCCGAGAGGAGTACTGTGTGTTTAGTGTAGTGTAGTACTGACTGGTGTACAATGCCTGTACTGCCGTGTAGTACTGAGTGGAGTACAGTGCCTGTACTCCCGTGTAGTCCCGAGTGGAGTACTGTGTGTATAGTGCCGTGTAGTACTGAGTGGAGTACAGTGCCTGTACTGCTGTGTAGTCCGGAGTGGAGTACAGTGCCTGTACTGCCGTGTAGTCCTGAGTGGATTACTGTGTGTATAGTGCCGTGTAGTACCGAGGGGAGTACAGTGCCTGTACTGCCGTGTAGTACTAAGTGGAGTACAGTGGCTGTACTGCCGTGTAGTCCCGAGTGTAGTACTGTGTGTATAGTGCAGTGTAGTGCTGAGTGGTGTACAGTGCTTGTACTGCCGTGTAGTACTGAGTGGAGTACAGTGCCTGTACTGCCGTGTAGTACTGGGTGGAAGACAGTGCCTGTACTGCCGTGTAGTACCGAGAGGGGGACTGTGTGTACACTGCCGTGTAGTACTGAGTGGAGTACAGTGCCTGTACTGCTGTGTAGTGCGCAGTTGAGTACTGTGTGTATAGTGCAGTGTAGTACTGAGTGGAGTACAGTGCATGTACTGCCGTGTAGTCCCGAGTGGAGTACTCTGTGTATAGTGCAGTGTAGTACTGAGTGGAGTACAGTGCCTGTACTGCCGTGTAGTACCGAGTGGAGTACAGTGCCTGTACTGCCGTGTAGTCCCGAGTGGAGTACTGTGTGCATACTGCCGTGTAGTACTGAGTGGAGTACAGTGCCTGTACTGCCGTGTAGTACCGAGTGGAGTACAGTGCCTGTACTGCCGTGTAGTACTGAGTGGAGTACAGTGCCTGTACTGCCGTGTAGTCCCGTGTGGAGTAATGTGTGTATAGTGCAGTGTAGTACTGAGTGGAGTACAGTGCATGTACTGCCGTGTAGTACCGAGTGGATTACTGTGTGTATAGTGCCGTGTAGTACCGAGTGGAGTACAGTGCCTGTACTGCCGTGTAGTACTGAGTGGTGTACAGTGTGTATAGTGCCGTGTAGTACCGAGTGGAGTACAGTGTGTATAGTGCCGTGTAGTACTGAGTGGAGTACAGTGCATGTACTGCGTGTAGTACAGAGTGGAGTACAGTGCAAGTACTGCCGTGTAGTACTGAGTGGAGTACTGTGCCTGTACTGCCGTGTAGTACTGAGTGGAGTACTGTGTGTATAGTGCCGTGTAGTACCGAGTGGAGTACAGTGGGTGTACTGCCGTGTATTACTGTGTGGAGTACAGTGCCTGTACTGCCGTGTAGTACTGAGTGGAGTACAGTGCCTGTACTGCCGTGTAGTACTGAGCGGAGTACAGTGCCTGTACTGCCGTGTAGTACTGAGTGGAGTACAGTGCCTGTACTGCCGCGTAGTACTGAGTGGAGTACAGTCCCTGTACTGCCGTATAGTACTGAGTGGAGTACAGTGTGTATAGTGCCGTGCAGTACCGAGTGGAGTACCGTGCCTGTACTGCCGTGTAGTACTGAGTGGCGTACAGTGCCTGTACTGCCGTGTAGTACTGAGTGGTGTACAGTGCCTGTACTGCCGTGTAGTCCCGAGTGGAGTACGGTGCCTGTACTGCCGTGTAGTACTGAGTGGAGTACAGTGCCTGTACTGCCGTGTAGTACTGAGTGGAGTACAGTGCCTGTACTGCCGTGTAGTACTGAGTGGAGTACTGTGTGTATAGTGCCGTGTAGTACCGAGTGGAGTACCGTGCCTGTACTGCCGTGTAGTCCCGAGTGGAGTACAGTGCCTGTACTGCCGTGTAGTACTGAGTGGAGTACTGTGTGTATAGTGCCGTGTAGTACCGAGTGGAGTACAGTGCCTGTACTGCCGTGTAGTACTGAGTGGAGAACAGTGCCTGTACTTCCGTGTATTACTGAGTGCAGTACAGTGCCTGTACTGCCGTGTAGTACTGAGTGGAGTACAGTGCCTGTACTGCCGTGTACTCCTGAATTGAGTACTGTTTGTATAGTGCCGTGTAGTACCGAGTGGAGTACACTGCATGTACTGCCGTGTAGTACTGAGTGGAGTACTGTGTGTATCGTGCGGTGTAGTACCGAGTGGAGTACATTGCATGTACTGCGGTGTAGTACCGAGTGGAGTACTGTGTGTATAGTGCCGTGTAGTACCGAGGGGAGTACAGTGCCTCTACTGCCGTGTAGTACTGAGTGGAGTACAGTGCCTGTACTGCCGTGTAGTCCCGAGTGGAGTACAGTGCCTGTACTAACGTGTAGTCCCGAGAGGAGTACTAAGTGTTTAGTGTAGTGTAGTACTGAGTGGTGTACAATGCCTGTACTGCCGTGTAGTACTGAGTGGAGTACAGTGCCTGTACTCCCGTGTAGTCCCGAGTGGAGTACTGTGTGTATAGTGCCGTGTAGTACTGAGTGGAGTACAGTGCCTGTACTGCTGTGTAGTCCGGAGTGGAGTACAGTGCCTGTACTGCCGTGTAGTCCTGAGTGGAGTACTGTGTGTATAGTGCCGTGTAGTACCGAGGGGAGTACAGTGCCTGTACTGCCGTGTAGTACTAAGTGGAGTACAGTGGCTGTACTGCCGTGTAGTCCCGAGTGTAGTACTGTGTGTATAGTGCAGTGTAGTGCTGAGTGGTGTACAGTGCTTGTACTGCCGTGTAGTACTGAGTGGAGTACAGTGCCTGTACTGCCGTGTAGTGCTGGGTGGAGTACAGTGCCTGTACTGCCGTGTAGTACCGAGTGGGGGACTGTGTGTATACTGCTGTGTAGTACCGAGTGGAGTACAGTGCCGTACTGCCGTGTAGTACCGAGTGGAGTACTGTGTGTACAGTGCCGTGTAGTACCGAGTGGAGTACAGTGCCTGTACTGTCGTGTAGTACCGAGTGGAGTACTGTGTGTATAGTGCCGTGTAGTACCGAGTGGAGTACAGTGCTTGTACTGCTGTGTAGTACCGAGTGGAGTACTGTGTGCATACTGCCGTGTAGTACTGTGTGGAGTATAGTGCCTGTACTGCCGTGTAGTACCGGGTGGAGTACTGTTTGTATAGTGCCGTGTAGTACCGAGTGGAGTACACTGCATGTACTGCCGTGTAGTACCGAGTGGAGTACTGTGTGTATCGTGCGGTGTAGTACCGAGTGGAGTACATTGCATGTACTGCGGTGTAGTACCGAGTGGAGTACTGTGTGTATAGTGCCGTGTAGTACCGAGTGGAGTACAGTGTCTCTACTGCCGTGTAGTACTGAGTGGAGTACAGTGCCTGTACTGCCGTGTAGTCCCGAGTGGAGTACAGTGCCTGTACTGCCGTGTAGTAGTGAGTGGATTACTGTGCCTGTACTGCCGTGTGGTACTGAGTGGAGTACTGTGTGTATAGTGCCGTGTAGTACCGAGTGGAGTACAGTGCCTGTATTGCCGTGTAGTACCGAGTGGAGTACTGTGTGTATAGTGCCGTGTAGTACCGAGTGGAGTACTGTGTGCATACTGCCGTGTAGTAATGAGTGGAGTACAGTACCTGTACTGCCGTGTAGTACCGAGTGGAGTACTGTGTGTATAGTGCCGTGTAGTACCGAGTGGAGTACAGTGCCTGTACTGCCGTGTAGTACTGAGTGGAGTACAGTGTCTGTACTGCCGTGTAGTCCCGAGTGGAGTACAGTGCCTGTACTGCCGTGTAGTAGTGAGTGGAGTACTGTGCCTGTACTGCCGTGTGGTACTGAGTGGAGTACTGTGTGTATAGTGCCGTGTAGTACCGCGTGGAGTACAGTGGGTGTAGTGCCGTGTAGTACTGAGTGGAGTAGAGTGCCTGTACTGCCGTGTAGAACTGAGTGGAGTACAGTGCCTGTAATGCCGTGTAGTACCGAGTGGAGTACTGTGTGTATAGTGCCGTGTAGTACACAGTGGAGTACAGTGCCTGTGATGCCGTGTAGATCTGAGTGGAGTACAGTGCCTGTAATGCCGTGTAGTACCGAGTGGAGTACTCTGTGTATAGTGCCGTGTAGTACTGAGTGGAGTACATTGCCTGTACTGCCGTGCAGTCCCGAGTGGTGTACTGTGTGTATAGTGCCGTGTAGTACTGAGTGGAGTACAGTGCCTGTACTGCCGTGCAGTACTGAGTGGGTACAGTGCCTGTACTGCCGTGTAGTACCGAGTGGAGTACTGTGTGTATACTGCCGTGTAGTACTGAGTGGAGTACAGTACCTGTACTGCCGTGTAGTACCGAGTGGGGGACTGTGTGTATACTGCCGTGTAGTACTGAGTGGAGTACAGTGCCTGTACTGCCGAGTAGTCCCGAGTGGAGTACTGTGTGTATAGTGCAGTGTAGTACTGAGTGGAGTACAGTGGATGTACTGCCGTGTAGTCCCGAGTGGAGTACTGTATGTATAGTGCAGTATAGTACTGAGTGGAGTACAGTGCCTGTACTGCCGTGTATACCGAGTGGAGTACAGTGCCTTTACTGCCGTGTAGTCCCGAGTGGATTACTGTGTGCATACTGCCGTGTATTACTGAGTGGAGTACAGTGCCTGTACTGCCGTGTAGTAGCGAGTGGGGGACTGTGTGTGTACTGCCGTGTAGTACTGAGTAGAGTACAGTGCCTGTTCTGCCGTGTAGTACCGAGTGGAGTACTGTGTGTATAGTGCCGTGTAGTACCGAGTGGAGTACAGTGCCTGTACTGCCGTGTACTACTGAGTGGAGTACAGTGCCTGTAATGCCGTGTAATACCGAGTGGAGTACTGTGTGTATAGTGCCGTGTAGTACCGAGTGGAGTACAGTGCCTGTACTGCCGTGTAGTACTGAGTGGAGTACAGTGCCTGTACTGCCGTGTAGTCCCGAGTGGAGTACAATGCCTGTACTGCCGTGTAGTACTGATTGGAGTACAGTGCCTGTACTGCCGTGTAGTACAGAGTGGAGTACAGTGCTTGTATTGCCGTGTAGTACTGAGTGGAGTACAGTGCCTGTACTGCTGTGTAGTGCGCAGTTGAGTACTGTGTGTATAGTGCAGTGTAGTACTGAGTGGAGTACAGTGCATGTACTGCCGTGTAGTCCCGAGTGGAGTACTCTGTGTATAGTGCAGTGTAGTACTGAGTGGAGTACAGTGCCTGTACTGCCGTGTAGTACCGAGTGGAGTACAGTGCCTGTACTGCCGTGTAGTCCCGAGTGGAGTACTGTGTGCATACTGCCGTGTAGTACTGAGTGGAGTACAGTGCCTGTACTGCCGTGTAGTACCGAGTGGAGTACAGTGCCTGTACTGCCGTGTAGTACTGAGTGGAGTACAGTGCCTGTACTGCCGTGTAGTCCCGTGTGGAGTAATGTGTGTATAGTGCAGTGTAAGACTGAGTGGAGTACAGTGCATGTACTGCCGTGTAGTACCGAGTGGATTACTGTGTGTATAGTGCCGTGTAGTACCGAGTGGAGTACAGTGCCTGTACTGCCGTGTAGTACTGAGTGGTGTACAGTGTGTATAGTGCCGTGTAGTACCGAGTGGAGTACAGTGTGTATAGTGCCGTGTAGTACTGAGTGGAGTACAGTGCATGTACTGCGTGTAGTACAGAGTGGAGTACAGTGCAAGTACTGCCGTGTAGTACTGAGTGGAGTACAGTGCATGTACTCCCGTGTAGTACCGAGTGGAGTGCAGTGCCCGTACTGCCGTGTAGTACTGAGTGGAATACAGTGCCTGTACTGGAGTGTATTACCTAGTGGAGTACAGTGTGTATAGTGCCGTCTAGTACCGAGTGGAGTACAGTATGTATAGTGCCGTGTAGTACTGAGTGGAGTACAGTGCCTGTACTCCCGTGTAGTACCGAGTGGAGTGCAGTGCCTGTACTGCCGTGTAGTACTGAGTGGGTACAGTGCCTGTACTGCCGTGTAGTACCGTGCGGAGTACTGTGTGTATACTGCCGTGTAGTACTGAGTGGAGTACAGTATCTGTACTGCCGTGTGGTACCGAGTGGAGTACTGTGTGCATAATGCCATGTAGTACTGAGTGGAGTACAGTGCCTGTACTGCCGTGTAGTACCGAGTGGAGTACTGTGTGTATAGTGTCGTGTAGTACCGAGTGGAGTACAGTGTCATACTGCCGTGTAGTACTGAGTGGAGTACAGTCCCTGAACTGCCGTGTAGTACCGAGTGGAGTACTGTGTGTATAGTGCCGTGTAGTACCGAGTGGAGTAAATTGCATGTACTGCCGTGCAGTACCGAGTGGAGTACTGTGTGTATAGTGCGGTGTAGTACCGAGTGGAGTACAGTGCATGTACTGCCGTGTAATCCCGAGTGGAGTACTGTGTGTATAGTGCCGTGTAGTACCGAGTGGAGTAAAGTGCCTGTATTGCCGTGTAGTACCGAGTGGAGTACTGTGTGTATAGTGCCGTGTAGTACCGAGTGGAGTGCTGTGTCCACACTGCCGTGTAGTACAGAGTGGAGTACAGTACCTGTACTGCCGTGTAGTACCGAGTGGAGTACTGTGTGTATAGTGCCGTGTAGTACCGAGTGGAGTACAATGCCTGTATTTTCGTGTAGTACTGAGTGGAGTAGAGTGCCTGAAGTGCCGTGTAGTCCCGAGTGGAGTACAGTGCCTGTACTGCCGTGTAGTTGTGAGTGGAGTACTGTGCCTGTACTGCCGTGTAGTACTGAGTGGAGTACTGTGTGTATAGTGCCGTGTAGTACCGAGTGGAGTACAGTGGGTGTACTGCCGTGTATTACTGTGTGGAGTACAGTGCCTGTACTGCCGTGTAGTACTGAGTGGAGTACAGTGCCTGTACTGCCGTGTAGTACTGAGTGGAGTACAGTGCCTGTACTGCCGCGTAGTACTGAGTGGAGTACAGTGCCTGTACTGCCGTATAGTACTGAGTGGAGTACAGTGTGTATAGTGCCGTGCAGTACCGAGTGGAGTACCGTGCCTGTACTGCCGTGTAGTACTGAGTGGCGTACAGTGCCTGTACTGCCGTGTAGTACTGAGTGGTGTACAGTGCCTGTACTGCCGTGTAGTCCCGAGTGGAGTACGGTGCCTGTACTGCCGTGTAGTACTGAGTGGAGTACAGTGCCTGTACTGCCGTGTAGTACTGAGTGGAGTACAGTGCCTGTACTGCCGTGTAGTACTGAGTGGAGTACTGTGTGTATAGTGCCGTGTAGTACCGAGTGGAGTACCGTGCCTGTACTGCCGTGTAGTCCCGAGTGGAGTACAGTGCCTGTACTGCCGTGTAGTACTGAGTGGAGTACTGTGTGTATAGTGCCGTGTAGTACCGAGTGGAGTACAGTGCCTGTACTGCCGTGTAGTACTGAGTGGAGAACAGTGCCTGTACTGCCGTGTATTACTGAGTGCAGTACAGTGCCTGTACTGCCGTGTAGTCCCGAATGGTTTACTGTGTGTATAGTGCCGTGTAGTACGGAGTGGAGTACAGTGCCTGTACTGCCGTGTAGTACTGAGTGGAGTACAGTGCCTGTACTTACGTGTAGTCCCGAGAGGAGTACTGTGTGTTTAGTGTAGTGTAGTACTGAGTGGTGTACAATGCCTGTACTGCCGTGTAGTACTGAGTGGAGTACAGTGCCAGTACTCCCGTGTAGTCCCGAGTGGAGTACTGTGTGTATAGTGCCGTGTAGTACTGAGTGGAGTACAGTGCCTGTACTGCTGTGTAGTCCGGAGTGGAGTACAGTGCCTGTACTGCCGTGTAGTCCTGAGTGGAGTACTGTGTGTATAGTGCCGTGTAGTACCGAGGGGAGTACAGTGCCTGTACTGCCGTGTAGTACTAAGTGGAGTACAGTGGCTGTACTGCCGTGTAGTCCCGAGTGGAGTACAGTGCCTGTACTGCCGTGTAGTACTGGGTGGAGTACAGTGCCTGTACTGCCGTGTAGTACCGAGTGGGGGACTGTGTGTATACTGCTGTGTAGTACCGAGTGGAGTACAGTGCCGTACTGCCGTGTAGTACCGAGTGGAGTACAGTGCCTGTACTGTCGTGTAGTACCGAGTGGAGTACTGTGTGTATAGTGCCGTGTAGTACCGAGTGGAGTACAGTGCTTGTACTGCTGTGTAGTACCGAGTGGAGTACTGTGTGCACACTGCCGTGTAGTACTGTGTGGAGTATAGTGCCTGTACTGCCGTGTAGTACCGGGTGGAGTACTGTTTGTATAGTGCCGTGTAGTACCGAGTGGAGTACACTGCATGTACTGCCGTGTAGTACCGAGTGGAGTACTGTGTGTATCGTGCGGTGTAGTACCGAGTGGAGTACATTGCATGTACTGCGGTGTAGTACCGAGTGGAGTACTGTGTGTATAGTGCCGTGTAGTACCGAGTGGAGTACAGTGCCTCTACTGCCGTGTAGTACTGAGTGGAGTACAGTGCCTGTACTGCCGTGTAGTCCCGAGTGGAGTACAGTGCCTGTACTGCCGTGTAGTAGTGAGTGGATTACTGTGCCTGTACTGCCGTGTGGTACTGAGTGGAGTACTGTGTGTATAGTGCCGTGTAGTACCGAGTGGAGTACAGTGCCTGTATTGCCGTGTAGTACCGAGTGGAGTACTGTGTGTATAGTGCCGTGTAGTACCGAGTGGAGTACTGTGTGCATACTGCCGTGTAGTAATGAGTGGAGTACGTACCTGTACTGCCGTGTAGTACCGAGTGGAGTACTGTGTGTATAGTGCCGTGTAGTACCGAGTGGAGTACAGTGCCTGTACTGCCGTGTAGTACTGAGTGGAGTACAGTGCCTGTACTGCCGTGTAGTCCCGAGTGGAGTACAGTGCCTGTACTGCCGTGTAGTAGTGAGTGGAGTACTGTGCCTGTACTGCCGTGTGGTACTGAGTGGAGTACTGTGTGTATAGTGCCGTGTAGTACCGCGTGGAGTACAGTGGGTGTAGTGCCGTGTAGTACTGAGTGGAGTAGAGTGCCTGTACTGCCGTGTAGTACTGAGTGGAGTACAGTGCCTGTACTGCCGTGTAGTCCCGCGTGGAGTACATTGCCTGTACTGCCGTGTAGTACTGAGTGGAGTATTGTGTGTATAGTGCCGTGTAGTACCGAGTGGAGTACAGTGGGTGTAGTGCCGTGTAGTACTGAGTGGAGTAGAGTGCCTGTACTGACGTGTAGAACTGAGTGGAGTACAGTGCCTGTAATGCCGTGTAGTACCGAGTGGAGTACTGTGTGTATAGTGCCGTGTAGTACACAGTGGAGTACAGTGCCTGTGATGCCGTGTAGAACTGAGTGGAGTACAGTGCCTGTAATGCCGTGTAGTACCGAGTGGAGTACTCTGTGTATAGTGCCGTGTAGTACTGAGTGGAGTACATTGCCTGTACTGCCGTGCAGTCCCGAGTGGTGTACTGTGTGTATAGTGCCGTGTAGTACTGAGTGGAGTACAGTGCCTGTACTGCCGTGCAGTACTGAGTGGGTACAGTGCCTGTACTGCCGTGTAGTACCGAGTGGAGTACTGTGTGTATACTGCCGTGTAGTACTGAGTGGAGTACAGTACCTGTACTGCCGTGTAGTACCGAGTGGGGGACTGTGTGTATACTGCCGTGTAGTACTGAGTGGAGTACAGTGCCTGTACTGCCGAGTAGTCCCGAGTGGAGTACTGTGTGTATAGTGCAGTGTAGTACTGAGTGGAGTACAGTGGATGTACTGCCGTGTAGTCCCGAGTGGAGTACTGTATGTATAGTGCAGTATAGTACTGAGTGGAGTACAGTGCCTGTACTGCCGTGTATACCGAGTGGAGTACAGTGCCTTTACTGCCGTGTAGTCCCGAGTGGAGTACTGTGTGCATACTGCCGTGTATTACTGAGTGGAGTACAGTGCCTGTACTGCCGTGTAGTAGCGAGTGGGGGACTGTGTGTGTACTGCCGTGTAGTACTGAGTAGAGTACAGTGCCTGTTCTGCCGTGTAGTACCGAGTGGAGTACTGTGTGTATAGTGCCGTGTAGTACCGAGTGGAGTACAGTGCCTGTACTGCCGTGTACTACTGAGTGGAGTACAGTGCCTGTAATGCCGTGTAATACCGAGTGGAGTACTGTGTGTATAGTGCCGTGTAGTACCGAGTGGAGTACAGTGCCTGTACTGCCGTGTAGTACTGAGTGGAGTACAGTGCCTGTACTGCCGTGTAGTCCCGAGTGGAGTACAATGCCTGTACTGCCGTGTAGTACTGATTGGAGTACAGTGCCTGTACTGCCGTGTAGTACAGAGTGGAGTACAGTGCTTGTATTGCCGTGTAGTACTGAGTGGAGTACAGTGCCTGTACTGCTGTGTAGTGCGCAGTTGAGTACTGTGTGTATAGTGCAGTGTAGTACTGAGTGGAGTACAGTGCATGTACTGCCGTGTAGTCCCGAGTGGATTACTCTGTGTATAGTGCAGTGTAGTACTGAGTGGAGTACAGTGCCTGTACTGCCGTGTAGTACCGAGTGGAGTACAGTGCCTGTACTGCCGTGTAGTCCCGAGTGGAGTACTGTGTGCATACTGCCGTGTAGTACTGAGTGGAGTACAGTGCCTGTACTGCCGTGTAGTACCGAGTGGAGTACAGTGCCTGTACTGCCGTGTAGTACTGAGTGGAGTACAGTGCCTGTACTGCCGTGTAGTCCCGTGTGGAGTAATGTGTGTATAGTGCAGTGTAAGACTGAGTGGAGTACAGTGCATGTACTGCCGTGTAGTACCGAGTGGATTACTGTGTGTATAGTGCCGTGTAGTACCGAGTGGAGTACAGTGCCTGTACTGCCGTGTAGTACTGAGTGGTGTACAGTGTGTATAGTGCCGTGTAGTACCGAGTGGAGTACAGTGTGTATAGTGCCGTGTAGTACTGAGTGGAGTACAGTGCATGTACTGCGTGTAGTACAGAGTGGAGTACAGTGCAAGTACTGCCGTGTAGTACTGAGTGGAGTACAGTGCATGTACTCCCGTGTAGTACCGAGTGGAGTGCAGTGCCCGTACTGCCGTGTAGTACTGAGTGGAATACAGTGCCTGTACTGGAGTGTATTACCTAGTGGAGTACAGTGTGTATAGTGCCGTCTAGTACCGAGTGGAGTACAGTATGTATAGTGCCGTGTAGTACTGAGTGGAGTACAGTGCCTGTACTCCCGTGTAGTACCGAGTGGAGTGCAGTGCCTGTACTGCCGTGTAGTACTGAGTGGGTACAGTGCCTGTACTGCCGTGTAGTACCGTGCGGAGTACTGTGTGTATACTGCCGTGTAGTACTGAGTGGAGTACAGTATCTGTACTGCCGTGTGGTACCGAGTGGAGTACTGTGTGCATAATGCCATGTAGTACTGAGTGGAGTACAGTGCCTGTACTGCCGTGTAGTACCGAGTGGAGTACTGTGCGTATAGTGTCGTGTAGTACCGAGTGGAGTACAGTGTCATACTGCCGTGTAGTACTGAGTGGAGTACAGTCCCTGAACTGCCGTGTAGTACCGAGTGGAGTACTGTGTGTATAGTGCCGTGTAGTACCGAGTGGAGTAAATTGCATGTACTGCCGTGCAGTACCGAGTGGAGTACTGTGTGTATAGTGCGGTGTAGTACCGAGTGGAGTACAGTGCATGTACTGCCGTGTAATCCCGAGTGGAGTACTGTGTGTATAGTGCCGTGTAGTACCGAGTGGAGTAAAGTGCCTGTATTGCCGTGTAGTACCGAGTGGAGTACTGTGTGTATAGTGCCGTGTAGTACCGAGTGGAGTGCTGTGTCCATACTGCCGTGTAGTACAGAGTGGAGTACAGTACCTGTACTGCCGTGTAGTACCGAGTGGAGTACTGTGTGTATAGTGCCGTGTAGTACCGAGTGGAGTACAATGCCTGTATTTTCGTGTAGTACTGAGTGGAGTAGAGTGCCTGAAGTGCCGTGTAGTCCCGAGTGGAGTACAGTGCCTGTACTGCCGTGTAGTTGTGAGTGGAGTACTGTGCCTGTACTGCCGTGTAGTACTGAGTGGAGTACTGTGTGTATAGTGCCGTGTAGTACCGAGTGGAGTACAGTGGGTGTACTGCCATGTATTACTGTGTGGAGTACAGTGCCTGTACTGCCGTGTAGTACTGAGTGGAGTACAGTGCCTGTACTGCCGTGTAGTACTGAGTGGAGTACAGTGCCTGTACTGCCGCGTAGTACTGAGTGGAGTACAGTGCCTGTACTGCCGTATAGTACTGAGTGGAGTACAGTGTGTATAGTGCCGTGCAGTACCGAGTGGAGTACCGTGCCTGTACTGCCGTGTAGTACTGAGTGGCGTACAGTGCCTGTACTGCCGTGTAGTACTGAGTGGTGTACAGTGCCTGTACTGCCGTGTAGTCCCGAGTGGAGTACGGTGCCTGTACTGCCGTGTAGTACTGAGTGGAGTACAGTGCCTGTACTGCCGTGTAGTACTGAGTGGAGTACAGTGCCTGTACTGCCGTGTAGTACTGAGTGGAGTACTGTGTGTATAGTGCCGTGTAGTACCGAGTGGAGTACCGTGCCTGTACCGCCGTGTAGTCCCGAGTGGAGTACAGTGCCTGTACTGCCGTGTAGTACTGAGTGGAGTACTGTGTGTATAGTGCCGTGTAGTACCGAGTGGAGTACAGTGCCTGTACTGCCGTGTAGTACTGAGTGGAGAACAGTGCCTGTACTGCCGTGTATTACTGAGTGCAGTACAGTGCCTGTACTGCCGTGTAGTCCCGAATGGTGTACTGTGTGTATAGTGCCGTGTAGTACGGAGTGGAGTACAGTGCCTGTACTGCCGTGTAGTACTGAGTGGAGTACAGTGCCTGTACTTACGTGTAGTCCCGAGAGGAGTACTGTGTGTTTAGTGTAGTGTAGTACTGAGTGGTGTACAATGCCTGTACTGCCGTGTAGTACTGAGTGGAGTACAGTGCCAGTACTCCCGTGTAGTCCCGAGTGGAGTACTGTGTGTATAGTGCCGTGTAGTACTGAGTGGAGTACAGTGCCTGTACTGCTGTGTAGTCCGGAGTGGAGTACAGTGCCTGTACTGCCGTGTAGTCCTGAGTGGAGTACTGTGTGTATAGTGCCGTGTAGTACCGAGGGGAGTACAGTGCCTGTACTGCCGTGTAGTACTAAGTGGAGTACAGTGGCTGTACTGCCGTGTAGTCCCGAGTGGAGTACAGTGCCTGTACTGCCGTGTAGTACTGGGTGGAGTACAGTGCCTGTACTGCCGTGTAGTACCGAGTGGGGGACTGTGTGTATACTGCTGTGTAGTACCGAGTGGAGTACAGTGCCGTACTGCCGTGTAGTACCGAGTGGAGTACAGTGCCTGTACTGTCGTGTAGTACCGAGTGGAGTACTGTGTGTATAGTGCCGTGTAGTACCGAGTGGAGTACAGTGCTTGTACTGCTGTGTAGTACCGAGTGGAGTACTGTGTGCACACTGCCGTGTAGTACTGTGTGGAGTATAGTGCCTGTACTGCCGTGTAGTACCGGGTGGAGTACTGTTTGTATAGTGCCGTGTAGTACCGAGTGGAGTACACTGCACGTACTGCCGTGTAGTACCGAGTGGAGTACTGTGTGTATCGTGCGGTGTAGTACCGAGTGGAGTACATTGCATGTACTGCGGTGTAGTACCGAGTGGAGTACTGTGTGTATAGTGCCGTGTAGTACCGAGTGGAGTACTGTGTGCATACTGCCGTGTAGTAATGAGTGGAGTACAGTACCTGTACTGCCGTGTAGTACCGAGTGGAGTACTGTGTGTATAGTGCCGTGTAGTACCGAGTGGAGTACAGTGCCTGTACTGCCGTGTAGTACTGAGTGGAGTACAGTGCCTGTACTGCCGTGTAGTCCCGAGTGGAGTACAGTGCCTGTACTGCCGTGTAGTAGTGAGTGGATTACTGTGCCTGTACTGCCGTGTGGTACTGAGTGGAGTACTGTGTGTATAGTGCCGTGTAGTACCGAGTGGAGTACAGTGCTTGTATTGCCGTGTAGTACTGAGTGGAGTACAGTGCCTGTACTGCCGTGTAGTCCCGAGTGGAGTACAGTGCCTGTACTGCCGTGTAGTAGTGAGTGGAGTACTGTGCCTGTACTGCCGTGTGGTACTGAGTGGAGTACTGTGTGTATAGTGCCGTGTAGTACCGCGTGGAGTACAGTGGGTGTAGTGCCGTGTAGTACTGAGTGGAGTAGAGTGCCTGTACTGCCGTGTAGTACTGAGTGGAGTACAGTGCCTGTACTGCCGTGTAGTCCCGCGTGGAGTACATTGCCTGTACTGCCGTGTAGTACTGAGTGGAGTATTGTGTGTATAGTGCCGTGTAGTACCGAGTGGAGTACAGTGCCTGTATTGCCGTGTAGTACTGAGTGGAGTACAGTGCCTGTACTGCCGTGTAGTACTGAGTGGATTACAGTGCCTGTACTGCCGTGTAGTCCCGAGTGGAGTACAGTACATGTACTGCCGTGTAGTACCGATTGGTGTACTGTGTGTATAGTGCCGTGTAGTACCGAGTGGAGTACAATGCCTGTATTTTCGTGTAGTACTGAGTGGAGTAGAGTGCCTGAAGTGCCGTGTAGTCCCGAGTGGAGTACAGTGCCTGTACTGCCGTGTAGTTGTGGGTGGAGTACTGTGCCTGTACTGCCGTGTAGTACTGAGTGGAGTACTGTGTGTATAGTGCCGTGTAGTACCGAGTGGAGTACAGTGGGTGTACTGCCGTGTATTACTGTGTGGAGTACAGTGCCTGTACTGCCGTGTAGTACTGAGTGGAGTACAGTGCCTGTACTGCCGTGTAGTACTGAGTGGAGTACAGTGCCTGTACTGCCGTGTAGTACTGTGTGGAGTATAGTGCCTGTACTGCCGTGTAGTACTGAGTGGAGTACAGTGCCTGTACTGCCGTGTAGTACTGAGTGGAGTACAGTGCCTGTACTGCCGTATAGTACTGAGTGGAGTACAGTGTGTATAGTGCCGTGCAGTACCGAGTGGAGTACCGTGCCTGTACTGCCGTGTAGTACTGAGTGGCGTACAGTGCCTGTACTGCCGTGTAGTACTGAGTGGTGTACAGTGCCTGTACTGCCGTGTAGTCCCGAGTGGAGTACGGTGCCTGTACTGCCGTGTAGTACTGAGTGGAGTACTGTGTGTATAGGGCCGTGTAGTACCGAGTGGAGTACCGTGCCTGTACTGCCGTGTAGTACTGAGTGGAGTACAGTGCCTGTACTGCCGTGTAGTACTGAGTGGAGTACAGTGCCTGTACTGCCGTGTAGTACTGAGTGGAGTACTGTGTGTATAGTGCCGTGTAGTACCGAGTGGAGTACCGTGCCTGTACTGCCGTGTAGTCCCGAGTGGAGTACAGTGCCTGTACTGCCGTGTAGTACTGAGTGGAGTACTGTTTGTATAGTGCCGTGTAGTACCGAGTGGAGTACAGTGCCTGTACTGCCGTGTAGTACTGAGTGGAGAACAGTGCCTGTACTGCCGTGTATTACTGAGTGCAGTACAGTGCCTGTACTGCCGTGTAGTCCCGAATGGAGTACTGTGTGTATAGGGCCGTGTAGTACGGAGTGGAGTACAGGGCCTGTACTGCCGTGTAGTACTGAGTGGAGTACAGTGCCTGTACTAACGTGTAGTCCCGAGAGGAGTACTGTGTGTTTAGTGTAGTGTAGTTCTGAGTGGTGTACAATGCCTGTACTGCCGTGTAGTACTGAGTGGAGTACAGTGCCTGTACTCCCGTGTAGTCCCGAGTGGAGTACTGTGTGTATAGTGCCGTGTAGTACTGAGTGGAGTACAGTGCCTGTACTGCTGTGTAGTCCGGAGTGGAGTACAGTGCCTGTACTGCCGTGTAGTCCTGAGTGGAGTACTGTGTGTATAGTGCCGTGTAGTACCGAGGGGAGTACAGTGCCTGTACTGCCGTGTAGTACTAAGTGGAGTACAGTGGCTGTACTGCCGTGTAATCCCGAGTGTAGTACTGTGTGTATAGTGCAGTGTAGTGCTGAGTGGTGTACAGTGCTTGTACTGCCGTGTAGTACTGAGTGGAGTACAGTGCCTGTACTGCCGTGTAGTACTGGGTGGAGTACAGTGCCTGTACTGCCGTGTAGTACCGAGTGGAGTACTGTGTGTATAGTGCCGTGTAGTACCGAGTGGAGTACAGTGCCTGTACTGTCGTGTAGTACCGAGTGGAGTACTGTGTGTATAGTGCCGTGTAGTACCGAGTGGAGTACAGTGCTTGTACTGCTGTGTAGTACCGAGTGGAGTACTGTGTGCATACTGCCGTGTAGTACTGTGTGGAGTATAGTGCCTGTACTGCCGTGTAGTACCGGGTGGAGTACTGTTTGTATAGTGCCGTGTAGTACCGAGTGGAGTACACTGCATGTACTGCCGTGTAGTACCGAGTGGAGTACTGTGTGTATCGTCGGTGTAGTACCGAGTGGAGTACATTGCATGTACTGCGGTGTAGTACCGAGTGGAGTACTGTGTGTATAGTGCCGTGTAGTACCGAGTGGAGTACAGTGCCTCTACTGCCGTGTAGTACTGAGTGGAGTACAGTGCCTGTACTGCCGTGTAGTCCCGAGTGGAGTACAGTGCCTGTACTGCCGTGTAGTAGTGAGTGGATTACTGTGCCTGTACTGCCGTGTGGTACTGAGTGGAGTACTGTGTGTATAGTGCCGTGTAGTACCGAGTGGAGTACAGTGCCTGTATTGCCGTGTAGTACCGAGTGGAGTACTGTGTGTATAGTGCCGTGTAGTAATGAGTGGAGTACAGTACCTGTACTGCCGTGTAGTACCGAGTGGAGTACTGTGTGTATAGTGCCGTGTAGTACCGAGTGGAGTACAGTGCCTGTACTGCCGTGTAGTACTGAGTGGAGTACAGTGCCTGTACTGCCGTGTAGTCCCGAGTGGAGTACAGTGCCTGTACTGCCGTGTAGTTGTGAGTGGAGTACTGTGCCTGTACTGCCGTGTGGTACTGAGTGGAGTACTGTGTGTATAGTGCCGTGTAGTACCGCGTGGAGTACAGTGGGTGTAGTGCCGTGTAGTACTGAGTGGAGTAGAGTGCCTGTATTGCCGTGTAGTACTGAGTGGAGTACAGTGCCTGTACTGCCGTGTAGTCCCGCGTGGAGTACATTGCCTGTACTGCCGTGTAGTACTGAGTGGAGTACTGTGTGTATAGTGCCGTGTAGTACCGAGTGGAGTACAGTGCCTGTATTGCCGTGTAGTACTGAGTGGAGTACAGTGCCTGTACTGCCGTGTAGTACTGAGTGGGGTACAGTGCCTGTACTGCCGTGTAGTACTGAGTGGAGTACTGTGTGTATAGTGCCGTGTAGTACCGAGTGGAATACAGTGCCTGCACTGCCGTGTAGTACTGAGTGGAGTACAGTGCCTGTACTGCCGTGTAGTACTGAGTGGAGTACAGTGCCTGTACTGCCGTGTAGTCCCGAATGTAGTACTGTGTGTATAGTGCCGTGTAGTACCGAGTGGAGTACAGTGCCTGTACTGCCGTGTTGTACCGAGTGGAGTACAGTGTATAGTGCCGTGTAGTACACAGTGGAGTACAGTGCCTGTACTGCCGTGTAGTACTGAGTGAAGTACAGTGCCTGTAATGCCGTGTAGTACCGAGTGGAGTAATGTGTGTATAGCGCCGTGTAGTACCGAGTGGAGGACAGTGCCTGTACTGCCGTGTAGTACTGAGTGGAGTACAGTGCCTGTACTGCCGTGTAGTACCAAGTGGAGTACAGTGCTTGTACTGCCGTGTAGTACTGCGTAAAGTACAGTGCCTGTACTGCCGTGTAGTGCCGAGTGGAGTACTGTGTGTATAGTGCAGTGTAGTACTGAGTGGAGTACAGTGCATGTACTGCCGTGTAGTGCCGAGTGGAGTACTGTATGTATAGTGCAGTGTAGTACTGAGTGGAGTACAGTGCCTGTACTGCCGTGTAGTACCGAGTGGAGTACAGTGCATTTACTGTCGTGTAGTCCCGAGTGGAGTACAGTGTGCATACTGCCGTGTATTACTGAGTGGAGTACAGTGCCTGTACTGCCGTGTAGTAGCGAGTGGGGGACTGTGTGTGTACTGCCGTGTAGTACTGAGTAGAGTACAGTGCCTGTTCTGCCGTGTAGTACCGAGTGGAGTACTGTGTGTATAGTGCCGTGTAGTACCGAGTGGAGTACAGTGCCTGTACTGCCGTGTAGTACTGATTGGAGTAGAGTGCCTGTACTGCCGTGTAGTACCGAGTGGAGTACAGTGCTTGTACTGCCGTGTAGTACTGAGTGGAGTACATTGCCTGTACTGCCGTGTAGTACTGATTGGAGTAGAGTGCCTGTACTGCCGTGTAGTACCGAGTGGAGTAGAGTGCCTGTACTGCCGTGTAGTACTAAGTGGAGTACAGTGGCTGTACTGCCGTGTAATCCCGAGTGTAGTACTGTGTGTATAGTGCAGTGTAGTGCTGAGTGGTGTACAGTGCTTGTACTGCCGTGTAGTACTGAGTGGAGTACAGTGCCTGTACTGCCGTGTAGTACTGGGTGGAGTACAGTGCCTGTACTGCCGTGTAGTACCGAGTGGGGGACTGTGTGTATACTGCTGTGTAGTACCGAGTGGAGTACAGTGCCTGTACTGCCGTGTAGTACCGAGTGGAGTATTGTGTGTATAGTGCCGTGTAGTACCGAGTGGACTACAGTGCCTGTACTGTCGTGTAGTACCGAGTGGAGTACTGTGTGTATAGTGCCGTGTAGTACCGAGTGGAGTACAGTGCTTGTACTGCTGTGTAGTACCGAGTGGAGTACTGTGTGCATACTGCCGTGTAGTACTGTGTGGAGTATAGTGCCTGTACTGCCGTGTAGTACCGGGTGGAGTACTGTTTGTATAGTTCCGTGTAGTACCGAGTGGAGTACACTGCATGTACTGCCGTGTAGTACCGAGTGGAGTACTGTGTGTATCGTGCGGTGTAGTACCGAGTGGAGTACATTGCATGTACTGCGGTGTAGTACCGAGTGGAGTACTGTGTGTATAGTGCCGTGTAGTACCGAGTGGAGTACATTGCCTCTACTGCCGTGAAGTACTGAGTGGAGTACAGTGCCTGTACTGCCGTGTAGTCCCGAGTGGAGTACAGTGCCTGTACTGCCGTGTAGTAGTGAGTGGATTACTGTGCCTGTACTGCCGTGTGGTACTGAGTGGAGTACTGTGTGTATAGTGCCGTGTAGTACCGAGTGGAGTACAGTGCCTGTATTGCCGTGTAGTACCGAGTGGAGTACTGTGTGTATAGTGCCGTGTAGTAATGAGTGGAGTACAGTACCTGTACTGCCGTGTAGTACCGAGTGGAGTACAGTGTGTATAGTGCCGTGTAGTACCGAGTGGAGTACAGTGCCTGTACTGCCGTGTAGTACTGAGTGGAGTACAGTGCCTGTACTGCCGTGTAGTCCCGAGTGGAGTACAGTGCCTGTACTGCCGTGTAGTTGTGAGTGGAGTACTGTGCCTGTACTGCCGTGTGGTACTGAGTGGAGTACTGTGTGTATAGTGCCGTGTAGTACCGCGTGGAGTACAGTGGGTGTAGTGCCGTGTAGTACTGAGTGGAGTAGAGGGCCTGTAATGCCGTGTAGTACTGAGTGGAGTACAGTGCCTGTACTGCCGTGTAGTCCCGCGTGGAGTACATTGCCTGTACTGCCGTGTAGTACTGAGTGGAGTACTGTGTGTATAGTGCCGTGTAGTACCGAGTGGAGTACAGTGCCTGTATTGCCGTGTAGTACTGAGTGGAGTACAGTGCCTGTACTGCCGTGTAGTACTGAGTGGGGTACAGTGCCTGTACTGCCGTGTAGTACTGAGTGGAGTACTGTGTGTATAGTGCCGTGTAGTACCGAGTGGAATACAGTGCCTGCACTGCCGTGTAGTACTGAGTGGAGTACAGTGCCTGTACTGCCGTGTAGTACTGAGTGGAGTACAGTGCCTGTACTGCCGTGTAGTCCCGAATGTAGTACTGTGTGTATAGTGCCGTGTAGTACCGAGTGGAGTACAGTGCCTGTACTGCCGTGTTGTACCGAGTGGAGTACAGTGTATAGTGCCGTGTAGTACACAGTGGAGTACAGTGCCTGTACTGCCGTGTAGTACTGAGTGAAGTACAGTGCCTGTAATGCCGTGTAGTACCGAGTGGAGTAATGTGTGTATAGCGCCGTGTAGTACCGAGTGGAGGACAGTGCCTGTACTGCCGTGTAGTACTGAGTGGAGTACAGTGCCTGTACTGCCGTGTAGTACCAAGTGGAGTACAGTGCTTGTACTGCCGTGTAGTACTGCGTGAAGTACAGTGCCTGTACTGCCGTGTAGTGCCGAGTGGAGTACTGTGTGTATAGTGCAGTGTAGTACTGAGTGGAGTACAGTGCATGTACTGCCGTGTAGTGCCGAGTGGAGTACTGTATGTATAGTGCAGTGTAGTACTGAGTGGAGTACGGTGCCTGTACTGCCGTGTAGTACTGAGTGGAGTACTGTGTGTATAGTGCCGTGTAGTACCGAGTGGAGTACAGTGCTTGTACTGCTGTGTAGTACCGAGTGGAGTACTGTGTGCACACTGCCGTGTAGTACTGTGTGGAGTATAGTGCCTGTACTGCCGTGTAGTACCGGGTGGAGTACTGTTTGTATAGTGCCGTGTAGTACCGAGTGGAGTACACTGCATGTACTGCCGTGTAGTACCGAGTGGAGTACTGTGTGTATCGTGCGGTGTAGTACCGAGTGGAGTACATTGCATGTACTGCGGTGTAGTACCGAGTGGAGTACTGTGTGTATAGTGCCGTGTAGTACCGAGTGGAGTACAGTGCCTCTACTGCCGTGTAGTACTGAGTGGAGTACAGTGCCTGTACTGCCGTGTAGTCCCGAGTGGAGTACAGTGCCTGTACTGCCGTGTAGTAGTGAGTGGATTACTGTGCCTGTACTGCCGTGTGGTACTGAGTGGAGTACTGTGTGTATAGTGCCGTGTAGTACCGAGTGGAGTACAGTGCCTGTATTGCCGTGTAGTACCGAGTGGAGTACTGTGTGTATAGTGCCGTGTAGTACCGAGTGGAGTACTGTGTGCATACTGCCGTGTAGTAATGAGTGGAGTACAGTACCTGTACTGCCGTGTAGTACCGAGTGGAGTACTGTGTGTATAGTGCCGTGTAGTACCGAGTGGAGTACAGTGACTGTACTGCCGTGTAGTACTGAGTGGAGTACAGTGCCTGTACTGCCGTGTAGTCCCGAGTGGAGTACAGTGCCTGTACTGCCGTGTAGTAGTGAGTGGAGTACTGTGCCTGTACTGCCGTGTGGTACTGAGTGGAGTACTGTGTGTATAGTGCCGTGTAGTACCGCGTGGAGTACAGTGGGTGTAGTGCCGTGTAGTACTGAGTGGAGTAGAGTGCCTGTACTGCCGTGTAGTACTGAGTGGAGTACAGTGCCTGTACTGCCGTGTAGTCCCGCGTGGAGTACATTGCCTGTACTGCCGTGTAGTACTGAGTGGAGTATTGTGTGTATAGTGCCGTGTAGTACCGAGTGGAGTACAGTGCCTGTATTGCCGTGTAGTACTGAGTGGAGTACAGTGCCTGTACTGCCGTGTAGTACTGAGTGGATTACAGTGCCTGTACTGCCGTGTAGTCCCGAGTGGAGTACAGTACATGTACTGCCGTGTAGTACCGAGTGGTGTACTGTGTGTATAGTGCCGTGTAGTACCGAGTGGAGTACAATGCTTGTATTTTCGTGTAGTACTGAGTGGAGTAGAGTGCCTGAAGTGCCGTGTAGTCCCGAGTGGAGTACAGTGCCTGTACTGCCGTGTAGTTGTGGGTGGAGTACTGTGCCTGTACTGCCGTGTAGTACTGAGTGGAGTACTGTGTGTATAGTGCCGTGTAGTACCGAGTGGAGTACAGTGGGTGTACTGCCGTGTATTACTGTGTGGAGTACAGTGCCTGTACTGCCGTGTAGTACTGAGTGGAGTACAGTGCCTGTACTGCCGTGTAGTACTGAGTGGAGTACAGTGCCTGTACTGCCGTGTAGTACTGTGTGGAGTATAGTGCCTGTACTGCCGTGTAGTACTGAGTGGAGTACAGTGCCTGTACTGCCGTGTAGTACTGAGTGGAGTACAGTGCCTGTACTGCCGTATAGTACTGAGTGGAGTACAGTGTGTATAGTGCCGTGCAGTACCGAGTGGAGTACCGTGCCTGTACTGCCGTGTAGTACTGAGTGGCGTACAGTGCCTGTACTGCCGTGTAGTACTGAGTGGTGTACAGTGCCTGTACTGCCGTGTAGTCCCGAGTGGAGTACGGTGCCTGTACTGCCGTGTAGTACTGAGTGGAGTACTGTGTGTATAGGGCCGTGTAGTACCGAGTGGAGTACCGTGCCTGTACTGCCGTGTAGTACTGAGTGGAGTACAGTGCCTGTACTGCCGTGTAGTACTGAGTGGAGTACAGTGCCTGTACTGCCGTGTAGTACTGAGTGGAGTACTGTGTGTATAGTGCCGTGTAGTACCGAGTGGAGTACCGTGCCTGTACTGCCGTGTAGTCCCGAGTGGAGTACAGTGCCTGTACTGCCGTGTAGTACTGAGTGGAGTACTGTTTGTATAGTGCCGTGTAGTACCGAGTGGAGTACAGTGCCTGTACTGCCGTGTAGTACTGAGTGGAGAACAGTGCCTGTACTGCCGTGTATTACTGAGTGCAGTACAGTGCCTGTACTGCCGTGTAGTCCCGAATGGAGTACTGTGTGTATAGGGCCGTGTAGTACGGAGTGGAGTACAGGGCCTGTACTGCCGTGTAGTACTGAGTGGAGTACAGTGCCTGTACTAACGTGTAGTCCCGAGAGGAGTACTGTGTGTTTAGTGTAGTGTAGTACTGAGTGGTGTACAATGCCTGTACTGCCGTGTAGTACTGAGTGGAGTACAGTGCCTGTACTCCCGTGTAGTCCCGAGTGGAGTACTGTGTGTATAGTGCCGTGTAGTACTGAGTGGAGTACAGTGCCTGTACTGCTGTGTAGTCCGGAGTGGAGTACAGTGCCTGTACTGCCGTGTAGTACTGAGTGGAGTACTGTGTGTATAGTGCCGTGTAGTACCGAGGGGAGTACAGTGCCTGTACTGCCGTGTAGTACTAAGTGGAGTACAGTGGCTGTACTGCCGTGTAATCCCGAGTGTAGTACTGTGTGTATAGTGCAGTGTAGTGCTGAGTGGTGTACAGTGCTTGTACTGCCGTGTAGTACTGAGTGGAGTACAGTGCCTGTACTGCCGTGTAGTACTGGGTGGAGTACAGTGCCTGTACTGCCGTGTAGTACCGAGTGGAGTACTGTGTGTATAGTGCCGTGTAGTACCGAGTGGAGTACAGTGCCTGTACTGTCGTGTAGTACCGAGTGGGGTACTGTGTGTATAGTGCCGTGTAGTACCGAGTGGAGTACAGTGCTTGTACTGCTGTGTAGTACCGAGTGGAGTACTGTGTGCATACTGCCGTGTAGTACTGTGTGGAGTATAGTGCCTGTACTGCCGTGTAGTACCGGGTGGAGTACTGTTTGTATAGTGCCGTGTAGTACCGAGTGGAGTACACTGCATGTACTGCCGTGTAGTACCGAGTGGAGTACTGTGTGTATCGTCGGTGTAGTACCGAGTGGAGTACATTGCATGTACTGCGGTGTAGTACCGAGTGGAGTACTGTGTGTATAGTGCCGTGTAGTACCGAGTGGAGTACAGTGCCTCTACTGCCGTGTAGTACTGAGTGGAGTACAGTGCCTGTACTGCCGTGTAGTCCCGAGTGGAGTACAGTGCCTGTACTGCCGTGTAGTAGTGAGTGGATTACTGTGCCTGTACTGCCGTGTGGTACTGAGTGGAGTACTGTGTGTATAGTGCCGTGTAGTACCGAGTGGAGTACAGTGCCTGTATTGCCGTGTAGTACCGAGTGGAGTACTGTGTGTATAGTGCCGTGTAGTAATGAGTGGAGTACAGTACCTGTACTGCCGTGTAGTACCGAGTGGAGTACTGTGTGTATAGTGCCGTGTAGTACCGAGTGGAGTACAGTGCCTGTACTGCCGTGTAGTACTGAGTGGAGTACAGTGCCTGTACTGCCGTGTAGTCCCGAGTGGAGTACAGTGCCTGTACTGCCGTGTAGTTGTGAGTGGAGTACTGTGCCTGTACTGCCGTGTGGTACTGAGTGGAGTACTGTGTGTATAGTGCCGTGTAGTACCGCGTGGAGTACAGTGGGTGTAGTGCCGTGTAGTACTGAGTGGAGTAGAGTGCCTGTATTGCCGTGTAGTACTGAGTGGAGTACAGTGCCTGTACTGCCGTGTAGTCCCGCGTGGAGTACATTGCCTGTACTGCCGTGTAGTACTGAGTGGAGTACTGTGTGTATAGTGCCGTGTAGTACCGAGTGGAGTACAGTGCCTGTATTGCCGTGTAGTACTGAGTGGAGTACAGTGCCTGTACTGCCGTGTAGTACTGAGTGGGGTACAGTGCCTGTACTGCCGTGTAGTACTGAGTGGAGTACTGTGTGTATAGTGCCGTGTAGTACCGAGTGGAATACAGTGCCTGCACTGCCGTGTAGTACTGAGTGGAGTACAGTGCCTGTACTGCCGTGTAGTACTGAGTGGAGTACAGTGCCTGTACTGCCGTGTAGTCCCGAATGTAGTACTGTGTGTATAGTGCCGTGTAGTACCGAGTGGAGTACAGTGCCTGTACTGCCGTGTTGTACCGAGTGGAGTACAGTGTATAGTGCCGTGTAGTACACAGTGGAGTACAGTGCCTGTACTGCCGTGTAGTACTGAGTGAAGTACAGTGCCTGTAATGCCGTGTAGTACCGAGTGGAGTAATGTGTGTATAGCGCCGTGTAGTACCGAGTGGAGGACAGTGCCTGTACTGCCGTGTAGTACTGAGTGGAGTACAGTGCCTGTACTGCCGTGTAGTACCAAGTGGAGTACAGTGCTTGTACTGCCGTGTAGTACTGCGTGAAGTACAGTGCCTGTACTGCCGTGTAGTGCCGAGTGGAGTACTGTGTGTATAGTGCAGTGTAGTACTGAGTGGAGTACAGTGCATGTACTGCCGTGTAGTGCCGAGTGGAGTACTGTATGTATAGTGCAGTGTAGTACTGAGTGGAGTACAGTGCCTGTACTGCCGTGTAGTACCGAGTGGAGTACAGTGCATTTACTGTCGTGTAGTCCCGAGTGGAGTACAGTGTGCATACTGCCGTGTATTACTGAGTGGAGTACAGTGCCTGTACTGCCGTGTAGTAGCGAGTGGGGGACTGTGTGTGTACTGCCGTGTAGTACTGAGTAGAGTACAGTGCCTGTTCTGCCGTGTAGTACCGAGTGGAGTACTGTGTGTATAGTGCCGTGTAGTACCGAGTGGAGTACAGTGCCTGTACTGCCGTGTAGTACTGATTGGAGTAGAGTGCCTGTACTGCCGTGTAGTACCGAGTGGAGTACAGTGCTTGTACTGCCGTGTAGTACTGAGTGGAGTACATTGCCTGTACTGCCGTGTAGTACTGATTGGAGTAGAGTGCCTGTACTGCCGTGTAGTACCGAGTGGAGTAGAGTGCCTGTACTGCCGTGTAGTACTAAGTGGAGTACAGTGGCTGTACTGCCGTGTAATCCCGAGTGTAGTACTGTGTGTATAGTGCAGTGTAGTGCTGAGTGGTGTACAGTGCTTGTACTGCCGTGTAGTACTGAGTGGAGTACAGTGCCTGTACTGCCGTGTAGTACTGGGTGGAGTACAGTGCCTGTACTGCCGTGTAGTACCGAGTGGGGGACTGTGTGTATACTGCTGTGTAGTACCGAGTGGAGTACAGTGCCTGTACTGCCGTGTAGTACCGAGTGGAGTATTGTGTGTATAGTGCCGTGTAGTACCGAGTGGAGTACAGTGCCTGTACTGTCGTGTAGTACCGAGTGGAGTACTGTGTGTATAGTGCCGTGTAGTACCGAGTGGAGTACAGTGCTTGTACTGCTGTGTAGTACCGAGTGGAGTACTGTGTGCATACTGCCGTGTAGTACTGTGTGGAGTATAGTGCCTGTACTGCCGTGTAGTACCGGGTGGAGTACTGTTTGTATAGTTCCGTGTAGTACCGAGTGGAGTACACTGCATGTACTGCCGTGTAGTACCGAGTGGAGTACTGTGTGTATCGTGCGGTGTAGTACCGAGTGGAGTACATTGCATGTACTGCGGTGTAGTACCGAGTGGAGTACTGTGTGTATAGTGCCGTGTAGTACCGAGTGGAGTACAGTGCCTCTACTGCCGTGAAGTACTGAGTGGAGTACAGTGCCTGTACTGCCGTGTAGTCCCGAGTGGAGTACAGTGCCTGTACTGCCGTGTAGTAGTGAGTGGATTACTGTGCCTGTACTGCCGTGTGGTACTGAGTGGAGTACTGTGTGTATAGTGCCGTGTAGTACCGAGTGGAGTACAGTGCCTGTATTGCCGTGTAGTACCGAGTGGAGTACTGTGTGTATAGTGCCGTGTAGTAATGAGTGGAGTACAGTACCTGTACTGCCGTGTAGTACCGAGTGGAGTACAGTGTGTATAGTGCCGTGTAGTACCGAGTGGAGTACAGTGCCTGTACTGCCGTGTAGTACTGAGTGGAGTACAGTGCCTGTACTGCCGTGTAGTCCCGAGTGGAGTACAGTGCCTGTACTGCCGTGTAGTTGTGAGTGGAGTACGGTGCCTGTACTGCCGTGTGGTACTGAGTGGAGTACTGTGTGTATAGTGCCGTGTAGTACCGCGTGGAGTACAGTGGGTGTAGTGCCGTGTAGTACTGAGTGGAGTAGAGGGCCTGTAATGCCGTGTAGTACTGAGTGGAGTACAGTGCCTGTACTGCCGTGTAGTCCCGCGTGGAGTACATTGCCTGTACTGCCGTGTAGTACTGAGTGGAGTACTGTGTGTATAGTGCCGTGTAGTACCGAGTGGAGTACAGTGCCTGTATTGCCGTGTAGTACTGAGTGGAGTACAGTGCCTGTACTGCCGTGTAGTACTGAGTGGGGTACAGTGCCTGTACTGCCGTGTAGTACTGAGTGGAGTACTGTGTGTATAGTGCCGTGTAGTACCGAGTGGAATACAGTGCCTGCACTGCCGTGTAGTACTGAGTGGAGTACAGTGCCTGTACTGCCGTGTAGTACTGAGTGGAGTACAGTGCCTGTACTGCCGTGTAGTCCCGAATGTAGTACTGTGTGTATAGTGCCGTGTAGTACCGAGTGGAGTACAGTGCCTGTACTGCCGTGTTGTACCGAGTGGAGTACAGTGTATAGTGCCGTGTAGTACACAGTGGAGTACAGTGCCTGTACTGCCGTGTAGTACTGAGTGAAGTACAGTGCCTGTAATGCCGTGTAGTACCGAGTGGAGTAATGTGTGTATAGCGCCGTGTAGTACCGAGTGGAGGACAGTGCCTGTACTGCCGTGTAGTACTGAGTGGAGTACAGTGCCTGTACTGCCGTGTAGTACCAAGTGGAGTACAGTGCTTGTACTGCCGTGTAGTACTGCGTGAAGTACAGTGCCTGTACTGCCGTGTAGTGCCGAGTGGAGTACTGTGTGTATAGTGCAGTGTAGTACTGAGTGGAGTACAGTGCATGTACTGCCGTGTAGTGCCGAGTGGAGTACTGTATGTATAGTGCAGTGTAGTACTGAGTGGAGTACAGTGCCTGTACTGCCGTGTAGTACCGAGTGGAGTACAGTGCATTTACTGTCGTGTAGTCCCGAGTGGAGTACAGTGTGCATACTGCCGTGTATTACTGAGTGGAGTACAGTGCCTGTACTGCCGTGTAGTAGCGAGTGGGGGACTGTGTGTGTACTGCCGTGTAGTACTGAGTAGAGTACAGTGCCTGTTCTGCCGTGTAGTACCGAGTGGAGTACTGTGTGTATAGTGCCGTGTAGTACCGAGTGGAGTACAGTGCCTGTACTGCCGTGTAGTACTGATTGGAGTAGAGTGCCTGTACTGCCGTGTAGTACCGAGTGGAGTACAGTGCTTGTACTGCCGTGTAGTACTGAGTGGAGTACATTGCCTGTACTGCCGTGTAGTGCCCAGTGGAGTACTGTGTGTATAGTGCAGTGTAGTACTGAGTGGAGTACAGTGCATGTACTGCCGTGTAGTCCCGAGTGGAGTACTCTGTGTATAGTGCAGTGTAGTACTGAGTGGAGTACAGTGCCTGTACTGCCGTGTAGTACCGAGTGGAGTACAGTGCCTGTACTGCCGTGTAGTCCCGAGTGGAGTACTGTGTGCATACTGCCGTGTAGTACTGAGTGGAGTACATTGCCTGTAATGCCGTGTAGTACCGAGTGGAGTACAGTGCCTGTACTGCCGTGTAGTACTGAGTGGAGTACAGTGCCTGTACTGCCGTGTAGTCCCGAGTGGAGTACTGTGTGTATAGTGCAGTGTAGTACTGAGTGGAGTACTGTGTGTATAGTGCAGTGTAGTACTGAGTGGAGTACTGTGTGTATAGTGCCGTGTAGTACTGAGTGGAGTACAGTGCCTGTAATGCCGTGTAGTCCCAGGTGGAGTACTGTGTGCATACTGCCGTGTAGTACTGAGTGGAGTAGAGTGCCTGTACTGGTTGTGTAGTACCGAGTGGAGTACTGTGCCTGCACTGCCGTGTAGTACTGAGTGGAGTACATTGCCTGTACTGCCGTGCAGTCCCGAGTGGAGTACTGTGTGTATAGTGCAGTGTAGTACTGAGTGGAGTACTGTCAGTATAGTGCCGTGTAGTACTGAGTGGAGTACAGTGCCTGTACTGCCGCGTAATACCGAGTGGAGTACTGTGTGTATAGTGCCGTGTAGTACCGAGGGGAGTACAGTGCCTGTACTGCCGTGTAGTACTAAGTGGAGTACAGTGGCTGTACTGCCGTGTAGTCCCGAGTGTAGTACTGTGTGTATAGTGCAGTGTAGTGCTGAGTGGTGTACAGTGCTTGTACTGCCGTGTAGTACTGAGTGGAGTACAGTGCCTGTACTGCCGTGTAGTACTGGGTGGAGTACAGTGCCTGTACTGCCGTGTAGTACCGAGTGGGGGACTGTGTGTATACTGCTGTGTAGTACCGAGTGGAGTACAGTGCCTGTACTGCCGTGTAGTACCGAGTGGAGTACTGTGTGTATAGTGCCGTGTAGTACCGAGTGGAGTACTGTGTGCATACTGCCGTGTAGTAATGAGTGGAGTACAGTGCCTGTACTGTCGTGTAGTACCGATTGGATTACTGTGTGTATAGTGCCGTGTAGTACCGAGTGGAGTACAGTGCCTGTACTGCTGTGTAGTACCGAGTGGAGTACTGTGTGCATACTGCCGTGTAGTACTGGGTGGAGTATAGTGCCTGTACTGCCGTGTAGTACCGGGTGGAGTACTGTTTGTATAGTGCCGTGTAGTACCGAGTGGAGTACAGTGCATGTACTGCCGTGTAGTACCGAGTGGAGTACTGTGTGTATCGTGCGGTATAGTACCGAGTGGAGTACATTGCATGTACTGCGGTGTAGTACCGAGTGGAGTACTGTGTGTATAGTGCCGTGTAGTACCGAGTGGAGTACAGTGCCTCTACTGCCGTGTAGTACTGAGTGGAGTACAGTGCCTGTACTGCCGTGTAGTAGTGAGTGGAGTACTGTGCCTGTACTGCCGTGTGGTACTGAGTGGAGTACTGTGTGTATAGTGCCGTGTAGTACCGAGTGGAGTACAGTGCCTGTATTGCCGTGTAGTACCGAGTGGAGTACTGTGTGTATAGTGCCGTGTAGTACCGAGTGGAGTACTGTGTGCATACTGCCGTGTAGTACCGAGTGGAGTACAGTGCCTGTACTGCTGTGTAGTACCGAGTGGAGTACTGTGTGCATACTGCCGTGTAGTACTGTGTGGAGTATAGTGCCTGTACTGCCGTGTAGTACCGGGTGGAGTACTGTTTGTATAGTGCCATGTAGTACCGAGTGGAGTACACTGCATGTACTGCCGTGTAGTACCGAGTGGAGTACTGTGTGTATCGTGCGGTGTAGTACCGAGTGGAGTACATTGCATGTACTGCGGTGTAGTACCGAGTGGAGTACTGTGTGTATAGTGCCGTGTAGTACCGAGTGGAGTACAGTGCCTCTACTGCCGTGTAGTACTGAGTGGAGTACTGTGCCTGTACTGCCGTGTGGTACTGAGTGGAGTACTGTGTGTATAGTGCCGTGTAGTACCGAGTGGAGTACAGTACCTGTATTGCCGTGTAGTACTGAGTGGAGTACAGTGCATGTACTGCCGTGTAGTACTGAGTGGAGTACAGTGCCTGTACTGCCGTGTAGTCCCGAGTGGAGTACAGTGCCTGTACTGCCGTGTAGTACTGAGTGGAGTACTGTGTGTATAGTGCCGTGTAGTACCGAGTGGAATACAGTGCCTGCATTGCCGTGTAGTACTGAGTGGAGTACAGTGCCTGTACTGCCGTGTAGTACTGAGTGGAGTACAGTGCCTGTACTGCCCTGTAGTCCCGAATGTAGTACTGTGTGTATAGTGCCGTGTAGTACCGAGTGGAGTACAGTGCCTGTACTGCCGTGTTGTACCGAGTGGAGTACAGTGTATAGTGCCGTGTAGTACACAGTGGAGTACAGTGCCTGTACTGCCGTGAAGTACTGAGTGAAGTACAGTGCCTGTAATGCCGTGTAGTACCGAGTGGAGTACTGTGTGTATAGCGCCGTGTAGTACCGAGTGGAGGACAGTGCCTGTACTGCCGTGTAGTACTGAGTGGAGTACAGTGCCTGTACTGCCGTGTAGTACCGAGTGGAGTACAATGCTTGTACTGCCGTGTAGTACTGCGTGAGGTACAGTGCCTGTATTGCCGTGTAGTGCCGAGTGGAGTACTGTGTGTATAGTGCAGTGTAGTACTGAGTGGAGTACAGTGCCTGTACTGCCGTGTAGTACCGAGTGGAGTACAGTGCATTTACTGTCGTGTAGTCCCGAGTGGAGTACTGTGTGCATACTGCCGTGTATTACTGAGTGGTGTACAGTGACTGTACTGCCGTGTAGTAGCGAGTGGGGGACTGTGAGTGTACTGCCGTGTAGTACTGAGTAGAGTACAGTGCCTGTTCTGCCGTGTAGTACCGAGTGGAGTATTGTGTGTATAGTGCCGTGTAGTACCGAGTGGAGTACAGTGCGTGTACTGCCGTGTAGTACTGAGTGGAGTACAGTGCCTGTAATGCCGTGTAGTACCGAGTGGAGTACTGTGTGTATAGTGCCGTGTAGTACCGAGTGGAGTACAGTGCCTGTACTGCCGTGTAGTACTGAGTGGAGTACAGTGCCTGTAATGCCGTGTAGTCCCGAGTGGAGTACAGTGCCTGTACTGCCGTGTAGTACTGCTTGGAGTAGAGTGCCTGTACTGCCGTGTAGTACCGAGTGGAGTACAGTGCTTGTACTGCCGTGTAGTACTGAGTGGAGAACAATGCCTGTACTGCCGTGTAGTGCCCAGTGGAGTACTGTGTGTTTAGTGGAGAGTAGTACTGAGTGGAGTACAGTGCATGTGCTGCCGTGTAGTCCCGAGTGCAGTACTCTGTGTATAGTGCAGTGTAGTACTGAGTGGAGTACAGTGCCTGTACTGCCGTGTAGTACCGAGTGGAGTACAGTGCCTGTACTGCCGTGTAGTCCCGAGTGGAGTACTCTGTGTATACTGCCGTGTAGTACTGAGTGGAGTACAGTGCCTGTACTGCCGAGTAGTCTCGAGTGGAGTACTGTGTGTATAGTGCAGTGTAGTACTGAGTGGAGTACAGTGCATGTACTGCCGTGTAGTCCCGAGTGGAGTACTGTATGTATAGTGCAGTATAGTACTGAGTAGAGTACAGTGCCTGTACTGCCGTGTATACCGAGTGGAGTACAGTGCCTGTACTGCCGTGTAGTACGGAGTGGAGTACAGTGCCTGTACTGCCGTGTAGTCCCGTGTGGAGTACTGTGTGTATAGTGCAGTGTAGTACTGAGTGGAGTACAGTGCATGTACTGCCGTGTAGTACCGAGTGGATTACTGTGTGTATAGTGCCGTGTAGTACCAAGTGGAGTACAGTGCCTGTACTGCCGTGTAGTACTGAGTGGTGTACAGTGTGTATAGTGCCGTGTAGTACCGAGTGGAGTACAATGCCTGTATTTTCGTGTAGTACTGAGTGGAGTAGAGTGCCTGAAGTGCCGTGTAGTCCCGAGTGGAGTACAGTGCCTGTACTGCCGTGTAGTACCGAGTGGAGTACAGTGCATGTACTCCCGTGTAGTACCGAGTGAGGTGCTGTGCCTGTACTGCCGTGTAGTACTGAGTGGAGTACAGTGCCTGTACTGCCGTGTAGTACTGAGTGGAATACAGTGCCTGTACTGGAGTGTATTACCTAGTGGAGTACAGTGTGTATAGTGCCGTCTAGTACCGAGTGGAGTACAGTGTGTATAGTGCCGCGAAGTACTGAGTGGAGTACTGTGCCTGTACTGCCGTGTAGTACCGAGTGGAGTACAGTGGCTGTACTGCCGTGTAGTACTGAGTGGAATACAGTGCCTGTACTGCCGTGTAGTACCGAGTGGAGTACAGTGTGCATAGTGCCGTGTAGTACTGAGTGGAGTACAGTGCCTGTACTGCCGTGTAGTACTGAGTGGGTACAGTGCCTGTACTGCCGTGTAGTACCGAGTGGAGTACTGTGTGTATACTGCCGTGTAGTACTGAGTGGAGTACAGTACCTGTACTGCCGTGCAGTACCGAGTGGAGTACTGTGTGCATACTGCCATGTAGTACTGAGTGGAGTACAGTGCCTGTACTGCCGTGTAGTACCGAGTGGAGTACTGTGTGTATAGTGCCGTGTAGTACCGAGTGGAGTACAGTGTGCATACTGCCGTGTAGTACTGAGTGGAGTACAGTGCCTGAACTGCCGTGTAGTACCGAGTGGAATACTGTGTGTATAGTGCCGTGTAGTACCGAGTGGAGTAAAGTGCATGTACTGCCGTGTAGTACCGAGTGGAGTACTGTGTGTATAGTGCGGTGTAGTACCGAGTGGAGTACAGTGCATGTACTGCCGTGTAGTCCCGAGTGGAGTACTGTGTGTATAGTGCCGTGTAGTACCGAGTGGAGTACAGTGCCTGTATTGCCGTGTAGTACCGAGTGGAGTACTGTGTGTATAGTGCCGTGTAGTACCGAGTGGAGTGCTGTGTCCATACTGCCGTGTAGTACAGAGTGGAGTACAGTACCTATACTGCCGTGTAGTACCGAGTGGAGTACTGTGTGTATAGTGCCGTGTAGTACCGAGTGGAGTACAATGCCTGTATTTTCGTGTAGTACTGAGTGGAGTAGAGTGCCTGAAGTGCCGTGTAGTCCCGAGTGGAGTACAGTGCCTGTACTGCCGTGTAGTTGTGAGTGGAGTACTGTGCCTGTACTGCCGTGTAGTACTGAGTGGAATACTGTGTGTATAGTGCCGTGTAGTACCGAGTGGAGTACAGTGGGTGTACTGCCGTGTATTACTGTGTGGAGTACAGTGCCTGTACTGCCGTGTAGTACTGAGTGGAGTACAGTGCCTGTACTGCCGTGTAGTACTGAGTGGAGTACAGTGCCTGTACTGCCGTGTAGTACTGAGTGGAGTACAGTGCCTGTACTGCCGTGTAGAACTGAGTGGAGTACAGTGCCTGTACTGCCGTATAGTACTGAGTGGAGTACTGTTTGTATAGTGCCGTGTAGTACCGAGTGGAGTACCGTGCCTGTACTGCCGTGTAGTACTGAGTGGCGTACAGTGCCTGTACTGCCGTGTAGTACTGAGTGGTGTACAGTGCCTGTACTGCCGTGTAGTCCAGAGTGGAGTACGGTGCCTGTACTGCCGTGTAGTACTGAGTGGAGTACTGTGTGTATAGCGCCGTGTAGTACCGAGTGGAGTACCGTGCCTGTACTGCCGTGTAGTACTGAGTGGAGTACAGTGCCTGTACTGCCGTGTAGTACTGAGTGGAGTACAGTGCCTGTACTGCCGTGTAGTCCCGACTGGTGTACAGTGCCTGTACTGCCGTGTAGTACAGAGTGGAGTACTGTGTGTATAGTGCCGTGTAGTACCGAGTGGAGTAAAGTGCCTGTACAGCCGTGTAGTACTGAGTGGAGTACAGTGCCTGTACTGCCGTGTAGTACTGAGTGGAGTACAGTGCCTGTACTGCCGTGTAGTACTGAGTGGAGTACAGTGCCTGTACTGCCGTGTAGTACTGAGTGGAGTACTGTGTGTATAGTGCCGTGTAGTACCGAGTGGAGTACCGTGCCTGTATTGCCGTGTAGTCCCGAGTGGAGTACAGTGCCTGTACTGCCGTGTAGTACTGAGTGGAGTACAGTGCCTGTACTGCCGTGTATTACTGAGTGGAGTACAGTGCCTGTACTGCCGTGTAGTCCCGAATGGAGTACTGTGTGTATAGTGCCGTGTAGTACGGAGTGGAGTACAGTGCCTGTACTGCCGTGTAGTACTGAGTGGAGTACAGTGCCTGTACTAACGTGTAGTCCCGAGTGGAGTACTGTGTGTTTAGTGCAGTGTTGTACTGAGTGGTGTACAATGCCTGTACTGCCGTGTAGTACTGAGTGGAGTACAGTGCCTGTACTCCCGTGTAGTCCCGAGTGGAGTACTGTGTGTATAGTGCCGTGTAGTACTGAGTGGAATACAGTGCCTGTACTGCCGTGTAGTCCGGAGTGGAGTACAGTGCCTGTACTGCCGTGTAGTCCTGGGTGGAGTACTGTGTGTATAGTGCCGTGTAGTACCGAGGGGAGTAGAGTGCCTGTACTGCCGTGTAGTACTAAATGGAGTACAGTGGCTGTACTGCCGTGTAGTCCCGAGTGTAGTACTGTGTGTATAGTGCAGTGTAGTGCTGAGTGGTGTACAGTGCTTGTACCTCCGTGTAGTACTGAGTGGAGTACAGTGCCTGTACTGCCGTGTAGTACTGGGTGGAGTACAGTGCCTGTACTGCCGTGTAGTACCGAGTGGGGGACAGTGTGTATACTGCTGTTTAGTACCGAGTGGAGTACAGTGCCTGTACTGCCGTGTAGTACCGAGTGGAGTACTGTGTGTATAGTGCCGTGTAGTACCGAGTGGAGTACAGTGCCTGTACTGTCGTGTAGTACCGAGTGGAGTGCTGTGTGTATAGTGCCGTGTAGTGCCGAGTGGAGTACAGTGCCTGTACTGCCGTGTAGTACCGAGTGAAGTACTGTGTGCATACTGCCGTGTAGTACTGTGTGGAGTATAGTGCCTGTACTGCCGTGTAGTACCGAGTGGAGTACTGTTTGTAAAGTGCCGTGTAGTACCGAGTGGAGTACACTGCATGTACTGCCGTGTAGTACCGAGTGGAGTACTGTGTGTATCGTGCGGTGTAGTACCGAGTGGAGTACATTGCATGTACTGCGGTGTAGTACCGAGTGGAGTACTGTGTGTATAGTGCCGTGTAGTACCGAGTGGAGTACAGTGCCTGTATTGCCGTGTAGTACCGAGTGGAGTACTGTATGTATAGTGCCGTGTAGTACCGAGTGGAGTACAGTGCCTGTACTGCCGTGTAGTCCCGAGTGGAGTACAGTGCCTGTACTGCCGTGTAGTAGTGAGTGGAGTACTGTGCCTGTACTGCCGTGTGGTACTGAGTGGAGTTCTGTGTGTATAGTGCCGTGTAGTACCGCGCGGAGTACAGTGGGTGTAGTGCTGTGTAGTACTGAGTCGAGTACTGTGTGCATTCTGCCGTGTAGTACTGTGTGGAGTATAGTGCCTGTACTGCCGTGTAGTACCGAGTGGGGGACTGTGTGTATACCGCCGTGTAGTACTGAGTGGAGTACAGTGTGTATAGTGCCGTGTAGTACCGAGTGGAGTACAGTGCCTGTACTGCCGTGTAGTACTGAGTGAAGTACAGTGCCTGTACTGCCGTGTATTACTGAGTGGAGTGCAGTGCCTGTACTGCCGTGTAGTCCCGAATGGAGTACTGTGTGTATAGTGCCGTGTAGTACGGAGTGGAGTACAGTGTGTATAGTGCCGTGTAGAACCGAGTGGAGTAGAGTGCCTGTACTGCCGTGTAGTACTGAGTGGAGTACAGTGCCTGTACTGCCGTGTATTACTGACTGGAGTACAGTGCCTGTACTGCCGTGTAGTACCGAGTCGGGGACTGTGTGTATACCGCCGTGTAGTACTGAGTGGAGTACAGTGTGTATAGTGCCGTGTAGTACCGAGTGGAGTACAGTGCCTGTACTGCCGTGTAGTCCCGAGTGGAGTACAGTGCCTGTACTGCCGTGTAGTACAGAGTGGAGTACTGTGTGTATAGTGCCGTGTAGTACCGAGTGGAGTACCGTGCCTGTACTGCCGTGTAGTCCCGAGTGGAGTACAGTGCCTGTACTGCCGTGTAGTCCCGACTGGAGTACAGTGCCTGTACTGCCGTGTAGTACAGAGTGGGGTACAGTGTGTATAGTGCCGTGTAGTACCGAGTGGAGTACCGTGCCTGTACTGCCGTGCAGTCCCGAGTGGAGTACAGTGCCTGTACAGCCGTGTAGTACTGAGTGGAGTACTGTGTGTATAGTGCCGTGTAATACCTAGTGGAGTACAGTGCCTGTACTGCCGTGTAGTACTGAGTGGAGTACAGTGCCTGTACTGCCGTGTAGTACGGAGTGGAGTACAGTGCCTGTACTGCCGTGTAGTACTGAGTGGAGTACAGTGCCTGTACTAACGTGTAGTCCCGAGTGGAGTACTGTGTGTATAGTGCAGTGTAGTACTGAGTGGAGTACTGTGTGTATAGTGCCGTGTAGTACTGTGTGGAGTACAGTGCCTGTACTGCCGTGTAGTACTGAGTGGAGTACTGTGTGTATAGTGCCGTGTAGTACCGAGTGGAGTACAGTGCCTGTACTGCCGTGTAGTACTGAGTGGAGTACAGTGCCTGTACTGCCGTGTAGTAGTGAGTGGAGTACAGTGCCTGTACTGCCGTGTAGTACTGAGTGGAGTACAGTGCCTGTACTGCCGTGTAGTACTGAGTGGAGTACAGTGCCTGTACTGCCGTGTAGTACTGAGTGGAGTACCGTGTGTATATTGCCGTGTAGTACCGAGTGGAGTACCGTGCCTGTACTGCCGTGTAGTACTGAGTGGAGTACAGTGCCTGTACTGCCGTGTAGTACTGAGTGGTGTACAGTGCCTGTACTGCCGTGTAGTCCCGAGTGGAGTACAGTGCCTGTACTGCCGTGTAGTACCGAGTGGAGTACCGTGCCTGTACTGCCGTGTAGTACTGAGTGAAGTACAGTGCCTGTACTGCCGTGAAGTACTGAGTGGAGTACAGTACCTGTACTGCCGTGTAGTACCGAGTGGAGTACTGTGTGTATAGTGCCGTGTAGTACCGAGTGGAGTACAATGCCTGTATTTTCGTGTAGTACTGAGTGGAGTAGAGTGCCTGAAGTGCCGTGTAGTCCCGAGTGGAGTACAGTGCCTGTACTGCCGTGTAGTTGTGAGTGGAGTACTGTGCCTGTACTGCCGTGTAGTACTGAGTGGAGTACTGTGTGTATAGTGCCGTGTATTACTGTGTGGAGTACAGTGCCTGTACTGCCGTGTAGTACTGAGTGGAGTACAGTGCCTGTACTGCCGTGTAGTACTGAGTGGAGTACAGTGCCTGTACTGCCGTGTAGTACTGAGTGGTGTACAGTGCCTGTACTGCCGTGTAGTACTGAGTGGAGTACAGTGCCTGTACTGCCGTGTAGTACTGAGTGGAGTACTGTGTGTATCGTGCCGTGTAGTACCGAGTGGAGTACCGTGCCTGTACTGCCGTGTAGTACTGAGTGGAGTACAGTGCCTATACTGCCGTGTAGTACTGAGTGGAGTACAGTGACTGTACTGCCGTGTAGTCCCGACTGGAGTACAGTGCCTGTACTGCCGTGTAGTACAGAGTGGAGTACTGTGTGTATAGTGCCGTGTAGTACCGAGTGGAGTAAAGTGCCTGTACTGCCGTGTAGTACTGAGTGGAGTACAGTGCCTGTACTGCCGTGTAGTACTGAGTGGAGTACAGTGCCTCTACTGCCGTGTAGTACTGAGTGGAGTACAGTGCCTGTACTGCCGTGTAGTACTGAGAGGAGTACTGTGTGTATAGTGCCGTGTAGTACCGAGTGGAGTACCGTGCCTGTACTGCCGTGTAGTCCCGAGTGGAGTACAGTGCCTGTACTGCCGTGTAGTACTGAGTGGAGTACTGTGTGTATAGTGCCGTGTAGTACTGAGTGGAGGACAGTGCCTGTACTGCCGTGTATTACTGAGTGGAGTACAGTGCCTGTACTGCCGTGTAGACCCGAATGGAGTACTGTGCGTGTAGTGCCGTGTAGTACGGAGTGGAGTACAGTGCCTGTACTGCCGTGTAGTACTGAGTGGAGTACAGTGCCTGTACTAACGTGTAGTCCCGAGTGGAGTACTGTGTGTTTAGTGCAGTGTAGTACTGAGTGGTGTACAATGCCTGTACTGCCGTGTAGTACTGAGTGGAGTACAGTGCCTGTACTCCCGTGTAGTCCCGAGTGGAGTACTGTGTGTATAGTGCCGTGTAGTACTGAGTGGAGTACAGTGCCTGTACTGCTGTGTAGTCCGGAGTGGAGTACAGTGCCTGTACTGCAGTGTAGTCCTGAGTGGAGTACTGTGTGTATAGTGCCGTGTAGTGCCGAGGGGAGTACAGTGCCTGTACTGCCGTGTAGTACTAAGTGGAGTACAGTGGCTGTACTGCCGTGTAGTCCCGGGTGTAGTACTGTGTGTATAGTGCAGTGTAGTGCTGAGTGGTGTACAGTGCTTGTACTGCCGTGTAGTACTGAGTGGAGTACAGTGCCTGTATTGCCGTGTAGTACTGGGTGGAGTACAGTGCCTGTACTGCCGTGTAGTACGGAGTGGGGGACTGTGTGTATACTGCTGTGTAGTACCGAGTGGAGTACAGTGCCTGTACTGCCGTGTAGTACCGAGTGGAGTACTGTGTGTATAGTGCCGTGTAGTACCGAGTGGAGTACAGTGCCTGTACTGTCGTGTAGTACCGAGTGGAGTACTGTGTGTATAGTGCCGTGTAGTACCGAGTGGAGTACAGTGCCTGTACTGTCGTGTAGTACCGAGTGGAGTACTGTGTGCATACTGCCGTGTAGTACTGTGTGGAGTATAGTGCCTGTACTGCCGTGTAGTACCGGGTGGAGTACTGTTTGTATAGTGCCGTGTAGTACCGAGTGGAGAACACTGCATGTACTGCCGTGTAGTACCGAGTGGAGTACTGTGTGTATCGTGCGGTGTAGTACCGAGTGGAGTACATTGCATGTACTGCGGTGTAGTACCGAGTGGAGTACTGTGTGTATAGTGCCGTGTAGTACCGAGTGGAGTACAGTGCGTGTACTGCCGTGTAGTACTGAGTGGAGTACAGTGCCTGTACTGCCGTGTAGTAGTGATTGGAGTACTGTGCCTGTACTGCCGTGTGGTACTGAGTGGAGTACTGTGTGTATAGTGCCGTGTAGTACCGAGTGGAGTACAGTGCCTGTATTGCCGTGTAGTACCGAGTGGAGTACAGTGTGTATGGTGCCGTGTAGTACCGAGTGGAGTACTGTGTGCATACTGCCGTGTAGTAATGAGTGGAGTACAGTATCTGTACTGCCGTGTAGTACCGAGTGGAGTACTGTGTGTATAGTGCCGTGTAGTACCGAGTGGAGTACAGTGCCTGTATTGCCGTGTAGTACTGAGTGGAGTACAGTGCCTGTACTGCCGTGTAGTCACGAGTGGAATACAGTGCCTGTACTGCCGTGTAGTAGTGAGTGGAGTACTGTGCCTGTATTGCCGTGTGGTACTGAGTGGAGTACTGTGTGTATAGTGCCGTGAAGTACCGAGTGGAGTACAGTGCCTGTACTGCCGTGTAGTACCGAGTGGAGTACTGTGTGCATACTGCCGTGTAGTACTGTGTGGAGTATAGTGCCTGTACTGCCGTGTAGTACCGAGTGGAGTACTGTTTGTATAGTGCCGTGTAGTACCGAGTGGAGTACACTGCATGTACTGCCGTGTAGTACCGAGTGGTGTACTGTGTGTATCGTGCGGTGTAGTACCGAGTGGAGTACATTGCATGTACTGCGGTGTAGTACCGAGTGGAGTACTGTGTGTATAGTGCCGTGTAGTACCGAGTGGAGTACCGTGCCTGTACTGCCGTGTAGTACTGAGTGGAGTACAGTGCCTATACTGCCGTGTAGTACTGAGTGGAGTACAGTGCCTGTACTGCCGTGTAGTCCCGACTGGAGTACAGTGCCTGTACTGCCGTGTAGTACAGAGTGGAGTACTGTGTGTATAGTGCCGTGTAGTACCGAGTGGAGTAAAGTGCCTGTACTGCCGTGTAGTACTGAGTGGAGTACAGTGCCTGTACTGCCGTGTAGTACTGAGTGGAGTACAGTGCCTCTACTGCCGTGTAGTACTGAGTGGAGTACAGTGCCTGTACTGCCGTGTAGTACTGAGTGGAGTACTGTGTGTATAGTGCCGTGTAGTACGGAGTGGAGTACAGTGCCTGTACTGCCGTGTAGTACTGAGTGGAGTACAGTGCCTGTACTAACGTGTAGTCCCGAGTGGAGTACTGTGTGTTTAATGCAGTGTAGTACTGAGTGGTGTACAATGCCTGTACTGCCGTGTAGTACTGAGTGGAGTACAGTGCCTGTACTGCCGTGTAGTCCCGAATGGAGTACTGTGCGTATAGTGCCGTGTAGTACGGAGTGGAGTACAGTGCCTGTACTGCCGTGTAGTACTGAGTGGAGTACAGTGCCTGTACTGCCGTGTAGTACTGAGTGGAGGACAGTGCTTGTACTGCCGTGTATTACTGAGTGGAGTACAGTGCCTGTACTGCCGTGTAGTCCCGAATGGAGTACTGTGCGTATAGTGCCGTGTAGTACGGAGTGGAGTACAGTGCCTGTACTGCCGTGTAGTACTGAGTGGAGTACAGTGACTGTACTAACGTGTAGTCCCGAGTGGAGTACTGTGTGTTTAGTGCAGTGTAGTACTGAGTGGTGTACAATGCCTGTACTGCCGTGTAGTACGGAGTGGAGTACAGTGCCTGTACTGCCGTGTAGTACTGAGTGGAGTACAGTGCCTGTACTGCCGTGTAGTACTGAGTGGAGGACAGTGCTTGTACTGCCGTGTATTACTGAGGGAGTACAGTGCCTGTACTGCCGTGTAGTACCGAGTGGAGTACTGTGTGCATACTGCCGTGTAGTACTGTGTGGAGTATAGTGCCTATACTGCCGTGTAGTACCGAGTGGAGTACTGTTTGTATAGTGCCGTGTAGTACCGAGTGGAGTACACTGCATGTACTGCCGTGTAGTACCGAGTGGAGTACTGTGTGTATCGTGCGGTGTAGTACCGAGTGGAGTACATTGCATGTACTGCGGTGTAGTACCGAGTGGAGTACTGTGTGTATAGTGCCGTGTAGTACCGATTGGAGTACAGTGCCTGTATTGCCGTGTAGTACCGAGTGGAGTACTGTGTGTATAGTGCCGTGTAGTCCCGAGTGGAGTACAGTGCCTGTACTGCCGTGTAGTAGTGAGTGGAGTACTGTGCCTGTACTGCCGTGTAGTACCGAGTGGAGTACTGTGTGTATAGTGCCGTGTAGTACTGAGTGGAGTACATTGCCTGTACTGCCGTGCAGTCCCGAGTGGAGTATTGTGTGTATAGTGCCGTGTAGTACTGAGTGAAGTACAGTGCCTGTACTGCCGTGTTATGCCGAGTGGAGTACTGTGTGTATAGTGCAGTGTAGTCCCGAGTGGAGTACAGTGCCTGTACTGCCGTGTAGTAGTGAGTGGAGTACTGTGCCTGTACTGCCGTGTGGTACTGAGTGGAGTTCTGTGTGTATAGTGCCGTGTAGTACCGCGCGGAGTACAGTGGGTGTAGTGCTGTGTAGTACTGAGTCGAGTACTGTGGGTGTAGTGCTGTGTAGTACTGAGTCGAGTACTGTGTGCATTCTGCCGTGTAGTACTGTGTGGAGTATAGTGCCTGTACTGCCGTGTAGTACCGAGTGGGGGACTGTTTGTATACCGCCGTGTAGTACTGAGTGGAGTACCGTGTGTATAGTGCCGTGTGGTACGGTGTGGAGTACAGTGTGTATAGTGCCGTGTAGTACCGAGTGGAGTAGAGTGCCTGTACTGCCGTGTAGTACTGAGTGGAGTACAGTGCCTGTACTGCCGTGTATTACTGACTGGAGTACAGTGCCTGTACTGCCGTGTAGTACCGAGTCGGGGACTGTGTGTATACCGCCGTGTAGTACTGAGTGGAGTACAGTGTGTATAGTGCCGTGTAGTACCGAGTGGAGTACAGTGCCTGTACTGCCGTGTAGTCCCGAGTGGAGTACAGTGCCTGTACTGCCGTGTAGTACAGAGTGGAGTACTGTGTGTATAGTGCCGTGTAGTACCGAGTGGAGTACCGTGCCTGTACTGCCGTGTAGTCCCGAGTGGAGTACAGTGCCTGTACTGCCGTGTAGTCCCGACTGGAGTACAGTCCCTGTACTGACGTGTAGTACAGAGTGGGGTACTGTGTGTATAGTGCCGTGTAGTACCGAGTGGAGTACCGTGCCTGTACTGCCGTGTAGTCCCGAGTGGAGTACAGTGCCTGTACAGCCGTGTAGTACTGAGTGGAGTACTGTGTGTATAGTGCCGTGTAGTACCTAGTGGAGTACGGTGCCTGTACTGCCGTGTAGTACTGAGTGGAGTACTGTGTGTATAGTGCCGTGTAGTACCGAGTGGAGTACAGTGCCTGTACTGCCGTGTAGTACTGAGTGGAGTACAGTGCCTGTACTGCCGTGTAGTACTGAGTGGAGTACAGTGCCTGTACTGCCGTGTAGTACTGAGTGGAGTACAGTGCCTGTACTGCCGTGTAGTACTGAGTGGAGTACAGTGCCTGTACTGCCGTGTAGTACTGAGTGGAGTACCGTGTGAATAGTGCCGTGTAGTACCGAGTGGAGTACCGTGCCTGTACTGCCGTGTAGTACTGAGTGGAGTACAGTGCCTGTACTGCCGTGTAGTACTGAGTGGTGTACAGTGCCTGTACTGCCGTGTTGTCCCGAGTGGAGTACAGTGCCTGTACTGCTGTGTAGTACTGAGTGGAGTACTGTGTGTATAGTGCCGTGTAGTACGGAGTGGAGTACCGTGCCTGTACTGCCGTGTAGTACTGAGTGAAGTACAGTGCCTGTACTGCCGTGTAGTACCGAGTGGAGTACTGTGTGTATAGTGCCTTGTAGTACCGAGTGGAGTACAATGCCTGTATTTTCGTGTAGTACTGAGTGGAGTAGAGTGCCTGTACTGCCGTGTAGTCCCGACTGGAGTACAGTCCCTGTACTGACGTGTAGTACAGAGTGGGGTACTGTGTGTATAGTGCCGTGTAGTACCGAGTGGAGTACCGTGCCTGTACTGCCGTGTAGTCCCGAGTGGAGTACAGTGCCTGTACAGCCGTGTAGTACTGAGTGGAGTACTGTGTGTATAGTGCCGTGTAGTACCTAGTGGAGTACGGTGCCTGTACTGCCGTGTAGTACTGAGTGGAGTACTGTGTGTATAGTGCCGTGTAGTACCGAGTGGAGTACAGTGCCTGTACTGCCGTGTAGTACTGAGTGGAGTACAGTGCCTGTACTGCCGTGTAGTACTGAGTGGAGTACAGTGCCTGTACTGCCGTGTAGTACTGAGTGGAGTACAGTGCCTGTACTGCCGTGTAGTACTGAGTGGAGTACAGTGCCTGTACTGCCGTGTAGTACTGAGTGGAGTACCGTGTGAATAGTGCCGTGTAGTACCGAGTGGAGTACCGTGCCTGTACTGCCGTGTAGTACTGAGTGGAGTACAGTGCCTGTACTGCCGTGTAGTACTGAGTGGTGTACAGTGCCTGTACTGCCGTGTTGTCCCGAGTGGAGTACAGTGCCTGTACTGCTGTGTAGTACTGAGTGGAGTACTGTGTGTATAGTGCCGTGTAGTACGGAGTGGAGTACCGTGCCTGTACTGCCGTGTAGTACTGAGTGAAGTACAGTGCCTGTACTGCCGTGTAGTACCGAGTGGAGTACTGTGTGTATAGTGCCTTGTAGTACCGAGTGGAGTACAATGCCTGTATTTTCGTGTAGTACTGAGTGGAGTAGAGTGCCTGAAGTGCCGTGTAGTCCCGAGTGGAGTACAGTGCCTGTACTGCTGTGTAGTTGTGAGTGGAGTACTGTGCCTGTACTGCCGTGTAGTACTGAGTGGAGTACTGTGTGTATAGTGCCGTGTATTACTGTGTGGAGTACAGTGCCTGTACTGCCGTGTAGTACTGAGTGGGTACAGTGCCTGTACTGCCGTGTAGTACCGAGTGGAGTACTGTGTGTATACTGCCGTGTAGTACTGAGTGGAGTACAGTACCTGTACTGCGTGTAGTACCGAGTGGAGTACTGTGTGCATACTGCCATGTAGTACTGAGTGGAGTACAGTGCCTGTACTGCCGTGTAGTACCGAGTGGAGTACTGTGTGTATAGTGCCGTGTAGTACCGAGTGGAGTACAGTGTGCATACTGCCGTGTAGTACTGAGTGGAGTACAGTGCCTGAACTGCCGTGTAGTACCGAGTGGAGTACTGTGTGTATAGTGCCGTGTAGTACCGAGTGGAGTAAAGTGCATGTACTGCCGTGTAGTACCGAGTGGAGTACTGTGTGTATAGTGCGGTGTAGTACCGAGTGGAGTACAGTGCATGTACTGCCGTGTAGTCCCGAGTGGAGTACTGTGTGTATAGTGCCGTGTAGTACCGAGTGGAGTACAGTGCCTGTATTGCCGTGTAGTACCGAGTGGAGTACTGTGTGTATAGTGCCGTGTAGTACCGAGTGGAGTGCTGTGTCCATACTGCCGTGTAGTACCGAGTTGAGTACAGTGCATGTACTGCCGTGTAGTCCCGAGTGGAGTACTGTGTGTATAGTGCCGTGTAGTACCGAGTGGAGTACAGTGCCTGTATTGCCGTGTAGTACCGAGTGGAGTACTGTGTGTATAGTGCCGTGTAGTACCGAGTGGAGTGCTGTGTCCATACTGCCGTGTAGTACAGAGTGGAGTACAGTACCTGTACTGCCGTGTAGTACCGAGTGGAGTACAGTGGGTGTACTGCCGTGTATTACTGTGTGGAGTACAGTGCCTGTACTGCCGTGGAGTACTGAGTGGAGTACAGTGCCTGTACTGCCGTGTAGTACTGAGTGGAGTACAGTGCCTGTACTGCCGTGTAGTACTGAGTGGAGTACAGTGCCTGTACTGCCGTGTAGTACTGAGTGGAGTACAGTGCCTGTACTGCCGTATAGTACTGAGTGGAGTACTGTGTGTATAGTGCCGTGTAGTACCGAGTGGAGTACCGTGCCTGTACTGCCGTGTAGTACTGAGTGGCGTACGGTGCCTGTACTGCCGTGTAGTACTGAGTGGAGTACTGTGTGTATAGCGCCGTGTAGTACCGAGTGGAGTACCGTGCCTGTACTGCCGTGTAGTACTGAGTGGAGTACAGTGCCTGTACTGCCGTGTAGTACTGAGTGGAGTACAGTGCCTGTACTGCCGTGTAGTCCCCACTGGAGTACAGTGCCTGTACTGCCGTGTAGTACAGAGTGGAGTACTGTGTGTATAGTGCCGTGTAGTACCGAGTGGAGTAAAGTGCCTGTACAGCCGTGTAGTACTGAGTGGAGTACAGTGCCTGTACTGCCGTGTAGTACTGGGTGGAGTACAGTGCCTGTACTGCCGTGTAGTACCGAGTGGGGGACTGTGTGTATACTGCTGTTTAGTACCGAGTGGAGTACAGTGCCTGTACTGCCGTGTAGTACCGAGTGGAGTACTGTGTGTATAGTGCCGTGTAGTACCGAGTGGAGTACAGTGCCTGTACTGTCGTGTAGTACCGAGTGGAGTGCTGTGTGTATAGTGCCGTGTAGTACCGAGTGGAGTACAGTGCCTGTACTGCCGTGTAGTACCGAGTGAAGTACTGTGTGCATACTGCCGTGTAGTACTGTGTGGAGTATAGTGCCTGTACTGCCGTGTAGTACCGAGTGGAGTACTGTTTGTAAAGTGCCGTGTAGTACCGAGTGGAGTACACTGCATGTACTGCCGTGTAGTACCGAGTGGAGTACTGTGTGTATCGTGCGGTGTAGTACCGAGTGGAGTACATTGCATGTACTGCGGTGTAGTACCGAGTGGAGTACTGTGTGTATAGTGCCGTGTAGTACCGAGTGGAGTACAGTGCCTGTATTGCCGTGTAGTACCGAGTGGAGTACTGTATGTATAGTGCCGTGTAGTACCGAGTGGAGTACAGTGCCTGTACTGCCGTGTAGTCCCGAGTGGAGTACAGTGCCTGTACTGCCGTGTAGTAGTGAGTGGAGTACTGTGCCTGTACTGCCGTGTGGTACTGAGTGGAGTTCTGTGTGTATAGTGCCGTGTAGTACCGCGCGGAGTACAGTGGGTGTAGTGCTGTGTAGTACTGAGTCGAGTACTGTGTGCATTCTGCCGTGTAGTACTGTGTGGAGTATAGTGCCTGTACTGCCGTGTAGTACCGAGTGGGGGACTGTGTGTATACCGCCGTGTAGTACTGAGTGGAGTACAGTGTGTATAGTGCCGTGTAGTACCGAGTGGAGTACAGTGCCTGTACTGCCGTGTAGTACTGAGTGAAGTACAGTGCCTGTACTGCCGTGTATTACTGAGTGGAGTGCAGTGCCTGTACTGCCGTGTAGTCCCGAATGGAGTACTGTGTGTATAGTGCCGTGTAGTACGGAGTGGAGTACAGTGTGTATAGTGCCGTGTAGAACCGAGTGGAGTAGAGTGCCTGTACTGCCGTGTAGTACTGAGTGGAGTACAGTGCCTGTACTGCCGTGTATTACTGACTGGAGTACAGTGCCTGTACTGCCGTGTAGTACCGAGTCGGGGACTGTGTGTATACCGCCGTGTAGTACTGAGTGGAGTACAGTGTGTATAGTGCCGTGTAGTACCGAGTGGAGTACAGTGCCTGTACTGCCGTGTAGTCCCGAGTGGAGTACAGTGCCTGTACTGCCGTGTAGTACAGAGTGGAGTACTGTGTGTATAGTGCCGTGTAGTACCGAGTGGAGTACCGTGCCTGTACTGCCGTGTAGTCCCGAGTGGAGTACAGTGCCTGTACTGCCGTGTAGTCCCGACTGGAGTACAGTGCCTGTACTGCCGTGTAGTACAGAGTGGGGTACAGTGTGTATAGTGCCGTGTAGTACCGAGTGGAGTACCGTGCCTGTACTGCCGTGCAGTCCCGAGTGGAGTACAGTGCCTGTACAGCCGTGTAGTACTGAGTGGAGTACTGTGTGTATAGTGCCGTGTAATACCTAGTGGAGTACAGTGCCTGTACTGCCGTGTAGTACTGAGTGGAGTACAGTGCCTGTACTGCCGTGTATTACTGAGTGGAGTACAGTGCCTGTACTGCTGTGTAGTACTGAGTGAAGTACAGTGCCTGTACTGCCGTGTAGTACGGAGTGGAGTACAGTGCCTGTACTGCCGTGTAGTACTGAGTGGAGTACAGTGCCTGTACTAACGTGTAGTCCCGAGTGGAGTACTGTGTGTATAGTGCAGTGTAGTACTGAGTGGAGTACTGTGTGTATAGTGCCGTGTAGTACTGTGTGGAGTACAGTGCCTGTACTGCCGTGTAGTACTGAGTGGAGTACTGTGTGTATAGTGCCGTGTAGTACCGAGTGGAGTACAGTGCCTGTACTGCCGTGTAGTACTGAGTGGAGTACAGTGCCTGTACTGCCGTGTAGTAGTGAGTGGAGTACAGTGCCTGTACTGCCGTGTAGTACTGAGTGGAGTACAGTGCCTGTACTGCCGTGTAGTACTGAGTGGAGTACAGTGCCTGTACTGCCGTGTAGTACTGAGTGGAGTACCGTGTGTATATTGCCGTGTAGTACCGAGTGGAGTACCGTGCCTGTACTGCCGTGTAGTACTGAGTGGAGTACAGTGCCTGTACTGCCGTGTAGTACTGAGTGGTGTACAGTGCCTGTACTGCCGTGTAGTCCCGAGTGGAGTACAGTGCCTGTACTGCCGTGTAGTACCGAGTGGAGTACCGTGCCTGTACTGCCGTGTAGTACTGAGTGAAGTACAGTGCCTGTACTGCCGTGAAGTACTGAGTGGAGTACAGTACCTGTACTGCCGTGTAGTACCGAGTGGAGTACTGTGTGTATAGTGCCGTGTAGTACCGAGTGGAGTACAATGCCTGTATTTTCGTGTAGTACTGAGTGGAGTAGAGTGCCTGAAGTGCCGTGTAGTCCCGAGTGGAGTACAGTGCCTGTACTGCCGTGTAGTTGTGAGTGGAGTACTGTGCCTGTACTGCCGTGTAGTACTGAGTGGAGTACTGTGTGTATAGTGCCGTGTATTACTGTGTGGAGTACAGTGCCTGTACTGCCGTGTAGTACTGAGTGGAGTACAGTGCCTGTACTGCCGTGTAGTACTGAGTGGAGTACAGTGCCTGTACTGCCGTGTAGTACTGAGTGGTGTACAGTGCCTGTACTGCCGTGTAGTACTGAGTGGAGTACAGTGCCTGTACTGCCGTGTAGTACTGAGTGGAGTACTGTGTGTATCGTGCCGTGTAGTACCGAGTGGAGTACCGTGCCTGTACTGCCGTGTAGTACTGAGTGGAGTACAGTGCCTATACTGCCGTGTAGTACTGAGTGGAGTACAGTGACTGTACTGCCGTGTAGTCCCGACTGGAGTACAGTGCCTGTACTGCCGTGTAGTACAGAGTGGAGTACTGTGTGTATAGTGCCGTGTAGTACCGAGTGGAGTAAAGTGCCTGTACTGCCGTGTAGTACTGAGTGGAGTACAGTGCCTGTACTGCCGTGTAGTACTGAGTGGAGTACAGTGCCTCTACTGCCGTGTAGTACTGAGTGGAGTACAGTGCCTGTACTGCCGTGTAGTACTGAGAGGAGTACTGTGTGTATAGTGCCGTGTAGTACCGAGTGGAGTACCGTGCCTGTACTGCCGTGTAGTCCCGAGTGGAGTACAGTGCCTGTACTGCCGTGTAGTACTGAGTGGAGTACTGTGTGTATAGTGCCGTGTAGTACTGAGTGGAGGACAGTGCCTGTACTGCCGTGTATTACTGAGTGGAGTACAGTGCCTGTACTGCCGTGTAGTCCCGAATGGAGTACTGTGCGTGTAGTGCCGTGTAGTACGGAGTGGAGTACAGTGCCTGTACTGCCGTGTAGTACTGAGTGGAGTACAGTGCCTGTACTAACGTGTAGTCCCGAGTGGAGTACTGTGTGTTTAGTGCAGTGTAGTACTGAGTGGTGTACAATGCCTGTACTGCCGTGTAGTACTGAGTGGAGTACAGTGCCTGTACTCCCGTGTAGTCCCGAGTGGAGTACTGTGTGTATAGTGCCGTGTAGTACTGAGTGGAGTACAGTGCCTGTACTGCTGTGTAGTCCGGAGTGGAGTACAGTGCCTGTACTGCAGTGTAGTCCTGAGTGGAGTACTGTGTGTATAGTGCCGTGTAGTGCCGAGGGGAGTACAGTGCCTGTACTGCCGTGTAGTACTAAGTGGAGTACAGTGGCTGTACTGCCGTGTAGTCCCGGGTGTAGTACTGTGTGTATAGTGCAGTGTAGTGCTGAGTGGTGTACAGTGCTTGTACTGCCGTGTAGTACTGAGTGGAGTACAGTGCCTGTATTGCCGTGTAGTACTGGGTGGAGTACAGTGCCTGTACTGCCGTGTAGTACGGAGTGGGGGACTGTGTGTATACTGCTGTGTAGTACCGAGTGGAGTACAGTGCCTGTACTGCCGTGTAGTACCGAGTGGAGTACTGTGTGTATAGTGCCGTGTAGTACCGAGTGGAGTACAGTGCCTGTACTGTCGTGTAGTACCGAGTGGAGTACTGTGTGTATAGTGCCGTGTAGTACCGAGTGGAGTACAGTGCCTGTACTGTCGTGTAGTACCGAGTGGAGTACTGTGTGCATACTGCCGTGTAGTACTGTGTGGAGTATAGTGCCTGTACTGCCGTGTAGTACCGGGTGGAGTACTGTTTGTATAGTGCCGTGTAGTACCGAGTGGAGAACACTGCATGTACTGCCGTGTAGTACCGAGTGGAGTACTGTGTGTATCGTGCGGTGTAGTACCGAGTGGAGTACATTGCATGTACTGCGGTGTAGTACCGAGTGGAGTACTGTGTGTATAGTGCCGTGTAGTACCGAGTGGAGTACAGTGCGTGTACTGCCGTGTAGTACTGAGTGGAGTACAGTGCCTGTACTGCCGTGTAGTAGTGATTGGAGTACTGTGCCTGTACTGCCGTGTGGTACTGAGTGGAGTACTGTGTGTATAGTGCCGTGTAGTACCGAGTGGAGTACAGTGCCTGTATTGCCGTGTAGTACCGAGTGGAGTACAGTGTGTATGGTGCCGTGTAGTACCGAGTGGAGTACTGTGTGCATACTGCCGTGTAGTAATGAGTGGAGTACAGTATCTGTACTGCCGTGTAGTACCGAGTGGAGTACTGTGTGTATAGTGCCGTGTAGTACCGAGTGGAGTACAGTGCCTGTATTGCCGTGTAGTACTGAGTGGAGTACAGTGCCTGTACTGCCGTGTAGTCACGAGTGGAATACAGTGCCTGTACTGCCGTGTAGTAGTGAGTGGAGTACTGTGCCTGTATTGCCGTGTGGTACTGAGTGGAGTACTGTGTGTATAGTGCCGTGAAGTACCGAGTGGAGTACAGTGCCTGTACTGCCGTGTAGTACCGAGTGGAGTACTGTGTGCATACTGCCGTGTAGTACTGTGTGGAGTATAGTGCCTGTACTGCCGTGTAGTACCGAGTGGAGTACTGTTTGTATAGTGCCGTGTAGTACCGAGTGGAGTACACTGCATGTACTGCCGTGTAGTACCGAGTGGTGTACTGTGTGTATCGTGCGGTGTAGTACCGAGTGGAGTACATTGCATGTACTGCGGTGTAGTACCGAGTGGAGTACTGTGTGTATAGTGCCGTGTAGTACCGAGTGGAGTACCGTGCCTGTACTGCCGTGTAGTACTGAGTGGAGTACAGTGCCTATACTGCCGTGTAGTACTGAGTGGAGTACAGTGCCTGTACTGCCGTGTAGTCCCGACTGGAGTACAGTGCCTGTACTGCCGTGTAGTACAGAGTGGAGTACTGTGTGTATAGTGCCGTGTAGTACCGAGTGGAGTAAAGTGCCTGTACTGCCGTGTAGTACTGAGTGGAGTACAGTGCCTGTACTGCCGTGTAGTACTGAGTGGAGTACAGTGCCTCTACTGCCGTGTAGTACTGAGTGGAGTACAGTGCCTGTACTGCCGTGTAGTACTGAGTGGAGTACTGTGTGTATAGTGCCGTGTAGTACGGAGTGGAGTACAGTGCCTGTACTGCCGTGTAGTACTGAGTGGAGTACAGTGCCTGTACTAACGTGTAGTCCCGAGTGGAGTACTGTGTGTTTAATGCAGTGTAGTACTGAGTGGTGTACAATGCCTGTACTGCCGTGTAGTACTGAGTGGAGTACAGTGCCTGTACTGCCGTGTAGTCCCGAATGGAGTACTGTGCGTATAGTGCCGTGTAGTACGGAGTGGAGTACAGTGCCTGTACTGCCGTGTAGTACTGAGTGGAGTACAGTGCCTGTACTGCCGTGTAGTACTGAGTGGAGGACAGTGCTTGTACTGCCGTGTATTACTGAGTGGAGTACAGTGCCTGTACTGCCGTGTAGTCCCGAATGGAGTACTGTGCGTATAGTGCCGTGTAGTACGGAGTGGAGTACAGTGCCTGTACTGCCGTGTAGTACTGAGTGGAGTACAGTGACTGTACTAACGTGTAGTCCCGAGTGGAGTACTGTGTGTTTAGTGCAGTGTAGTACTGAGTGGTGTACAATGCCTGTACTGCCGTGTAGTACGGAGTGGAGTACAGTGCCTGTACTGCCGTGTAGTACTGAGTGGAGTACAGTGCCTGTACTGCCGTGTAGTACTGAGTGGAGGACAGTGCTTGTACTGCCGTGTATTACTGAGGGAGTACAGTGCCTGTACTGCCGTGTAGTACCGAGTGGAGTACTGTGTGCATACTGCCGTGTAGTACTGTGTGGAGTATAGTGCCTATACTGCCGTGTAGTACCGAGTGGAGTACTGTTTGTATAGTGCCGTGTAGTACCGAGTGGAGTACTCTGCATGTACTGCCGTGTAGTACCGAGTGGAGTACTGTGTGTATCGTGCGGTGTAGTACCGAGTGGAGTACATTGCATGTACTGCGGTGTAGTACCGAGTGGAGTACTGTGTGTATAGTGCCGTGTAGTACCGATTGGAGTACAGTGCCTGTATTGCCGTGTAGTACCGAGTGGAGTACTGTGTGTATAGTGCCGTGTAGTCCCGAGTGGAGTACAGTGCCTGTACTGCCGTGTAGTAGTGAGTGGAGTACTGTGCCTGTACTGCCGTGTAGTACCGAGTGGAGTACTGTGTGTATAGTGCCGTGTAGTACTGAGTGGAGTACATTGCCTGTACTGCCGTGCAGTCCCGAGTGGAGTACTGTGTGTATAGTGCCGTGTAGTACTGAGTGAAGTACAGTGCCTGTACTGCCGTGTTATGCCGAGTGGAGTACTGTGTGTATAGTGCAGTGTAGTCCCGAGTGGAGTACAGTGCCTGTACTGCCGTGTAGTAGTGAGTGGAGTACTGTGCCTGTACTGCCGTGTGGTACTGAGTGGAGTTCTGTGTGTATAGTGCCGTGTAGTACCGCGCGGAGTACAGTGGGTGTAGTGCTGTGTAGTACTGAGTCGAGTACTGTGGGTGTAGTGCTGTGTAGTACTGAGTCGAGTACTGTGTGCATTCTGCCGTGTAGTACTGTGTGGAGTATAGTGCCTGTACTGCCGTGTAGTACCGAGTGGGGGACTGTTTGTATACCGCCGTGTAGTACTGAGTGGAGTACCGTGTGTATAGTGCCGTGTGGTACGGTGTGGAGTACAGTGTGTATAGTGCCGTGTAGTACCGAGTGGAGTAGAGTGCCTGTACTGCCGTGTAGTACTGAGTGGAGTACAGTGCCTGTACTGCCGTGTATTACTGACTGGAGTACAGTGCCTGTACTGCCGTGTAGTACCGAGTCGGGGACTGTGTGTATACCGCCGTGTAGTACTGAGTGGAGTACAGTGTGTATAGTGCCGTGTAGTACCGAGTGGAGTACAGTGCCTGTACTGCCGTGTAGTCCCGAGTGGAGTACAGTGCCTGTACTGCCGTGTAGTACAGAGTGGAGTACTGTGTGTATAGTGCCGTGTAGTACCGAGTGGAGTACCGTGCCTGTACTGCCGTGTAGTCCCGAGTGTAGTACAGTGCCTGTACTGCCGTGTAGTCCCGACTGGAGTACAGTCCCTGTACTGACGTGTAGTACAGAGTGGGGTACTGTGTGTATAGTGCCGTGTAGTACCGAGTGGAGTACCGTGCCTGTACTGCCGTGTAGTCCCGAGTGGAGTACAGTGCCTGTACAGCCGTGTAGTACTGAGTGGAGTACTGTGTGTATAGTGCCGTGTAGTACCTAGTGGAGTACGGTGCCTGTACTGCCGTGTAGTACTGAGTGGAGTACTGTGTGTATAGTGCCGTGTAGTACCGAGTGGAGTACAGTGCCTGTACTGCCGTGTAGTACTGAGTGGAGTACAGTGCCTGTACTGCCGTGTAGTACTGAGTGGAGTACAGTGCCTGTACTGCCGTGTAGTACTGAGTGGAGTACAGTGCCTGTACTGCCGTGTAGTACTGAGTGGAGTACAGTGCCTGTACTGCCGTGTAGTACTGAGTGGAGTACCGTGTGAATAGTGCCGTGTAGTACCGAGTGGAGTACCGTGCCTGTACTGCCGTGTAGTACTGAGTGGAGTACAGTGCCTGTACTGCCGTGTAGTACTGAGTGGTGTACAGTGCCTGTACTGCCGTGTTGTCCCGAGTGGAGTACAGTGCCTGTACTGCTGTGTAGTACTGAGTGGAGTACTGTGTGTATAGTGCCGTGTAGTACGGAGTGGAGTACCGTGCCTGTACTGCCGTGTAGTACTGAGTGAAGTACAGTGCCTGTACTGCCGTGTAGTACCGAGTGGAGTACTGTGTGTATAGTGCCTTGTAGTACCGAGTGGAGTACAATGCCTGTATTTTCGTGTAGTACTGAGTGGAGTAGAGTGCCTGTACTGCCGTGTAGTCCCGACTGGAGTACAGTCCCTGTACTGACGTGTAGTACAGAGTGGGGTACTGTGTGTATAGTGCCGTGTAGTACCGAGTGGAGTACCGTGCCTGTACTGCCGTGTAGTCCCGAGTGGAGTACAGTGCCTGTACAGCCGTGTAGTACTGAGTGGAGTACTGTGTGTATAGTGCCGTGTAGTACCTAGTGGAGTACGGTGCCTGTACTGCCGTGTAGTACTGAGTGGAGTACTGTGTGTATAGTGCCGTGTAGTACCGAGTGGAGTACAGTGCCTGTACTGCCGTGTAGTACTGAGTGGAGTACAGTGCCTGTACTGCCGTGTAGTACTGAGTGGAGTACAGTGCCTGTACTGCCGTGTAGTACTGAGTGGAGTACAGTGCCTGTACTGCCGTGTAGTACTGAGTGGAGTACAGTGCCTGTACTGCCGTGTAGTACTGAGTGGAGTACCGTGTGAATAGTGCCGTGTAGTACCGAGTGGAGTACCGTGCCTGTACTGCCGTGTAGTACTGAGTGGAGTACAGTGCCTGTACTGCCGTGTAGTACTGAGTGGTGTACAGTGCCTGTACTGCCGTGTTGTCCCGAGTGGAGTACAGTGCCTGTACTGCTGTGTAGTACTGAGTGGAGTACTGTGTGTATAGTGCCGTGTAGTACGGAGTGGAGTACCGTGCCTGTACTGCCGTGTAGTACTGAGTGAAGTACAGTGCCTGTACTGCCGTGTAGTACCGAGTGGAGTACTGTGTGTATAGTGCCTTGTAGTACCGAGTGGAGTACAATGCCTGTATTTTCGTGTAGTACTGAGTGGAGTAGAGTGCCTGAAGTGCCGTGTAGTCCCGAGTGGAGTACAGTGCCTGTACTGCTGTGTAGTTGTGAGTGGAGTACTGTGCCTGTACTGCCGTGTAGTACTGAGTGGAGTACTGTGTGTATAGTGCCGTGTATTACTGTGTGGAGTACAGTGCCTGTACTGCCGTGTAGTACTGAGTGGGTACAGTGCCTGTACTGCCGTGTAGTACCGAGTGGAGTACTGTGTGTATACTGCCGTGTAGTACTGAGTGGAGTACAGTACCTGTACTGCGTGTAGTACCGAGTGGAGTACTGTGTGCATACTGCCATGTAGTACTGAGTGGAGTACAGTGCCTGTACTGCCGTGTAGTACCGAGTGGAGTACTGTGTGTATAGTGCCGTGTAGTACCGAGTGGAGTACAGTGTGCATACTGCCGTGTAGTACTGAGTGGAGTACAGTGCCTGAACTGCCGTGTAGTACCGAGTGGAGTACTGTGTGTATAGTGCCGTGTAGTACCGAGTGGAGTAAAGTGCATGTACTGCCGTGTAGTACCGAGTGGAGTACTGTGTGTATAGTGCGGTGTAGTACCGAGTGGAGTACAGTGCATGTACTGCCGTGTAGTCCCGAGTGGAGTACTGTGTGTATAGTGCCGTGTAGTACCGAGTGGAGTACAGTGCCTGTATTGCCGTGTAGTACCGAGTGGAGTACTGTGTGTATAGTGCCGTGTAGTACCGAGTGGAGTGCTGTGTCCATACTGCCGTGTAGTACCGAGTTGAGTACAGTGCATGTACTGCCGTGTAGTCCCGAGTGGAGTACTGTGTGTATAGTGCCGTGTAGTACCGAGTGGGGTACAGTGCCTGTATTGCCGTGTAGTACCGAGTGGAGTACTGTGTGTATAGTGCCGTGTAGTACCGAGTGGAGTGCTGTGTCCATACTGCCGTGTAGTACAGAGTGGAGTACAGTACCTGTACTGCCGTGTAGTACCGAGTGGAGTACAGTGGGTGTACTGCCGTGTATTACTGTGTGGAGTACAGTGCCTGTACTGCCGTGGAGTACTGAGTGGAGTACAGTGCCTGTACTGCCGTGTAGTACTGAGTGGAGTACAGTGCCTGTACTGCCGTGTAGTACTGAGTGGAGTACAGTGCCTGTACTGCCGTGTAGTACTGAGTGGAGTACAGTGCCTGTACTGCCGTATAGTACTGAGTGGAGTACTGTGTGTATAGTGCCGTGTAGTACCGAGTGGAGTACCGTGCCTGTACTGCCGTGTAGTACTGAGTGGCGTACGGTGCCTGTACTGCCGTGTAGTACTGAGTGGAGTACTGTGTGTATAGCGCCGTGTAGTACCGAGTGGAGTACCGTGCCTGTACTGCCGTGTAGTACTGAGTGGAGTACAGTGCCTGTACTGCCGTGTAGTACTGAGTGGAGTACAGTGCCTGTACTGCCGTGTAGTCCCCACTGGAGTACAGTGCCTGTACTGCCGTGTAGTACAGAGTGGAGTACTGTGTGTATAGTGCCGTGTAGTACCGAGTGGAGTAAAGTGCCTGTACAGCCGTGTAGTACTGAGTGGAGTACAGTGCCTGTACTGCCGTGTAGTACTGAGTGGAGTACAGTGCGTGTACTGCCGTGTAGTACTGAGTGGAGTACAGTGCCTGTACTGCCGTGTAGTACTGAGTGGAGTACTGTGTGTATAGTGCCGTGTAGTACCGAGTGGAGTACCGTGCCTGTACTGCCGTGTAGTCCCGAGTGGAGTACAGTGCATGTACTGCCGTGTAGTACAGAGTGGAGTACAGTGCCTGTACTGCCGTGTATTACTGAGTGGAGTACAGTGCCTGTATTGCCGTGTAGTCCCGAATGGAGTACTGTGTGTATAGTGCCGTGTAGTACGGAGTGGAGTACAGTGCCTGTACTGCCGTGTAGTACTGAGTGGAGTACAGTGCCTGTACTCCCGTGTAGTCCCGAGTGGAGTACTGTGTGTATAGTGCCGTGTAGTACTGAGTGGAATACAGTGCCTGTACTGCCGTGTAGTCCGGAGTGGAGTACAGTGCCTGTACTGCCGTGTAGTCCCGAGTGTAGTACTGTGTGTATAGTGCAGTGTAGTGCTGAGTGGTGTACAGTGCTTGTACCTCCGTGTAGTACTGAGTGGAGTACAGTGCCTGTACTGCCGTGTAGTACTGGGTGGAGTACAGTGCCTGTACTGCCGTATAGTACCGAGTGGGGGACTGTGTGTATACTGCTGTGTAGTACCGAGTGGAGTACAGTGCCTGTACTGCCGTGTAGTACCGAGTGGAGTACTGTGTGTATAGTGCCGTGTAGTACCGAGTGGAGTACAGTGCCTGTACTGTCGTGTAGTACCGAGTGGAGTGCTGTGTGTATAGTGCCGTGTAGTACCGAGTGGAGTACAGTGCCTGTACTGTCGTGTAGTACTGAGTGGAGTACTGTGTGTATAGTGCCGTGTAGTACCGAGTGGAGTACCGTGCCTGTACTGCCGTGTAGTCCCGAGTGGAGTACAGTGCCTGTACTGCCGTGTAGTACTGAGTGGAGTACAGTGCCTGTACTGCCGTGTATTACTGAGTGGAGTACAGTGCCTGTACTGCCGTGTAGTCCCGAATGGAGTACTGTGTGTATAGTGCCGTGTAGTACGGAGTGGAGTACAGTTCCTGTACTGCCGTGTAGTACTGAGCGGAGTACAGTGCCTGTACTAACGTGTAGTCCCGAGTGGAGTACTGTGTGTTTAGTGCAGTGTAGTACTGAGTGGTGTACAATGCCTGTACTGCCGTGTAGTACTGAGTGGAGTACAGTGCCTGTACTCCCGTGTAGTCCCGAGTGGAGTACTGTGTGTATAGTGCCGTGTAGTACCGAGGGGAGTAGAGTGCCTGTACTGCCGTGTAGTACTAAATGGAGTACAGTGGCTGTACTGCCGTGTAGTCCCGAGTGTAGTACTGTGTGTATAGTGCAGTGTAGTGCTGAGTGGTGTACAGTGCTTGTACCTCCGTGTAGTACTGAGTGGAGTACAGTGCCTGTACTGCCGTGTAGTACTGGGTGGAGTACAGTGCCTGTACTGCCGTGTAGTACCGAGTGGGGGACTGTGTGCATACTGCTGTGTAGTACCGAGTGGAGTACAGTGCCTGTACTGCCGTGTAGTACCGAGTGGAGTACTGTGTGTATAGTGCCGTGTAGTACCGAGTGGAGTACAGTGCCTGTACTGTCGTGTAGTACCGAGTGGAGTGCTGTGTGTATAGTGCCGTGTAGTACCGAGTGGAGTACAGTGCCTGTACTGCCGTGTAGTACCGAGTGGAGTACTGTGTGCATACTGCCGTGTAGTACTGTGTGGAGTATAGTGCCTGTACTGCCGTGTAGTACCGAGTGGAGTACTGTTTGTATAGTGCCGTGTAGTACCGAGTGGAGTACACTGCATGTACTGCCGTGTAGTACAGAGTGGAGTACTGTGTGTATCGTGCGGTGTAGTACCGAGTGGAGTACATTGCATGTACTGCGGTGTAGTACCGAGTGGAGTACTGTGTGTATAGTGCCGTGTAGTACCGAGTGGAGTACAGTGCCTGTATTGCCGTGTAGTACCGAGTGGAGTACTGTGTGTATAGTGCCGTGTAGTACCGAGTGGAATACAGTGCCTGTACTGCCGTGTAGTCCCGAGTGGAGTACAGTGCGTGTACTGCCGTGTAGTAGTGAGTGGAGTACTGTGCCTGTACTGCCGTGTAGTACCGAGTGGAGTACTGTGTGTATAGTGCCGTGTAGTACTGAGTGGAGTACATTGCCTGTACTGCCGTGCAGTCCCGAGAGGAGTACTGTGTGTATAGTGCCGTGTAGTACTGAGTGGAGTACAGTGCCTGTACTGCCGTGTAGTACTGAGTGGTGTACAGTGCCTGTACTGCCGTGTTGTCCCGAGTGGAGTACAGTGCCTGTACTGCTGTGTAGTACTGAGTGGAGTACTGTGTGTATAGTGCCGTGTAGTACGGAGTGGAGTACCGTGCCTGTACTGCCGTGTAGTACTGAGTGAAGTACAGTGCCTGTACTGCCGTGTAGTACCGAGTGGAGTACTGTGTGTATAGTGCCTTGTAGTACCGAGTGGAGTACAATGCCTGTATTTTCGTGTAGTACTGAGTGGAGTAGAGTGCCTGTACTGCCGTGTAGTCCCGACTGGAGTACAGTCCCTGTACTGACGTGTAGTACAGAGTGGGGTACTGTGTGTATAGTGCCGTGTAGTACCGAGTGGAGTACCGTGCCTGTACTGCCGTGTAGTCCCGAGTGGAGTACAGTGCCTGTACAGCCGTGTAGTACTGAGTGGAGAACTGTGTGTATAGTGCCGTGTAGTACCTAGTGGAGTACGGTGCCTGTACTGCCGTGTAGTACTGAGTGGAGTACTGTGTGTATAGTGCCGTGTAGTACCGAGTGGAGTACAGTGCCTGTACTGCCGTGTAGTACTGAGTGGAGTACAGTGCCTGTACTGCCGTGTAGTACTGAGTGGAGTACAGTGCCTGTACTGCCGTGTAGTACTGAGTGGAGTACAGTGCCTGTACTGCCGTGTAGTACTGAGTGGAGTACAGTGCCTGTACTGCCGTGTAGTACTGAGTGGAGTACCGTGTGAATAGTGCCGTGTAGTACCGAGTGGAGTACCGTGCCTGTACTGCCGTGTAGTACTGAGTGGAGTACAGTGCCTGTACTGCCGTGTAGTACTGAGTGGTGTACAGTGCCTGTACTGCCGTGTTGTCCCGAGTGGAGTACAGTGCCTGTACTGCTGTGTAGTACTGAGTGGAGTACTGTGTGTATAGTGCCGTGTAGTACGGAGTGGAGTACCGTGCCTGTACTGCCGTGTAGTACTGAGTGAAGTACAGTGCCTGTACTGCCGTGTAGTACCGAGTGGAGTACTGTGTGTATAGTGCCTTGTAGTACCGAGTGGAGTACAATGCCTGTATTTTCGTGTAGTACTGAGTGGAGTAGAGTGCCTGAAGTGCCGTGTAGTCCCGAGTGGAGTACAGTGCCTGTACTGCTGTGTAGTTGTGAGTGGAGTACTGTGCCTGTACTGCCGTGTAGTACTGAGTGGAGTACTGTGTGTATAGTGCCGTGTATTACTGTGTGGAGTACAGTGCCTGTACTGCCGTGTAGTACTGAGTGGGTACAGTGCCTGTACTGCCGTGTAGTACCGAGTGGAGTACTGTGTGTATACTGCCGTGTAGTACTGAGTGGAGTACAGTACCTGTACTGCGTGTAGTACCGAGTGGAGTACTGTGTGCATACTGCCATGTAGTACTGAGTGGAGTACAGTGCCTGTACTGCCGTGTAGTACCGAGTGGAGTACTGTGTGTATAGTGCCGTGTAGTACCGAGTGGAGTACAGTGTGCATACTGCCGTGTAGTACTGAGTGGAGTACAGTGCCTGAACTGCCGTGTAGTACCGAGTGGAGTACTGTGTGTATAGTGCCGTGTAGTACCGAGTGGAGTAAAGTGCATGTACTGCCGTGTAGTACCGAGTGGAGTACTGTGTGTATAGTGCGGTGTAGTACCGAGTGGAGTACAGTGCATGTACTGCCGTGTAGTCCCGAGTGGAGTACTGTGTGTATAGTGCCGTGTAGTACCGAGTGGAGTACAGTGCCTGTATTGCCGTGTAGTACCGAGTGGAGTACTGTGTGTATAGTGCCGTGTAGTACCGAGTGGAGTGCTGTGTCCATACTGCCGTGTAGTACCGAGTTGAGTACAGTGCATGTACTGCCGTGTAGTCCCGAGTGGAGTACTGTGTGTATAGTGCCGTGTAGTACCGAGTGGAGTACAGTGCCTGTATTGCCGTGTAGTACCGAGTGGAGTACTGTGTGTATAGTGCCGTGTAGTACCGAGTGGAGTGCTGTGTCCATACTGCCGTGTAGTACAGAGTGGAGTACAGTACCTGTACTGCCGTGTAGTACCGAGTGGAGTACAGTGGGTGTACTGCCGTGTATTACTGTGTGGAGTACAGTGCCTGTACTGCCGTGGAGTACTGAGTGGAGTACAGTGCCTGTACTGCCGTGTAGTACTGAGTGGAGTACAGTGCCTGTACTGCCGTGTAGTACTGAGTGGAGTACAGTGCCTGTACTGCCGTGTAGTACTGAGTGGAGTACAGTGCCTGTACTGCCGTATAGTACTGAGTGGAGTACTGTGTGTATAGTGCCGTGTAGTACCGAGTGGAGTACCGTGCCTGTACTGCCGTGTAGTACTGAGTGGCGTACGGTGCCTGTACTGCCGTGTAGTACTGAGTGGAGTACTGTGTGTATAGCGCCGTGTAGTACCGAGTGGAGTACCGTGCCTGTACTGCCGTGTAGTACTGAGTGGAGTACAGTGCCTGTACTGCCGTGTAGTACTGAGTGGAGTACAGTGCCTGTACTGCCGTGTAGTCCCCACTGGAGTACAGTGCCTGTACTGCCGTGTAGTACAGAGTGGAGTACTGTGTGTATAGTGCCGTGTAGTACCGAGTGGAGTAAAGTGCCTGTACAGCCGTGTAGTACTGAGTGGAGTACAGTGCCTGTACTGCCGTGTAGTACTGAGTGGAGTACAGTGCCTGTACTGCCGTGTAGTACTGAGTGGAGTACAGTGCCTGTACTGCCGTGTAGTACTGAGTGGAGTACTGTGTGTATAGTGCCGTGTAGTACCGAGTGGAGTACCGTGCCTGTACTGCCGTGTAGTCCCGAGTGGAGTACAGTGCCTGTACTGCCGTGTAGTACAGAGTGGAGTACAGTGCCTGTACTGCCGTGTATTACTGAGTGGAGTACAGTGCCTGTATTGCCGTGTAGTCCCGAATGGAGTACTGTGTGTATAGTGCCGTGTAGTACGGAGTGGAGTACAGTGCCTGTACTGCCGTGTAGTACTGAGTGGAGTACAGTGCCTGTACTCCCGTGTAGTCCCGAGTGGAGTACTGTGTGTATAGTGCCGTGTAGTACTGAGTGGAATACAGTGCCTGTACTGCCGTGTAGTCCGGAGTGGAGTACAGTGCCTGTACTGCCGTGTAGTCCCGAGTGTAGTACTGTGTGTATAGTGCAGTGTAGTGCTGAGTGGTGTACAGTGCTTGTACCTCCGTGTAGTACTGAGTGGAGTACAGTGCCTGTACTGCCGTGTAGTACTGGGTGGAGTACAGTGCCTGTACTGCCGTGTAGTACCGAGTGGGGGACTGTGTGTATACTGCTGTGTAGTACCGAGTGGAGTACAGTGCCTGTACTGCCGTGTAGTACCGAGTGGAGTACTGTGTGTATAGTGCCGTGTAGTACCGAGTGGAGTACAGTGCCTGTACTGTCGTGTAGTACCGAGTGGAGTGCTGTGTGTATAGTGCCGTGTAGTACCGAGTGGAGTACAGTGCCTGTACTGTCGTGTAGTACTGAGTGGAGTACTGTGTGTATAGTGCCGTGTAGTACCGAGTGGAGTACCGTGCCTGTACTGCCGTGTAGTCCCGAGTGGAGTACAGTGCCTGTACTGCCGTGTAGTACTGAGTGGAGTACAGTGCCTGTACTGCCGTGTATTACTGAGTGGAGTACATTGCCTGTACTGCCGTGTAGTCCCGAATGGAGTACTGTGTGTATAGTGCCGTGTAGTACGGAGTGGAGTACAGTTCCTGTACTGCCGTGTAGTACTGAGTGGAGTACAGTGCCTGTACTAACGTGTAGTCCCGAGTGGAGTACTGTGTGTTTAGTGCAGTGTAGTACTGAGTGGTGTACAATGCCTGTACTGCCGTGTAGTACTGAGTGGAGTACAGTGCATGTACTCCCGTGTAGTCCCGAGTGGAGTACTGTGTGTATAGTGCCGTGTAGTACCGAGGGGAGTAGAGTGCCTGTACTGCCGTGTAGTACTAAATGGAGTACAGTGGCTGTACTGCCGTGTAGTCCCGAGTGTAGTACTGTGTGTATAGTGCAGTGTAGTGCTGAGTGGTGTACAGTGCTTGTACCTCCGTGTAGTACTGAGTGGAGTACAGTGCCTGTACTGCCGTGTAGTACTGGGTGGAGTACAGTGCCTGTACTGCCGTGTAGTACCGAGTGGGGGACTGTGTGCATACTGCTGTGTAGTACCGAGTGGAGTACAGTGCCTGTACTGCCGTGTAGTACCGAGTGGAGTACTGTGTGTATAGTGCCGTGTAGTACCGAGTGGAGTACAGTGCCTGTACTGTCGTGTAGTACCGAGTGGAGTGCTGTGTGTATAGTGCCGTGTAGTACCGAGTGGAGTACAGTGCCTGTACTGCCGTGTAGTACCGAGTGGAGTACTGTGCGCATACTGCCGTGTAGTACTGTGTGGAGTATAGTGCCTGTACTGCCGTGTAGTACCGAGTGGAGTACTGTTTGTATAGTGCCGTGTAGTACCGAGTGGAGTACACTGCATGTACTGCCGTGTAGTACAGAGTGGAGTACTGTGTGTATCGTGCGGTGTAGTACCGAGTGGAGTACATTGCATGTACTGCGGTGTAGTACCGAGTGGAGTACTGTGTGTATAGTGCCGTGTAGTACCGAGTGGAGTACAGTGCCTGTATTGCCGTGTAGTACCGAGTGGAGTACTGTGTGTATAGTGCCGTGTAGTACCGAGTGGAGTACAGTGCCTGTACTGCCGTGTAGTCCCGAGTGGAGTACAGTGCGTGTACTGCCGTGTAGTAGTGAGTGGAGTACTGTGCCTGTACTGCCGTGTAGTACCGAGTGGAGTACTGTGTGTATAGTGCCGTGTAGTACTGAGTGGAGTACATTGCCTGTACTGCCGTGCAGTCCCGAGAGGAGTACTGTGTGTATAGTGCCGTGTAGTACTGAGTGGAGTACAGTGCCTGTACTGCCGTGTAGTACTGAGTGGGTACAGTGCCTGTACTGCCGTGTAGTCCCGAGTGGAGTACAGTGCCTGTACTGCCGTGTATTAGTGAGTGGAGTACTGTGCCTGTACTGCCGTGTGGTACTGAGTGGAGTTCTGTGTGTATAGTGCCGTGTAGTACCGCGCGGAGTACAGTGGGTGTAGTGCTGTGTAGTACTGAGTCGAGTACTGTGTGCATTCTGCCGTGTAGTACTGTGTGGAGTATAGTGCCTGTACTGACGTGTAGTACCGAGTGGGGGACTGTGTGTATACCGCCGTGTAGTACTGAGTGGAGTACAGCGTGTATAGTGCCGTGTAGTACCGAGTGGAGTACAGTGCCTGTACTGCCGTGTAGTACTGAGTGAAGTACAGTGCCTGTACTGCCGTGTATTACTGAGTGGAGTACAGTGCCTGTACTGCCGTGTAGTCCCGAATGGAGTACTGTGTGTATAGTGCCGTGTAGTACGAAGTGGAGTACAGTGTGTATAGTGCCGTGTAGTATCGAGTGGAGTAGAGTGCCTGTACTGCCGTGTAGTACTGAGTGGAGTACAGTGCCTGTACTGCCGTGTATTACTGACTGGAGTGCAGTGCCTGTACTGCCGTGTAGTACCGAGTCGGGGACTGTGTGTATACCGCCGTGTAGTACTGAGTGGAGTACAGTGTGTATAGTGCCGTGTAGTACCGAGTGGAGTACAGTGCCTGTACTGCCGTGTAGTCCCGAGTGGAGTACAGTGCCTGTAATGCCGTGTAGTACAGAGTGGAGTACTGTGTGTATAGTGCCGTGTAGTACCGAGTGGAGTACCGTGCATGTACAGACGTGTAGTCCCGAGTGGAGTACAGTGCCTGTACTGCCGTGTAGTCCCGACTGGAGTACAGTGCCTGTACTGCCGTGTAGTACAGAGTGGGGTACTGTGTGTATAGTGCCGTGTAGTACCGAGTGGAGTACCGTGCCTGTACTGCCGTGTAGTCCCGAGTGGAGTACAGTGCCTGTACAGCCGTGTAGTACTGAGTGGAGTACTGTGTGTATAGTGCCGTGTAGTACCTAGTGGAGTACAGTGCCTGTACTGCCGTGTAGTACTGAGTGGAGTACAGTGCCTGTACTGCCGTGTATTACTGAGTGGAGTACAGTGCCTGTACTGCTGTGTAGTACTGAGTGAAGTACAGTGCCTGTACTGCCGTGTAGTACGGAGTGGAGTACAGTGCCTGTACTGCCGTGTAGTACTGAGTGGAGTACAGTGCCTGTACTAACGTGTAGTCCCGAGTGGAGTACTGTGTGTATAGTGCAGTGTAGTACTGAGTGGAGTACTGTGTGTATAGTGCCGTGTAGTACTGAGTGGAGTACAGTGCCTGTACTGCCGTGTAGTACTGAGTGGAGTACTGTGTGTATAGTGCCGTGTAGTACCGAGTGGAGTACAGTCCTTGTACTGCCGTGTAGTACTGAGTGGAGTACAGTGCCTGTACTGCCGTGTAGTACTGAGTGGAGTACAGTGCCTGTACTGCCGTGTAGTACTGAGTGGAGTACAGTGCCTGTACTGCCGTGTAGTACTGAGTGGAGTACAGTGCCTGTACTGCCGTGTAGTACTGAGTGGAGTACCGTGTGTATAGTGCCTTGTAGTACCGAGTGGAGTACCGTGCCTGTACTGCCGTGTAGTACTGAGTGGAGTACAGTGCCTGTACTGCCGTGTAGTACTGAGTGGTGTACAGTGCCTGTACTGCCGTGTAGTCCCGAGTGGAGTACAGTGCCTGTACTGCCGTGTAGTACTGAGTGGAGTACTGTGTGTATAGTGCCGTGTAGTACCGAGTGGAGTACCGTGCATGTACTGCCGTGTAGTACTGAGTGGAGTACAGTGCCTGTACTGCTGTGTAGTCCGGAGTGGAGTACAGTGCCTGTACTGCCGTGTAGTCCCGAATGGAGTACTGTGTGTATAGGGCCGTGTAGTACGGAGTGGAGTACAGGGCCTGTACTGCCGTGTAGTACTGAGTGGAGTACAGTGCCTGTACTAACGTGTAGTCCCGAGAGGAGTACTGTGTGTTTAGTGTAGTGTAGTACTGAGTGGTGTACAATGCCTGTACTGCCGTGTAGTACTGAGTGGAGTACAGTGCCTGTACTGCCGTGTAGTACCGAGTGGAGTACAGTGCCTGTACTGCCGTGTAGTCCCGAGTGGAGTACTGTGTGCATACTGCCGTGTAGTACTGAGTGGAGTACACTGCCTGTAATGCCGTGTAGTACCGAGTGGAGTACAGTGCCTGTACTGCCGTGTAGTACTGAGTGGAGTACAGTGCCTGTACTGCCGTGTAGTCCCGAGTGGAGTACTGTGTGTATGGTGCAGTGTAGTACTGAGTGGAGTACTGTGTGTATAGTGCAGTGTAGTACTGAGTGGAGTACTGTGTGTATAGTGCCGTGTAGTACTGGGTGGAGTACAGTGCCTGTACTGCCGTGTAGTCCCAGGTGGAGTACTGTGTGCATACTGCCGTGTAGTACTGAGTGGAGTACAGTGCCTGTACTGCCGTGTAGTACCGAGTGGAGTACTGTGCCTGTACTGCCGTGTAGTACTGAATGGAGTACAGTGCGTGTAATGCCGTGTAGAACCGAGTGGAGTACAGCGCCTGTACTGCCGTGTAGTACTGAGTGGAGTACAGTGCCTGTACTGCCGTGTAGTCCCGAGTGGAGTACTGTGTGTATAGTGCAGTGTAGTACTGAGTGGAGTACAGTGCCTGTACTGCCGTGTAGTACTGGGTGGAGTACAGTGCCTGTACTGCCGTGTAGTCCCCAGTGGAATACAGTTTGTGTAGTGCAGTGTAGTACTGAGTGGAGTACAGTGCATGTACTGCCGTGTAGTACCGAGTGGAGTACTGGGTGTATAGTGCAGTGTAGTACTGAGTGGAGTACTGTGTGTATAGTGCCGTGTAGTACTGAGTGGAGTACAGTACCTGCACTGCCGTGTAGTACCGAGTGGAGTACTGTGTGTATAGTGCCGTGTAGTACACAGTGGAGTACAGTGCCTGTGCTGCCGTGTAGAACTGAGTGGAGTACAGTGCCTGTAATGCCGTGTAGTACCGAGTGGAGTACTGTGTGTATAGTGCCGTGTAGTACTGAGTGCTGTACATTGCCTGTACTGCCGTGCAGTCCCGAGTGGAGTACTGTGTGTATAGTGCCGTGTAGTACTGAGTGGAGTACAGTGCCTGTACTGCCGTGTAGTACTGAGTGGTACAGTGCCTGTACTGCCGTGTAGTACCGAGTGGAGTACTGTGTGTATACTGCCGTGTAGTACTGAGTGGAGTAGAGTACCTGTACTGCCGTGTAGTACCGAGTGGGGGACTGTGTGTATACTGCCGTGTAGTACTGAGTGGCGTACAGTGCCTGTACTGCTGGGTAGTCCCCAGTGGAGTACTGTGTGTATAGTGCAGTGTAGTACTGAGTGGAGTACAGTGCATGTACTGCCTTGTAGTCCCGAGTGGAGTACTGTATGTATAGTGCAGTATAGTACTGAGTGGAGTACAGTGCCTGTACTGCCGTGTATACCGAGTGGAGTACAGTGCCTTTACTGCCGTGTAGTCCCGAGTGGATTACTGTGTGCATACTGCCGTGTATTACTGAGTGGAGTACAGTGCCTGTACTGCCGTGTAGTAGCGAGTGGGGGACTGTGTGTGTACTGCCGTGTAGTACTGAGTAGAGTACAGTGCCTGTGCTGCCGTGTAGTACCGAGTGGAGTACTGTGTGTATAGTGCCGTGTAGTACCGAGTGGAGTACAGTGCCTGTACTGCCGTGTACTACTGAGTGGAGTACAGTGCCTGTAATGCCGTGTAGTACCGAGTGGAGTACTGTGTGTATAGTGCCGTGTAGTACCGAGTGGAGTACAGTGCCTGTACTGCCGTGTAGTACTGAGTGGAGTACAGTGCCTGTACTGCCGTGTAGTCCCGAGTGGAGTACAATGCCTGTACTGCCGTGTAGTACTGATTGGAGTACAGTGTCTGTACTGCCGTGTAGTACCGAGTGGAGTACAGTGCTTGTATTGCCGTGTAGTACTGAGTGGAGTACAGTGCCTGTACTGCCGTGTAGTGCCCAGTGGAGTACTGTGTGTATAGTGCAGTGTAGTACTGAGTGGAGTACAGTGCATGTACTGCCGTGTAGTCCCGAGTGGAGTACTCTGTGTATAGTGCAGTGTAGTACTGATTGGAGTACAGTGCCTGTACTGCCGTGTAGTACCGAGTGGAGTACAGTGCCTGTACTGCCGTGTAGTCCCGAGTGGAGTACTGTGTGCATACTGCCGTGTAGTACTGAGTGGAGTACAGTGCCTGTACTGCCGTGTAGTACCGAGGGGAGTACAGTGCCTGTACTGCCGTGTAGTACCGAGTGGAGTACTGTGTGTATAGTGCCGTGTAGTACCGAGTGGAGTACAGTGCCTGTACTGTCGTGTAGTACCGAGTGGAGTACTGTGTGTATAGTGCCGTGTAGTACCGAGTGGAGTACAGTGCCTGTACTGCTGTGTAGTACCGAGTGGAGTACTGTGTGTATAGTGCCGTGTAGTACCGAGTGGAGTACATTGCTTGTACTGCCGTGTAGTACTGAGTGGAGTACAGTGCCTGTACTGCCGTATAGTACTGAGTGGAGTACTGTGTGTATAGTGCCGTGTAGTACCGAGTGGAGTACCGTGGATGTACTGCCGTGTAGTACTGAGTGGCGTACAGTGCCTGTACTGCCGTGTAGTACTGAGTGGTGTACAGTGCCTGTACTGCCGTGTAGTCCCGAGTGGAGTACGGTGCCTGTACTGCCGTGTAGTACTGAGTGGAGTACTGTGTGTATAGTGCCGTGTAGTACCGAGTGGAGTACCGTGCCTGTACTGCCGTGTAGCACTGAGTGGAGTACAGTGCCTGTACTGCCGTGTAGTACTGAGTTCAGTACAGTGCCTGTACTGCCGTGTAGTACTGGGTGGAGTACAGTGCGTGTACTGACGTGTAGTACCGAGTGGGGGACTGTGTGTATACTGCTGTGTAGTACCGAGTGGAGTACAGTGCCTGTACTGCCGTGTAGTACCGAGTGGAATACTGTGTGTATAGTGCCGTGTAGTACCGAGTGGAGTACAGTGCCTGTACTGTCGTGTAGTACCGAGTGGAGTACTGTGTGTATAGTGCCGTGTAGTACCGAGTGGAGTACAGTGCCTGTACTGCTGTGTAGTACCGAGTGGAGTACTGTGTGCATACTGCCGTGTAGTACTGTGTGGAGTATAGTGCCTGTACTGCCGTGTAGTACCGGGTGGAGTACTGTTTGTATAGTGCCGTGTAGTACCGAGTGGAGTACACTGCATGTACTGCCGTGTAGTACCGAGTGGAGTACTGTGTGTATCGTGCGGTGTAGTACCGAGTGGAGTACATTGCATGTACTGCGGTGTAGTACCGAGTGGAGTACTGTGTGTATAGTGCCGTGTAGTACCGAGTGGAGTACAGTGCCTCTACTGCCGTGTAGTACTGAGTGGAGTACAGTGCCTGTACTGCCGTGTAGTCCCGAGTGGAGTACAGTGCCTGTACTGCCGTGTAGTAGTGAGTGGAGTACTGTGCCTGTACTGCCGTGTGGTACTGAGTGGACTACTGTGTGTATAGTGCCGTGTAGTACCGAGTGGAGTACAGTGCCTGTATTGCCGTGTAGTACCGAGTGGAGTACTGTGTGTATAGTGCCGTGTAGTACCGAATGGAGTACTGTGTGCATACTGCCGTGTAGTAATGAGTGGAGTACAGTACCTGTACTGCCGTGTAGTACCGAGTGGAGTACTGTGTGTATAGTGCCGTGTAGTACCGAGTGGAGTACAGTGCCTGTACTGCCGTGTAGTACTGAGTGGAGTACAGTGCCTGTACTGCCGTGTAGTCCCGAGTGGTGTACAGTGCCTGTACTGCCGTGTAGTAGTGAGTGGAGTACTGTGCCTGTACTGCCGTGTGGTACTGAGTGGAGTACTGTGTGTATAGTGCCGTGTAGTACCGCGTGGAGTACAGTGGGTGTAGTGCCGTGTAGTACTGAGTGGAGTAGAGTGCCTGTACTGCCGTGTAGTACTGAGTGGAGTACTGTGCCTGTACTGCCGTGCAGTCCCGAGTGGAGTACATTGCCTGTACTGCCGTGTATTACTGAGTGGAGTACTGTGTGTATAGTGCCGTGTAGTACAGAGTGGAGTACAGTGCCTGTATTGCCGTGTAGTACTGAGTGGAGTACAGTGCCTGTACTGCCGGGTAGTACTGAGTGGAGTACAGTGCCTGTACTGCCGTGTAGTCCCGAGTGGAGTACTGTGTGTATAGTGCCGTGTAGTACCGAGTGGAGTACAGTGCCTGTACTGCCGTGTAGTACTGAGTGGAGTACAGTGCCTGTACTGCCGTGTAGTCCCGAGTGGAGTACAATGCCTGTACTGCCGGGTAGTACTGAGTGGAGTACAGTGCCTGTACTGCCGTGTAGTCCCGAGTGGATTACTGTGTGCATACTGCCGTGTATTACTGAGTGGAGTACAGTGCCTGTACTGCCGTGTAGTAGCGAGTGGGGGACTGTGTGTGTACTGCCGTGTAGTACTGAGTAGAGTATAGTGCCTGTGCTGCCGTGTAGTACCGAGTGGAGTACTGTGTGTATAGTGCCGTGTAGTACAGAGTGGAGTACAGTGCCTGTATTGCCGTGTAGTACTGAGTGGAGTACAGTGCCTGTACTGCCGGGTAGTACTGAGTGGAGTACAGTGCCTGTACTGCCGTGTAGTCCCGAGTGGATTACTGTGTGCATACTGCCGTGTATTACTGAGTGGAGTACAGTGCCTGTACTGCCGTGTAGTAGCGAGTGGGGGACTGTGTGTGTACTGCCGTGTAGTACTGAGTAGAGTACAGTGCCTGTGCTGCCGTGTAGTACCGAGTGGAGTACTGTGTGTATAGTGCCGTGTAGTACCGAGTGGAGTACAGTGCCTGTACTGCCGTGTACTACTGAGTGGAGTACAGTGCCTGTAATGCCGTGTAGTACCGAGTGGAGTACTGTGTGTATAGTGCCGTGTAGTACCGAGTGGAGTACAGTGCCTGTACTGCCGTGTAGTACTGAGTGGAGTACAGTGCCTGTACTGCCGTGTAGTCCCGAGTGGAGTACAATGCCTGTACTGCCGTGTAGTACTGATTGGAGTACAGTGTCTGTACTGCCGTGTAGTACCGAGTGGAGTACAGTGCTTGTATTGCCGTGTAGTACTGAGTGGAGTACAGTGCCTGTACTGCCGTGTAGTGCCCAGTGGAGTACTGTGTGTATAGTGCAGTGTAGTACTGAGTGGAGTACAGTGCATGTACTGCCGTGTAGTCCCGAGTGGAGTACTCTGTGTATAGTGCAGTGTAGTACTGAGTGGAGTACAGTGCCTGTACTGCCGTGTAGTACCGAGTGGAGTACAGTGCCTGTACTGCCGTGTAGTCCCGAGTGGAGTACTGTGTGCATACTGCCGTGTAGTACTGAGTGGAGTACAGTGCCTGTACTGCCGTGTAGTACCGAGGGGAGTACAGTGCCTGTACTGCCGTGTAGTACCGAGTGGAGTACTGTGTGTATAGTGCCGTGTAGTACCGAGTGGAGTACAGTGCCTGTACTGTCGTGTAGTACCGAGTGGAGTACTGTGTGTATAGTGCCGTGTAGTACCGAGTGGAGTACAGTGCCTGTACTGCTGTGTAGTACCGAGTGGAGTACTGTGTGTATAGTGCCGTGTAGTACCGAGTGGAGTACATTGCTTGTACTGCCGTGTAGTACTGAGTGGAGTACAGTGCCTGTACTGCCGTATAGTACTGAGTGGAGTACTGTGTGTATAGTGCCGTGTAGTACCGAGTGGAGTACCGTGCCTGTACTGCCGTGTAGTACTGAGTGGCGTACATTGCCTGTACTGCCGTGTAGTACTGAGTGGTGTACAGTGCCTGTACTGCCGTGTAGTCCCGAGTGGAGTACGGTGCCTGTACTGCCGTGTAGTACTGAGTGGAGTACTGTGTGTATAGTGCCGTGTAGTACCGAGTGGAGTACCGTGCCTGTACTGCCGTGTAGCACTGAGTGGAGTACAGTGCCTGTACTGCCGTGTAGTACTGAGTGGAGTACAGTGCCTGTACTGCCGTGTAGTACTGGGTGGAGTACAGTGCGTGTACTGACGTGTAGTACCGAGTGGGGGACTGTGTGTATATTGCTGTGTAGTACCGAGTGGAGTACAGTGCCTGTACTGCCGTGTAGTACCGAGTGGAGTACTCTGTGTATAGTGCCGTGTAGTACCGAGTGGAGTACAGTGCCTGTACTGTCGTGTAGTACCGAGTGGAGTACTGTGTGTATAGTGCCGTGTAGTACCGAGTGGAGTACAGTGCCTGTACTGCTGTGTAGTACCGAGTGGAGTACTGTGTGCATACTGCCGTGTAGTACTGTGTGGAGTATAGTGCCTGTACTGCCGTGTAGTACCGGGTGGAGTACTGTTTGTATAGTGCCGTGTAGTACCGAGTGGAGTACACTGCATGTACTGCCGTGTAGTACCGAGTGGAGTACTGTGTGTATCGTGCGGTGTAGTACCGAGTGGAGTACATTGCATGTACTGCGGTGTAGTACCGAGTGGAGTACTGTGTGTATAGTGCCGTGTAGTACCGAGTGGAGTACAGTGCCTCTACTGCCGTGTAGTACTGAGTGGAGTACAGTGCCTGTACTGCCGTGTAGTCCGGAGTGGAGTACAGTGCCTGTACTGCCGTGTAGTAGTGAGTGGAGTACTGTGCCTGTACTGCCGTGTGGTACTGAGTGGAGTACTGTGTGTATAGTGCCGTGTAGTACCGAGTGGAGTACAGTGCCTGTATTGCCGTGTAGTACCGAGTGGAGTACTGTGTGTATAGTGCCGTGTAGTACCGAGTGGAGTACTGTGTGCATACTGCCGTGTAGTAATGAGTGGAGTACAGTACCTGTACTGCCGTGTAGTACCGAGTGGAGTACTGTGTGTATAGTGCCGTGTAGTACCGAGTGGAGTACAGTGCCTGTACTGCCGTGTAGTACTGAGTGGAGTACAGTGCTTGTACTGCCGTGTAGTCCCGAGTGGTGTACAGTGCCTGTACTGCCGTGTAGTAGTGAGTGGAGTACTGTGCCTGTACTGCCGTGTGGTACTGAGTGGAGTACTGTGTGTATAGTGCCGTGTAGTACCGCGTGGAGTACAGTGGGTGTAGTGCCGTGTAGTACTGAGTGGAGTAGAGTGCCTGTACTGCCGTGTAGTACTGAGTGGAGTACTGTGCCTGTACTGCCGTGTAGTCCCGAGTGGAGTACATTGCCTGTACTGCCGTGTAGTACTGAGTGGAGTACTGTGTGTATAGTGCCGTGTAGTACAGAGTGGAGTACAGTGCCTGTATTGCCGTGTAGTACTGAGTGGAGTACAGTGCCTGTACTGCCGGGTAGTACTGAGTGGAGTACAGTGCCTGTACTGCCGTGTAGTCCCGAGTGGAGTACAGTGCCTGTACTGCCGTGTAGTACTGAGTGGAGTACTGTGTGTATAGTGCCGTGTAGTACCGAGTGGAATACAGTGCCTGCACTGCCGTGTAGTACTGAGTGGAGTACAGTGTCTGTACTGCCGTGTAGTACTGAGTGGAGTACAGTGCCTGTACTGCCGTGTAGTCCCGAATGTAGTACTGTGTGTATAGTGCCGTGTAGTACCGAGTGGAGTACAGTGCCTGTACTGCCGTGTTGTACCGAGTGGAGTACAGTGTATAGTGCCGTGTAGTACACAGTGGAGTACAGTGCCTGTACTGCCGTGTAGTACTGAGTGAAGTACAGTGCCTGTAATGCCGTGTAGTACCGAGTGAAGTACTGTGTGTATATCGCCGTGTAGTACCGAGTGGCGGACAATGCCTGTACTGCCGTGTAGTACTGAGTGGAGTACAGTGCCTGTACTGCCGTGTAGTACCGAGTGGAGTACAGTGCTTGTACTGCCGTGTAGTACTGCGTGAAGTACAGTGCCTGTACTGCCGTGTAGTGCCGAGTGGAGTACTGTGTGTATAGTGCAGTGTAGTACTGAGTGGAGTACAGTGCATGTACTGCCGTGTAGTGCCGAGTGGAGTACTGTATGTATAGTGCAGTGTAGTACTGAGTGGAGTACAGTGCCTGTACTGCCGTGTAGTACCGAGTGGAGTACAGTGCATTTACTGTCGTGTAGTCCCGAGTGGAGTACTGTGTGCATACTGCCGTGTATTACTGAGTGGAGTACAGTGCCCGTACTGCCGTGTAGTAGCGAGTGGGGGACTGTGTGTGTACTGCCGTGTAGTACTGAGTAGAGTACAGTGCCTGTTCTGCCGTGTAGTACCGAGTGGAGTACTGTGTGTATAGTGCCACGTAGTACCGAGTGGAGTACAGTGCCTGTACTGCCGTGTAGTACTGAGTAGAGTACAGTGCCTGTAATGCCGTGTAGTACCGAGTGGAGTACTGTGTGTATAGTGCCGTGTAGTACCGAGTGGAGTACAGTGCCTGTACTGCCGTGTAGTACTGAGTGGAGTACAGTGCCTGTAATGCCGTGTAGTCCCGAGTGGAGTACAGTGCCTGTACTGCCGTGTAGTACTGATTGGAGTAGAGTGCCTGTACTGCCGTGTAGTACCGAGTGGAGTACAGTGCTTGTACTGCCGTGTAGTACTGAGTGGAGTACAGTGCCTGTACTGCCGTGTAGTCCCGAATGTAGTACTGTGTGTATAGTGCCGTGTAGTACCGAGTGGAGTACAGTGCCTGTACTGCCGTGTTGTACCGAGTGGAGTACAGTGTATAGTGCCGTGTAGTACACAGTGGAGTACAGTGCCTGTACTGCCGTGTAGTACTGAGTGAAGTACAGTGCCTGTAATGCCGTGTAGTACCGAGTGGAGTACTGTGTGTATAGCGCCGTGTAGTACCGAGTGGAGGACAGTGCCTGTACTGCCGTGTAGTACTGAGTGGAGTACAGTGCCTGTACTGCCGTGTAGTACCGAGTGGAATACAGTGCTTGTACTGCCGTGTAGTACTGCGTGAAGTACAGTGCCTGTACTGCCGTGTAGTGCCGAGTGGAGTACTGTGTGTATAGTGCAGTGTAGTACTGAGTGGAGTACAGTGCATGTACTGCCGTGTAGTGCCGAGTGGAGTACTGTATGTATAGTGCAGTGTAGTACTGAGTGGAGTACAGTGCCTGTACTGCCGTGTAGTACCGAGTGGAGTACAGTGCATTTACTGTCGTGTAGTCCCGAGTGGAGTACTGTGTGCATACTGCCGTGTATTACTGAGTGGAGTACAGTGCCCGTACTGCCGTGTAGTAGCGAGTGGGGGACTGTGTGTGTACTGCCGTGTAGTACTGAGTAGAGTACAGTGAATGTTCTGCCGTGTAGTACCGAGTGGAGTACTGTGTGTATAGTGCCGTGTAGTACCGAGTGGAGTACAGTGCCTGTACTGCCGTGTAGTACTGAGTAGAGTACAGTGCCTGTAATGCCGTGTAGTACCGAGTGGAGTACTGTGTGTATAGTGCCGTGTAGTACCGAGTGGAGTACAGTGCCTGTACTGCCGTGTAGTACTGCGTGGAGTACAGTGCCTGTAATGCCGTGTAGTCCCGAGTGGAGTACAGTGCCTGTACTGCCGTGTAGTACTGATTGGAGTAGAGTGCCTGTACTGCCGTGTAGTACCGAGTGGAGTACAGTGCTTGTACTGCCGTGTAGTACTGAGTGGAGTACAGTGCCTGTACTGCCGTGTAGTGCCCAGTGGAGTACTGTGTGTATAGTGCAGTGTAGTACTGAGTGGAGTTCAGTGCATGTACTGCCGTGTAGTCCCGAGTGGAGTACTGTGTGCATACTGCCGTGTAGTACTGAGTGGAGTACAGTGCCTGTAATGCCGTGTAGTACCGAGTGGAGTACAGTGCCTGTACTGTCGTGTAGTACTGAGTGGAGTACGGTGCCTGTACTGCCGTGTAGTCCCGAGTGGAGTACTGTGTGTATAGTGCAGTGTAGTACTGAGTGGAGTACTGTGTGTATAGTACAGTGTAGTACTGAGTGGAGTACTGTGTGTATAGTGCCGTGTAGTACTGAGTGGAGTACAGTGCCTGTACTGCCGTGTAGTCCCAGGTGGAGTACTGTGTGCATACTGCCATGTAGTACTGAGTGGAGTACAGTGCCTGTACTGCCGTGTAGTACCGAGTGGAGTACTGTGCCTGTACTGCCGTGTAGTACTGAGTGTAGTACATTGCCTGTACTGCCGTGCAGTCCCGAGTGGAGTACTGTGTGTATAGTGCAGTGTAGTACTGAGTGGAGTACTGTGTGTATAGTGCCGTGTAGTACTGAGTGGAGTACAGTGCCTGTACTGCCGTGTAATACCGAGTGGAGTACTGTGTGTATAGTGCAGTGTAGTACTGAGTGGAGTACTGTGTGTATAGTGCCGTGTAGTACTGAGTGGAGTACAGTACCTGTACTGCCGTGTAGTACCGAGTGGAGTACTGTGTGTATAGTGCCGTGTAGTACACAGTGGAGTATAGTGCCTGTGCTGCCGTGTAGAACTGAGTGGAGTACAGTGCCTGTAATGCCGTGTAGTACCGAGTGGAGTACTGTGTGTGTGTAGTGCCGTGTAGTACTGAGTGGAGTACAGTGCCTGTACTGCCGTGCAGTCCCGAGTGGAGTACTGTGTGTATAGTTCCGTGTAGTACTGAGTGGAGTACAGTGCCTGTACTGCCGTGTAGTACTGAGTGGGTACAGTGCCTGTACTGCCGTGTAGTACCGAGTGGAGTACTGTGTGTATACTGCCGTGTAGTACTGTGTGGAGTACAGTACCTGTACTGCCGTGTAGTACCGAGTGGGGGACTCTGTGTATACTGCCGTGTAGTACTGAGTGGAGTACAGTGCCTGTACTGCCGAGTAGTCCCGAGTGGAGTACTGTGTGTATAGTGCAGTGTAGTACTGAGTGGAGTACAGTGCATGTACTGCCGTGTAGTCCCGAGTGGAGTACTGTATGTATAGTGCAGTATAGTACTGAGTGGAGTACAGTGCCTGTACTGCCGTGTATACCGAGTGGAGTACAGTGCCTTTACTGCCGTGTAGTCCCGAGTGGAGTACTGTGTGCATACTGCCGTGTATTACTGAGTGGAGTACAGTGCCTGTACTGCCGTGTAGTACTGAGTGGACTACAGTGCCTGTACTGCCGTGTAGTCCCGAGTGGATTACTGAGTGTATAGTGCCGTGTAGTACCGAGTGGAGTACAGTGCCTGTACTGCCGTGTAGTACTGAGTGGAGAACAGTGCCTGTACTGCCGTGTAGTCCCGAATGGAGTACTTTGTGTATAGTGCCGTGTAGTACCGAGTGGAGTACAGTGCCTGTACTGCCGTGTAGTACCGAGTGGAGTAGTGTGTGTATAGTGCCGTGTAGTACACAGTGGAGTACAGTGCCTGTACTGCCGTGTAGTACTGAGTGGTGTACAGTGCCTGTAATGCTGTGTAGTAACGAGTGGAGTATTGTGTGTATAGTGCCGTGTAGTACCGAGTGGAGTACAGTGCCTGTACTGCCGTGTAGTACCGAGTGGAGTACTGTGTGTATAGTGCCGTGTAGTACACAGTGGAGTACAGTGACTGTACTGCAGTGTAGTACTGAGTGGAGTACAGTGCCTGTACTGCCGTGTAGTCCCGAGTGGAGTACAATGCCTGTACTGCCGTGTAGTACTGATTGGAGTAATAGTGCCTGTATTGCCGTGTAGTACCGAGTGGAGTACAGTGCTTTTACTGCCGTGTAGTACTGAGTGAAGTACAGTGCCTGTACTGCCGTGTTATGCCGAGTGGAGTACTGTGTGTATAGTGCAGTGTAGTACTGAGTGGAGTACAGTGCATGTACTGCCGTGTAGTCCCGAGTGGAGTACTGTATGTATAGTGCAGTATAGTACTGAGTGGAGTACAGTGCCTGTACTGCCATGTATACCGAGTGGAATACAGTGCCTTTACTGCCGTGTAGTCCCGAGTGGAGTACTGTGTGCATACTGCCGTGTATTACTGAGTGGAGTACAGTGCCTGTACTGCCGTGTAGTAGCGAGTGGGGGACTGTGTGTGTACTGCCGTGTAGTACTGAGTAGAGTACAGTGCCTGTTCTGCCATGTAGTACCGAGTGGAGTACTGTGTGTATAGTGCCGTGTAGTACCGAGTGGAGTACAGTGCCTGTACTGCCGTGTACTACTGAGTGGAGTACAGTGCCTGTACTGCCGTGTAGTCCCGAGTGGAGTACAATGCCTGTACTGCCGTGTAGTACTGATTGGAGTACAGTGCCTGTACTGGCGTGTAGTACCGAGTGGAGTACAGTGCTTGTATTGCCGTGTAGTACTGAGTGGAGTACAGTGCCTGCACTGCCGTGTAGTGCCCAGTGGAGTACTGTGTATAGTGCAGTGTAGTACTGTGTGGAGTACAGTGCATGTACTGCCGTGTAGTCCCGAGTGGAGTACTCTGTGTATAGTGCAGTGTAGTACTGAGTGGAGTACATTGCCTGTACTGCCGTGTAGTACCGAGTGGAGTACAGTGCCTGTACTGCCGTGTAGTCCCGAGTGGAGTACTGTGTGCACACTGCCGTGTAGTACTGAGTGGAGTACAGTGCCTGTACTGCCGTGTAGTACCGAGTGGAGTACAGTGCCTGTACTGCCGTGTAGTACTGAGTGGAGTACAGTGCCTGTACTGCCGTGTAGTCCCGTGTGGACTACTGTGTGTATAGTGCAGTGTAGTACTGAGTGGAGTACAGTGCATGTACTGCCGTGTAGTACCGAGTGGTTTACTGTGTGTATAGTGCCGTGTTTTACCGAGTGGAGTACAGTGCCTGTACTGCCGTGTAGTACTGAGTGGTGTACAGTGTGTATAGTGCCGTGTAGTACCGAGTGGAGTACAGTGTGTATAGTGCCGTGTAGTACTGAGTGGAGTACAGTGCATGTACTGCCGTGTAGTACAGAGTGGAGTACAGTGCAAGTACTGCCGTGTAGTACTGAGTGGAGTACAGTGCATGTACTCCCGTGTAGTACCGAGTGGAGTGCAGTGCCTGTACTGCCGTGTAGTACTGAGTGGAATACAGTGCCTGTACTGGAGTGTATTATCTAGTGGAGTACAGTGTGTATAGTGCCGTCTAGTACCGAGTGGAGTACAGTGTGTATAGTGCCGTGTAGTACTGAGTGGAGTACAGTGCCTGTACTGCCGTGTAGTACCGAGTGGAGTACAGTGCCTGTACTGCCGTGTAGTACTGAGTGGAGTACAGTGCCTGTACTGCCGTGTAGTACCGAGTGGAGTACAGTGCTTGTACTGCCGTGTAGTACTGCGTGAAGTACAGTGCCTGTACTGCCGTGTAGTGCCGAGTGGAGTACTGTGTGTATAGTGCAGTGTAGTACTGAGTGGAGTACAGTGCATGTACTGCCGTGTAGTGCCGAGTGGAGTACTGTATGTATAGTGCAGTGTAGTACTGAGTGGAGTACAGTGCCTGTACTGCCGTGTAGTACCGAGTGGAGTACAGTGCATTTACTGTCGTGTAGTCCCGAGTGGAGTACTGTGTGCATACTGCCGTGTATTACTGAGTGGAGTACAGTGCCTGTACTGTCGTGTAGTAGCGAGTGGGGGACTGTGTGTGTACTGCCGTGTAGTACTGAGTAGAGTACAGTGCCTGTTCTGCCGTGTAGTACCGAGTGGAGTACCGTGTGTATAGTGCCGTGTAGTACCGAGTGGAGTACAGTGCCTGTACTGCCGTGTAGTACTGGGTGGAGTACAGTGCCTGTAATGCCGTGTAGTACCGAGTGGAGTACTGTGTGTATAGTGCCGTGTAGTACCGAGTGGAGTACTGTGTGTATAGTGCCGTGTAGTACCGAGTGGAGTACAGTGCCTGTACTGCCGTGTAGTACTGAGTGGAGTACAGTGCCTGTACTGCCGTGTAGTCCCGAGTGGAGTACTGTGTGTATGGTGCAGTGTAGTACTGAGTGGAGTACTGTGTGTATAGTGCAGTGTAGTACTGAGTGGAGTACTGTGTGTATAGTGCCGTGTAGTACTGGGTGGAGTACAGTGCCTGTACTGCCGTGTAGTCCCAGGTGGAGTACTGTGTGCATACTGCCGTGTAGTACTGAGTGGAGTACAGTGCCTGTACTGCCGTGTAGTACCGAGTGGAGTACTGTGCCTGTACTGCCGTGTAGTACTGAATGGAGTACAGTGCGTGTAATGCCGTGTAGTACCGAGTGGAGTACAGCGCCTGTACTGCCGTGTAGTACTGAGTGGAGTACAGTGCCTGTACTGCCGTGTAGTCCCGAGTGGAGTACTGTGTGTATAGTGCAGTGTAGTACTGAGTGGAGTACAGTGCCTGTACTGCCGTGTAGTACTGGGTGGAGTACAGTGCCTGTACTGCCGTGTAGTCCCCAGTGGAATACAGTTTGTGTAGTGCAGTGTAGTACTGAGTGGAGTACAGTGCATGTACTGCCGTGTAGTACCGAGTGGAGTACTGGGTGTATAGTGCAGTGTAGTACTGAGTGGAGTACTGTGTGTATAGTGCCGTGTAGTACTGAGTGGAGTACAGTACCTGCACTGCCGTGTAGTACCGAGTGGAGTACTGTGTGTATAGTGCCGTGTAGTACACAGTGGAGTACAGTGCCTGTGCTGCCGTGTAGAACTGAGTGGAGTACAGTGCCTGTAATGCCGTGTAGTACCGAGTGGAGTACTGTGTGTATAGTGCCGTGTAGTACTGAGTGCTGTACATTGCCTGTACTGCCGTGCAGTCCCGAGTGGAGTACAGTGCCTGTACTGCCGTGTAGTAGTGAGTGGAGTACTGTGCCTGTACTGCCGTGTGGTACTGAGTGGAGTACTGTGTGTATAGTGCCGTGTAGTACCGAGTGGAGTACAGTGCCTGTATTGCCGTGTAGTACCGAGTGGAGTACTGTGTGTATAGTGCCGTGTAGTACCGAGTGGAGTACTGTGTGCATACTGCCGTGTAGTAATGAGTGGAGTACAGTACCTGTACTGCCGTGTAGTACCGAGTGGAGTACTGTGTGTATAGTGCCGTGTAGTACTGAGTGGAGTACAGTGCCTGTACTGCCGTGTAGTCCGGAGTGGAGTACAGTGCCTGTACTGCCGTGTAGTAGTGAGTGGAGTACTGTGCCTGTACTGCCGTGTGGTACTGAGTGGAGTACTGTGTGTATAGTGCCGTGTAGTACCGAGTGGAGTACAGTGCCTGTATTGCCGTGTAGTACCGAGTGGAGTACTGTGTGTATACTGCCGTGTAGTAATGAGTGGAGTACAGTACCTGTACTGCCGTGTAGTACCGAGTGGAGTACTGTGTGTATAGTGCCGTGTAGTACCGAGTGGAGTACAGTGCCTGTACTGCCGTGTAGTACTGAGTGGAGTACAGTGCTTGTACTGCCGTGTAGTCCCGAGTGGTGTACAGTGCCTGTACTGCCGTGTAGTAGTGAGTGGAGTACTGTGCCTGTACTGCCGTGTGGTACTGAGTGGAGTACTGTGTGTATAGTGCCGTGTAGTACCGCGTGGAGTACAGTGGGTGTAGTGCCGTGTAGTACTGAGTGGAGTAGAGTGCCTGTACTGCCGTGTAGTACTGAGTGGAGTACTGTGCCTGTACTGCCGTGTAGTCCCGAGTGGAGTACATTGCCTGTACTGCCGTGTAGTACTGAGTGGAGTACTGTGTGTATAGTGCCGTGTAGTACAGAGTGGAGTACAGTGCCTGTATTGCCGTGTAGTACTGAGTGGAGTACAGTGCCTGTACTGCCGGGTAGTACTGAGTGGAGTACAGTGCCTGTACTGCCGTGTAGTCCCGAGTGGAGTACAGTGCCTGTACTGCCGTGTAGTACTGAGTGGAGTACTGTGTGTATAGTGCCGTGTAGTACCGAGTGGAATACAGTGCCTGCACTGCCGTGTAGTACTGAGTGGAGTACAGTGTCTGTACTGCCGTGTAGTACTGAGTGGAGTACAGTGCCTGTACTGCCGTGTAGTCCCGAATGTAGTACTGTGTGTATAGTGCCGTGTAGTACCGAGTGGAGTACAGTGCCTGTACTGCCGTGTTGTACCGAGTGGAGTACAGTGTATAGTGCCGTGTAGTACACAGTGGAGTACAGTGCCTGTACTGCCGTGTAGTACTGAGTGAAGTACAGTGCCTGTAATGCCGTGTAGTACCGAGTGAAGTACTGTGTGTATATCGCCGTGTAGTACCGAGTGGCGGACAATGCCTGTACTGCCGTGTAGTACTGAGTGGAGTACAGTGCCTGTACTGCCGTGTAGTACCGAGTGGAGTACAGTGCTTGTACTGCCGTGTAGTACTGCGTGAAGTACAGTGCCTGTACTGCCGTGTAGTGCCGAGTGGAGTACTGTGTGTATAGTGCAGTGTAGTACTGAGTGGAGTACAGTGCATGTACTGCCGTGTAGTGCCGAGTGGAGTACTGTATGTATAGTGCAGTGTAGTACTGAGTGGAGTACAGTGCCTGTACTGCCGTGTAGTACCGAGTGGAGTACAGTGCATTTACTGTCGTGTAGTCCCGAGTGGAGTACTGTGTGCATACTGCCGTGTATTACTGAGTGGAGTACAGTGCCCGTACTGCCGTGTAGTAGCGAGTGGGGGACTGTGTGTGTACTGCCGTGTAGTACTGAGTAGAGTACAGTGCCTGTTCTGCCGTGTAGTACCGAGTGGAGTACTGTGTGTATAGTGCCACGTAGTACCGAGTGGAGTACAGTGCCTGTACTGCCGTGTAGTACTGAGTAGAGTACAGTGCCTGTAATGCCGTGTAGTACCGAGTGGAGTACTGTGTGTATAGTGCCGTGTAGTACCGAGTGGAGTACAGTGCCTGTACTGCCGTGTAGTACTGAGTGGAGTACAGTGCCTGTAATGCCGTGTAGTCCCGAGTGGAGTACAGTGCCTGTACTGCCGTGTAGTACTGATTGGAGTAGAGTGCCTGTACTGCCGTGTAGTACCGAGTGGAGTACAGTGCTTGTACTGCCGTGTAGTACTGAGTGGAGTACAGTGCCTGTACTGCCGTGTAGTCCCGAATGTAGTACTGTGTGTATAGTGCCGTGTAGTACCGAGTGGAGTACAGTGCCTGTACTGCCGTGTTGTACCGAGTGGAGTACAGTGTATAGTGCCGTGTAGTACACAGTGGAGTACAGTGCCTGTACTGCCGTGTAGTACTGAGTGAAGTACAGTGCCTGTAATGCCGTGTAGTACCGAGTGGAGTACTGTGTGTATAGCGCCGTGTAGTACCGAGTGGAGGACAGTGCCTGTACTGCCGTGTAGTACTGAGTGGAGTACAGTGCCTGTACTGCCGTGTAGTACCGAGTGGAATACAGTGCTTGTACTGCCGTGTAGTACTGCGTGAAGTACAGTGCCTGTACTGCCGTGTAGTGCCGAGTGGAGTACTGTGTGTATAGTGCAGTGTAGTACTGAGTGGAGTACAGTGCATGTACTGCCGTGTAGTGCCGAGTGGAGTACTGTATGTATAGTGCAGTGTAGTACTGAGTGGAGTACAGTGCCTGTACTGCCGTGTAGTACCGAGTGGAGTACAGTGCATTTACTGTCGTGTAGTCCCGAGTGGAGTACTGTGTGCATACTGCCGTGTATTACTGAGTGGAGTACAGTGCCCGTACTGCCGTGTAGTAGCGAGTGGGGGACTGTGTGTGTACTGCCGTGTAGTACTGAGTAGAGTACAGTGAATGTTCTGCCGTGTAGTACCGAGTGGAGTACTGTGTGTATAGTGCCGTGTAGTACCGAGTGGAGTACAGTGCCTGTACTGCCGTGTAGTACTGAGTAGAGTACAGTGCCTGTAATGCCGTGTAGTACCGAGTGGAGTACTGTGTGTATAGTGCCGTGTAGTACCGAGTGGAGTACAGTGCCTGTACTGCCGTGTAGTACTGCGTGGAGTACAGTGCCTGTAATGCCGTGTAGTCCCGAGTGGAGTACAGTGCCTGTACTGCCGTGTAGTACTGATTGGAGTAGAGTGCCTGTACTGCCGTGTAGTACCGAGTGGAGTACAGTGCTTGTACTGCCGTGTAGTACTGAGTGGAGTACAGTGCCTGTACTGCCGTGTAGTGCCCAGTGGAGTACTGTGTGTATAGTGCAGTGTAGTACTGAGTGGAGTTCAGTGCATGTACTGCCGTGTAGTCCCGAGTGGAGTACAGTGTGCATACTGCCGTGTAGTACTGAGTGGAGTACAGTGCCTGTAATGCCGTGTAGTACCGAGTGGAGTACAGTGCCTGTACTGTCGTGTAGTACTGAGTGGAGTACGGTGCCTGTACTGCCGTGTAGTCCCGAGTGGAGTACTGTGTGTATAGTGCAGTGTAGTACTGAGTGGAGTACTGTGTGTATAGTACAGTGTAGTACTGAGTGGAGTACTGTGTGTATAGTGCCGTGTAGTACTGAGTGGAGTACAGTGCCTGTACTGCCGTGTAGTCCCAGGTGGAGTACTGTGTGCATACTGCCATGTAGTACTGAGTGGAGTACAGTGCCTGTACTGCCGTGTAGTACCGAGTGGAGTACTGTGCCTGTACTGCCGTGTAGTACTGAGTGTAGTACATTGCCTGTACTGCCGTGCAGTCCCGAGTGGAGTACTGTGTGTATAGTGCAGTGTAGTACTGAGTGGAGTACTGTGTGTATAGTGCCGTGTAGTACTGAGTGGAGTACAGTGCCTGTACTGCCGTGTAATACCGAGTGGAGTACTGTGTGTATAGTGCAGTGTAGTACTGAGTGGAGTACTGTGTGTATAGTGCCGTGTAGTACTGAGTGGAGTACAGTACCTGTACTGCCGTGTAGTACCGAGTGGAGTACTGTGTGTATAGTGCCGTGTAGTACACAGTGGAGTATAGTGCCTGTGCTGCCGTGTAGAACTGAGTGGAGTACAGTGCCTGTAATGCCGTGTAGTACCGAGTGGAGTACTGTGTGTGTGTAGTGCCGTGTAGTACTGAGTGGAGTACAGTGCCTGTACTGCCGTGCAGTCCCGAGTGGAGTACTGTGTGTATAGTTCCGTGTAGTACTGAGTGGAGTACAGTGCCTGTACTGCCGTGTAGTACTGAGTGGGTACAGTGCCTGTACTGCCGTGTAGTACCGAGTGGAGTACTGTGTGTATACTGCCGTGTAGTACTGTGTGGAGTACAGTACCTGTACTGCCGTGTAGTACCGAGTGGGGGACTCTGTGTATACTGCCGTGTAGTACTGAGTGGAGTACAGTGCCTGTACTGCCGAGTAGTCCCGAGTGGAGTACTGTGTGTATAGTGCAGTGTAGTACTGAGTGGAGTACAGTGCATGTACTGCCGTGTAGTCCCGAGTGGAGTACTGTATGTATAGTGCAGTATAGTACTGAGTGGAGTACAGTGCCTGTACTGCCGTGTATACCGAGTGGAGTACAGTGCCTTTACTGCCGTGTAGTCCCGAGTGGAGTACTGTGTGCATACTGCCGTGTATTACTGAGTGGAGTACAGTGCCTGTACTGCCGTGTAGTACTGAGTGGACTACAGTGCCTGTACTGCCGTGTAGTCCCGAGTGGATTACTGAGTGTATAGTGCCGTGTAGTACCGAGTGGAGTACAGTGCCTGTACTGCCGTGTAGTACTGAGTGGAGAACAGTGCCTGTACTGCCGTGTAGTCCCGAATGGAGTACTTTGTGTATAGTGCCGTGTAGTACCGAGTGGAGTACAGTGCCTGTACTGCCGTGTAGTACCGAGTGGAGTAGTGTGTGTATAGTGCCGTGTAGTACACAGTGGAGTACAGTGCCTGTACTGCCGTGTAGTACTGAGTGGTGTACAGTGCCTGTAATGCTGTGTAGTAACGAGTGGAGTATTGTGTGTATAGTGCCGTGTAGTACCGAGTGGAGTACAGTGCCTGTACTGCCGTGTAGTACCGAGTGGAGTACTGTGTGTATAGTGCCGTGTAGTACACAGTGGAGTACAGTGACTGTACTGCAGTGTAGTACTGAGTGGAGTACAGTGCCTGTACTGCCGTGTAGTCCCGAGTGGAGTACAATGCCTGTACTGCCGTGTAGTACTGATTGGAGTAATAGTGCCTGTATTGCCGTGTAGTACCGAGTGGAGTACAGTGCTTTTACTGCCGTGTAGTACTGAGTGAAGTACAGTGCCTGTACTGCCGTGTTATGCCGAGTGGAGTACTGTGTGTATAGTGCAGTGTAGTACTGAGTGGAGTACAGTGCATGTACTGCCGTGTAGTCCCGAGTGGAGTACTGTATGTATAGTGCAGTATAGTACTGAGTGGAGTACAGTGCCTGTACTGCCATGTATACCGAGTGGAATACAGTGCCTTTACTGCCGTGTAGTCCCGAGTGGAGTACTGTGTGCATACTGCCGTGTATTACTGAGTGGAGTACAGTGCCTGTACTGCCGTGTAGTAGCGAGTGGGGGACTGTGTGTGTACTGCCGTGTAGTACTGAGTAGAGTACAGTGCCTGTTCTGCCATGTAGTACCGAGTGGAGTACTGTGTGTATAGTGCCGTGTAGTACCGAGTGGAGTACAGTGCCTGTACTGCCGTGTACTACTGAGTGGAGTACAGTGCCTGTACTGCCGTGTAGTCCCGAGTGGAGTACAATGCCTGTACTGCCGTGTAGTACTGATTGGAGTACAGTGCCTGTACTGGCGTGTAGTACCGAGTGGAGTACAGTGCTTGTATTGCCGTGTAGTACTGAGTGGAGTACAGTGCCTGCACTGCCGTGTAGTGCCCAGTGGAGTACTGTGTATAGTGCAGTGTAGTACTGTGTGGAGTACAGTGCATGTACTGCCGTGTAGTCCCGAGTGGAGTACTCTGTGTATAGTGCAGTGTAGTACTGAGTGGAGTACATTGCCTGTACTGCCGTGTAGTACCGAGTGGAGTACAGTGCCTGTACTGCCGTGTAGTCCCGAGTGGAGTACTGTGTGCACACTGCCGTGTAGTACTGAGTGGAGTACAGTGCCTGTACTGCCGTGTAGTACCGAGTGGAGTACAGTGCCTGTACTGCCGTGTAGTACTGAGTGGAGTACAGTGCCTGTACTGCCGTGTAGTCCCGTGTGGACTACTGTGTGTATAGTGCAGTGTAGTACTGAGTGGAGTACAGTGCATGTACTGCCGTGTAGTACCGAGTGGTTTACTGTGTGTATAGTGCCGTGTTTTACCGAGTGGAGTACAGTGCCTGTACTGCCGTGTAGTACTGAGTGGTGTACAGTGTGTATAGTGCCGTGTAGTACCGAGTGGAGTACAGTGTGTATAGTGCCGTGTAGTACTGAGTGGAGTACAGTGCATGTACTGCCGTGTAGTACAGAGTGGAGTACAGTGCAAGTACTGCCGTGTAGTACTGAGTGGAGTACAGTGCATGTACTCCCGTGTAGTACCGAGTGGAGTGCAGTGCCTGTACTGCCGTGTAGTACTGAGTGGAATACAGTGCCTGTACTGGAGTGTATTATCTAGTGGAGTACAGTGTGTATAGTGCCGTCTAGTACCGAGTGGAGTACAGTGTGTATAGTGCCGTGTAGTACTGAGTGGAGTACAGTGCCTGTACTGCCGTGTAGTACCGAGTGGAGTACAGTGCCTGTACTGCCGTGTAGTACTGAGTGGAGTACAGTGCCTGTACTGCCGTGTAGTACCGAGTGGAGTACAGTGCTTGTACTGCCGTGTAGTACTGCGTGAAGTACAGTGCCTGTACTGCCGTGTAGTGCCGAGTGGAGTACTGTGTGTATAGTGCAGTGTAGTACTGAGTGGAGTACAGTGCATGTACTGCCGTGTAGTGCCGAGTGGAGTACTGTATGTATAGTGCAGTGTAGTACTGAGTGGAGTACAGTGCCTGTACTGCCGTGTAGTACCGAGTGGAGTACAGTGCATTTACTGTCGTGTAGTCCCGAGTGGAGTACTGTGTGCATACTGCCGTGTATTACTGAGTGGAGTACAGTGCCTGTACTGTCGTGTAGTAGCGAGTGGGGGACTGTGTGTGTACTGCCGTGTAGTACTGAGTAGAGTACAGTGCCTGTTCTGCCGTGTAGTACCGAGTGGAGTACCGTGTGTATAGTGCCGTGTAGTACCGAGTGGAGTACAGTGCCTGTACTGCCGTGTAGTACTGGGTGGAGTACAGTGCCTGTAATGCCGTGTAGTACCGAGTGGAGTACTGTGTGTATAGTGCCGTGTAGTACCGAGTGGAGTACTGTGTGTATAGTGCCGTGTAGTACCGAGTGGAGTACAGTGCCTGTACTGCCGTGTAGTACTGAGTGGAGTACAGTGCCTGTACTGCCGTGTAGTCCCGAGTGGAGTACTGTGTGTATGGTGCAGTGTAGTACTGAGTGGAGTACTGTGTGTATAGTGCAGTGTAGTACTGAGTGGAGTACTGTGTGTATAGTGCCGTGTAGTACTGGGTGGAGTACAGTGCCTGTACTGCCGTGTAGTCCCAGGTGGAGTACTGTGTGCATACTGCCGTGTAGTACTGAGTGGAGTACAGTGCCTGTACTGCCGTGTAGTACCGAGTGGAGTACTGTGCCTGTACTGCCGTGTAGTACTGAATGGAGTACAGTGCGTGTAATGCCGTGTAGTACCGAGTGGAGTACAACGCCTGTACTGCCGTGTAGTACTGAGTGGAGTACAGTGCCTGTACTGCCGTGTAGTCCCGAGTGGAGTACTGTGTGTATAGTGCAGTGTAGTACTGAGTGGAGTACAGTGCCTGTACTGCCGTGTAGTACTGGGTGGAGTACAGTGCCTGTACTGCCGTGTAGTCCCCAGTGGAATACAGTTTGTGTAGTGCAGTGTAGTACTGAGTGGAGTACAGTGCATGTACTGCCGTGTAGTACCGAGTGGAGTACTGGGTGTATAGTGCAGTGTAGTACTGAGTGGAGTACTGTGTGTATAGTGCCGTGTAGTACTGAGTGGAGTACAGTACCTGCACTGCCGTGTAGTACCGAGTGGAGTACTGTGTGTATAGTGCCGTGTAGTACACAGTGGAGTACAGTGCCTGTGCTGCCGTGTAGAACTGAGTGGAGTACAGTGCCTGTAATGCCGTGTAGTACCGAGTGGAGTACTGTGTGTATAGTGCCGTGTAGTACTGAGTGCTGTACATTGCCTGTACTGCCGTGCAGTCCCGAGTGGAGTACTGTGTGTATAGTGCCGTGTAGTACTGAGTGGAGTACAGTGCCTGTACTGCCGTGTAGTACTGAGTGGTACAGTGCCTGTACTGCCGTGTAGTACCGAGTGGAGTACTGTGTGTATACTGCCGTGTAGTACTGAGTGGAGTACAGTACCTGTACTGCCGTGTAGTACCGAGTGGGGGACTGTGTGTATACTGCCGTGTAGTACTGAGTGGCGTACAGTGCCTGTACTGCTGGGTAGTCCCCAGTGGAGTACTGTGTGTATAGTGCAGTGTAGTACTGAGTGGAGTACAGTGCATGTACTGCCTTGTAGTCCCGAGTGGAGTACTGTATGTATAGTGCAGTATAGTACTGAGTGGAGTACAGTGCCTGTACTGCCGTGTATACCGAGTGGAGTACAGTGCCTTTACTGCCGTGTAGTCCCGAGTGGATTACTGTGTGCATACTGCCGTGTATTACTGAGTGGAGTACAGTGCCTGTACTGCCGTGTACTACTGAGTGGAGTACAGTGCCTGTAATGCCGTGTAGTACCGAGTGGAGTACTGTGTGTATAGTGCCGTGTAGTACCGAGTGGAGTACAGTGCCTGTACTGCCGTGTAGTACTGAGTGGAGTACAGTGCCTGTACTGCCGTGTAGTCCCGAGTGGAGTACAATGCCTGTACTGCCGTGTAGTACTGATTGGAGTACAGTGTCTGTACTGCCGTGTAGTACCGAGTGGAGTACAGTGCTTGTATTGCCGTGTAGTACTGAGTGGAGTACAGTGCCTGTACTGCCGTGTAGTGCCCAGTGGAGTACTGTGTGTATAGTGCAGTGTAGTACTGAGTGGAGTACAGTGCATGTACTGCCGTGTAGTCCCGAGTGGAGTACTCTGTGTATAGTGCAGTGTAGTACTGATTGGAGTACAGTGCCTGTACTGCCGTGTAGTACCGAGTGGAGTACAGTGCCTGTACTGCCGTGTAGTCCCGAGTGGAGTACTGTGTGCATACTGCCGTGTAGTACTGAGTGGAGTACAGTGCCTGTACTGCCGTGTAGTACCGAGGGGAGTACAGTGCCTGTACTGCCGTGTAGTACCGAGTGGATTACTGTGTGTATAGTGCCGTGTAGTACCGAGTGGAGTACAGTGCCTGTACTGTCGTGTAGTACCGAGTGGAGTACTGTGTGTATAGTGCCGTGTAGTACCGAGTGGAGTACAGTGCCTGTACTGCTGTGTAGTACCGAGTGGAGTACTGTGTGTATAGTGCCGTGTAGTACCGAGTGGAGTACATTGCTTGTACTGCCGTGTAGTACTGAGTGGAGTACAGTGCCTGTACTGCCGTATAGTACTGAGTGGAGTACTGTGTGTATAGTGCCGTGTAGTACCGAGTGGAGTACCGTGGATGTACTGCCGTGTAGTACTGAGTGGCGTACAGTGCCTGTACTGCCGTGTAGTACTGAGTGGTGTACAGTGCCTGTACTGCCGTGTAGTCCCGAGTGGAGTACGGTGCCTGTACTGCCGTGTAGTACTGAGTGGAGTACTGTGTGTATAGTGCCGTGTAGTACCGAGTGGAGTACCGTGCCTGTACTGCCGTGTAGCACTGAGTGGAGTACAGTGCCTGTACTGCCGTGTAGTACTGAGTGGAGTACAGTGCCTGTACTGCCGTGTAGTACTGGGTGGAGTACAGTGCGTGTACTGACGTGTAGTACCGAGTGGGGGACTGTGTGTATACTGCTGTGTAGTACCGAGTGGAGTACAGTGCCTGTACTTCCGTGTAGTACCGAGTGGAGTACTGTGTGTATAGTGCCGTGTAGTACCGAGTGGAGTACAGTGCCTGTACTGTCGTGTAGTACCGAGTGGAGTACTGTGTGTATAGTGCCGTGTAGTACCGAGTGGAGTACAGTGCCTGTACTGCTGTGTAGTACCGAGTGGAGTACTGTGTGCATACTGCCGTGTAGTACTGTGTGGAGTATAGTGCCTGTACTGCCGTGTAGTACCGGGTGGAGTACTGTTTGTATAGTGCCGTGTAGTACCGAGTGGAGTACACTGCATGTACTGCCGTGTAGTACCGAGTGGAGTACTGTGTGTATCGTGCGGTGTAGTACCGAGTGGAGTACATTGCATGTACTGCGGTGTAGTACCGAGTGGAGTACTGTGTGTATAGTGCCGTGTAGTACCGAGTGGAGTACAGTGCCTCTAGTGCCGTGTAGTACTGAGTGGAGTACAGTGCCTGTACTGCCGTGTAGTCCCGAGTGGAGTACAGTGCCTGTACTGCCGTGTAGTAGTGAGTGGAGTACTGTGCCTGTACTGCCGTGTGGTACTGAGTGGACTACTGTGTGTATAGTGCCGTGTAGTACCGAGTGGAGTACAGTGCCTGTATTGCCGTGTAGTACCGAGTGGAGTACTGTGTGTATAGTGCCGTGTAGTACCGAATGGAGTACTGTGTGCATACTGCCGTGTAGTAATGAGTGGAGTACAGTACCTGTACTGCCGTGTAGTACCGAGTGGAGTACTGTGTGTATAGTGCCGTGTAGTACCGAGTGGAGTACAGTGCCTGTACTGCCGTGTAGTACTGAGTGGAGTACAGTGCCTGTACTGCCGTGTAGTCCCGAGTGGTGTACAGTGCCTGTACTGCCGTGTAGTAGTGAGTGGAGTACTGTGCCTGTACTGCCGTGTGGTACTGAGTGGAGTACTGTGTGTATAGTGCCGTGTAGTACCGCGTGGAGTACAGTGGGTGTAGTGCCGTGTAGTACTGAGTGGAGTAGAGTGCCTGTACTGCCGTGTAGTACTGAGTGGAGTACTGTGCCTGTACTGCCGTGCAGTCCCGAGTGGAGTACATTGCCTGTACTGCCGTGTAGTACTGAGTGGAGTACTGTGTGTATAGTGCCGTGTAGTACAGAGTGGAGTACAGTGCCTGTATTGCCGTGTAGTACTGAGTGGAGTACAGTGCCTGTACTGCCGGGTAGTACTGAGTGGAGTACAGTGCCTGTACTGCCGTGTAGTCCCGAGTGGAGTACTGTGTGTATAGTGCCGTGTAGTACCGAGTGGAGTACAGTGCCTGTACTGCCGTGTAGTACTGAGTGGAGTACAGTGCCTGTACTGCCGTGTAGTCCCGAGTGGAGTACAATGCCTGTACTGCCGGGTAGTACTGAGTGGAGTACAGTGCCTGTACTGCCGTGTAGTCCCGAGTGGATTACTGTGTGCATACTGCCGTGTATTACTGAGTGGAGTACAGTGCCTGTACTGCCGTGTAGTAGCGAGTGGGGGACTGTGTGTGTACTGCCGTGTAGTACTGAGTAGAGTATAGTGCCTGTGCTGCCGTGTAGTACCGAGTGGAGTACTGTGTGTATAGTGCCGTGTAGTACAGAGTGGAGTACAGTGCCTGTATTGCCGTGTAGTACTGAGTGGAGTACAGTGCCTGTACTGCCGGGTAGTACTGAGTGGAGTACAGTGCCTGTACTGCCGTGTAGTCCCGAGTGGATTACTGTGTGCATACTGCCGTGTATTACTGAGTGGAGTACAGTGCCTGTACTGCCGTGTAGTAGCGAGTGTGGGACTGTGTGTGTACTGCCGTGTAGTACTGAGTAGAGTACAGTGCCTGTGCTGCCGTGTAGTACCGAGTGGAGTACTGTGTGTATAGTGCCGTGTAGTACCGAGTGGAGTACAGTGCCTGTACTGCCGTGTACTACTGAGTGGAGTACAGTGCCTGTAATGCCGTGTAGTACCGAGTGGAGTACTGTGTGTATAGTGCCGTGTAGTACCGAGTGGAGTACAGTGCCTGTACTGCCGTGTAGTACTGAGTGGAGTACAGTGCCTGTACTGCCGTGTAGTCCCGAGTGGAGTACAATGCCTGTACTGCCGTGTAGTACTGATTGGAGTACAGTGTCTGTACTGCCGTGTAGTACCGAGTGGAGTACAGTGCTTGTATTGCCGTGTAGTACTGAGTGGAGTACAGTGCCTGTACTGCCGTGTAGTGCCCAGTGGAGTACTGTGTGTATAGTGCAGTGTAGTACTGAGTGGAGTACAGTGCATGTACTGCCGTGTAGTCCCGAGTGGAGTACTCTGTGTATAGTGCAGTGTAGTACTGAGTGGAGTACAGTGCCTGTACTGCCGTGTAGTACCGAGTGGAGTACAGTGCCTGTACTGCCGTGTAGTCCCGAGTGGAGTACTGTGTGCATACTGCCGTGTAGTACTGAGTGGAGTACATTGCCTGTACTGCCGTGTAGTACCGAGGGGAGTACAGTGCCTGTACTGCCGTGTAGTACCGAGTGGAGTACTGTGTGTATAGTGCCGTGTAGTACCGAGTGGAGTACAGTGCCTGTACTGTCGTGTAGTACCGAGTGGAGTACTGTGTGTATAGTGCCGTGTAGTACCGAGTGGAGTACAGTGCCTGTACTGCTGTGTAGTACCGAGTGGAGTACTGTGTGTATAGTGCCGTGTAGTACCGAGTGGAGTACATTGCTTGTACTGCCGTGTAGTACTGAGTGGAGTACAGTGCCTGTACTGCCGTATAGTACTGAGTGGAGTACTGTGTGTATAGTGCCGTGTAGTACCGAGTGGAGTACCGTGCCTGTACTGCCGTGTAGTACTGAGTGGCGTACAGTGCCTGTACTGCCGTGTAGTACTGAGTGGTGTACAGTGCCTGTACTGCCGTGTAGTCCCGAGTGGAGTACGGTGCCTGTACTGCCGTGTAGTACTGAGTGGAGTACTGTGTGTATAGTGCCGTGTAGTACCGAGTGGAGTACCGTGCCTGTACTGCCGTGTAGCACTGAGTGGAGTACAGTGCCTGTACTGCCGTGTAGTACTGAGTGGAGTACAGTGCCTGTACTGCCGTGTAGTACTGGGTGGAGTACAGTGCGTGTACTGACGTGTAGTACCGAGTGGGGGACTGTGTGTATATTGCTGTGTAGTACCGAGTGGAGTACAGTGCCTGTACTGCCGTGTAGTACCGAGTGGAGTACTGTGTGTATAGTGCCGTGTAGTACCGAGTGGAGTACAGTGCCTGTACTGTCGTGTAGTACCGAGTGGAGTACTGTGTGTATAGTGCCGTGTAGTACCGAGTGGAGTACAGTGCCTGTACTGCTGTGTAGTACCGAGTGGAGTACTGTGTGCATACTGCCGTGTAGTACTGTGTGGAGTATAGTGCCTGTACTGCCGTGTAGTACCGGGTGGAGTACTGTTTGTATAGTGCCGTGTAGTACCGAGTGGAGTACACTGCATGTACTGCCGTGTAGTACCGAGTGGAGTACTGTGTGTATCGTGCGGTGTAGTACCGAGTGGAGTACATTGCATGTACTGCGGTGTAGTACCGAGTGGAGTACTGTGTGTATAGTGCCGTGTAGTACCGAGTGGAGTACAGTGCCTCTACTGCCGTGTAGTACTGAGTGGAGTACAGTGCCTGTACTGCCGTGTAGTCCGGAGTGGAGTACAGTGCCTGTACTGCCGTGTAGTAGTGAGTGGAGTACTGTGCCTGTACTGCCGTGTGGTACTGAGTGGAGTACTGTGTGTATAGTGCCGTGTAGTACCGAGTGGAGTACAGTGCCTGTATTGCCGTGTAGTACCGAGTGGAGTACTGTGTGTATAGTGCCGTGTAGTACCGAGTGGAGTACTGTGTGCATACTGCCGTGTAGTAATGAGTGGAGTACAGTACCTGTACTGCCGTGTAGTACCGAGTGGAGTACTGTGTGTATAGTGCCGTGTAGTACCGAGTGGAGTACAGTGCCTGTACTGCCGTGTAGTACTGAGTGGAGTACAGTGCTTGTACTGCCGTGTAGTCCCGAGTGGTGTACAGTGCCTGTACTGCCGTGTAGTAGTGAGTGGAGTACTGTGCCTGTACTGCCGTGTGGTACTGAGTGGAGTACTGTGTGTATAGTGCCGTGTAGTACCGCGTGGAGTACAGTGGGTGTAGTGCCGTGTAGTACTGAGTGGAGTAGAGTGCCTGTACTGCCGTGTAGTACTGAGTGGAGTACTGTGCCTGTACTGCCGTGTAGTCCCGAGTGGAGTACATTGCCTGTACTGCCGTGTAGTACTGAGTGGAGTACTGTGTGTATAGTGCCGTGTAGTACAGAGTGGAGTACAGTGCCTGTATTGCCGTGTAGTACTGAGTGGAGTACAGTGCCTGTACTGCCGGGTAGTACTGAGTGGAGTACAGTGCCTGTACTGCCGTGTAGTCCCGAGTGGAGTACAGTGCCTGTACTGCCGTGTAGTACTGAGTGGAGTACTGTGTGTATAGTGCCGTGTAGTACCGAGTGGAATACAGTGCCTGCACTGCCGTGTAGTACTGAGTGGAGTACAGTGTCTGTACTGCCGTGTAGTACTGAGTGGAGTACAGTGCCTGTACTGCCGTGTAGTCCCGAATGTAGTACTGTGTGTATAGTGCCGTGTAGTACCGAGTGGAGTACAGTGCCTGTACTGCCGTGTTGTACCGAGTGGAGTACAGTGTATAGTGCCGTGTAGTACACAGTGGAGTACAGTGCCTGTACTGCCGTGTAGTACTGAGTGAAGTACAGTGCCTGTAATGCCGTGTAGTACCGAGTGAAGTACTGTGTGTATATCGCCGTGTAGTACCGAGTGGCGGACAATGCCTGTACTGCCGTGTAGTACTGAGTGGAGTACAGTGCCTGTACTGCCGTGTAGTACCGAGTGGAGTACAGTGCTTGTACTGCCGTGTAGTACTGCGTGAAGTACAATGCCTGTACTGCCGTGTAGTGCCGAGTGGAGTACTGTGTGTATAGTGCAGTGTAGTACTGAGTGGAGTACAGTGCATGTACTGCCGTGTAGTGCCGAGTGGAGTACTGTATGTATAGTGCAGTGTAGTACTGAGTGGAGTACAGTGCCTGTACTGCCGTGTAGTACCGAGTGGAGTACAGTGCATTTACTGTCGTGTAGTCCCGAGTGGAGTACTGTGTGCATACTGCCGTGTATTACTGAGTGGAGTACAGTGCCCGTACTGCCGTGTAGTAGCGAGTGGGGGACTGTGTGTGTACTGCCGTGTAGTACTGAGTAGAGTACAGTGCCTGTTCTGCCGTGTAGTACCGAGTGGAGTACTGTGTGTATAGTGCCACGTAGTACCGAGTGGAGTACAGTGCCTGTACTGCCGTGTAGTACTGAGTAGAGTACAGTGCCTGTAATGCCGTGTAGTACCGAGTGGAGTACTGTGTGTATAGTGCCGTGTAGTACCGAGTGGAGTACAGTGCCTGTACTGCCGTGTAGTACTGAGTGGAGTACAGTGCCTGTAATGCCGTGTAGTCCCGAGTGGAGTACAGTGCCTGTACTGCCGTGTAGTACTGATTGGAGTAGAGTGCCTGTACTGCCGTGTAGTACCGAGTGGAGTACAGTGCTTGTACTGCCGTGTAGTACTGAGTGGAGTACAGTGCCTGTACTGCCGTGTAGTCCCGAATGTAGTACTGTGTGTATAGTGCCGTGTAGTACCGAGTGGAGTACAGTGCCTGTACTGCCGTGTTGTACCGAGTGGAGTACAGTGTATAGTGCCGTGTAGTACACAGTGGAGTACAGTGCCTGTACTGCCGTGTAGTACTGAGTGAAGTACAGTGCCTGTAATGCCGTGTAGTACCGAGTGGAGTACTGTGTGTATAGCGCCGTGTAGTACCGAGTGGAGGACAGTGCCTGTACTGCCGTGTAGTACTGAGTGGAGTACAGTGCCTGTACTGCCGTGTAGTACCGAGTGGAATACAGTGCTTGTACTGCCGTGTAGTACTGCGTGAAGTACAGTGCCTGTACTGCCGTGTAGTGCCGAGTGGAGTACTGTGTGTATAGTGCAGTGTAGTACTGAGTGGAGTACAGTGCATGTACTGCCGTGTAGTGCCGAGTGGAGTACTGTATGTATAGTGCAGTGTAGTACTGAGTGGAGTACAGTGCCTGTACTGCCGTGTAGTACCGAGTGGAGTACAGTGCATTTACTGTCGTGTAGTCCCGAGTGGAGTACTGTGTGCATACTGCCGTGTATTACTGAGTGGAGTACAGTGCCCGTACTGCCGTGTAGTAGCGAGTGGGGGACTGTGTGTGTACTGCCGTGTAGTACTGAGTAGAGTACAGTGAATGTTCTGCCGTGTAGTACCGAGTGGAGTACTGTGTGTATAGTGCCGTGTAGTACCGAGTGGAGTACAGTGCCTGTACTGCCGTGTAGTACTGAGTAGAGTACAGTGCCTGTAATGCCGTGTAGTACCGAGTGGAGTACTGTGTGTATAGTGCCGTGTAGTACCGAGTGGAGTACAGTGCCTGTACTGCCGTGTAGTACTGCGTGGAGTACAGTGCCTGTAATGCCGTGTAGTCCCGAGTGGAGTACAGTGCCTGTACTGCCGTGTAGTACTGATTGGAGTAGAGTGCCTGTACTGCCGTGTAGTACCGAGTGGAGTACAGTGCTTGTACTGCCGTGTAGTACTGAGTGGAGTACAGTGCCTGTACTGCCGTGTAGTGCCCAGTGGAGTACTGTGTGTATAGTGCAGTGTAGTACTGAGTGGAGTTCAGTGCATGTACTGCCGTGTAGTCCCGAGTGGAGTACTGTGTGCATACTGCCGTGTAGTACTGAGTGGAGTACAGTGCCTGTAATGCCGTGTAGTACCGAGTGGAGTACAGTGCCTGTACTGTCGTGTAGTACTGAGTGGAGTACGGTGCCTGTACTGCCGTGTAGTCCCGAGTGGAGTACTGTGTGTATAGTGCAGTGTAGTACTGAGTGGAGTACTGTGTGTATAGTACAGTGTAGTACTGATTGGAGTACTGTGTGTATAGTGCCGTGTAGTACTGAGTGGAGTACAGTGCCTGTACTGCCGTGTAGTCCCAGGTGGAGTACTGTGTGCATACTGCCATGTAGTACTGAGTGGAGTACAGTGCCTGTACTGCCGTGTAGTACCGAGTGGAGTACTGTGCCTGTACTGCCGTGTAGTACTGAGTGTAGTACATTGCCTGTACTGCCGTGCAGTCCCGAGTGGAGTACTGTGTGTATAGTGCAGTGTAGTACTGAGTGGAGTACTGTGTGTATAGTGCCGTGTAGTACTGAGTGGAGTACAGTGCCTGTACTGCCGTGTAATACCGAGTGGAGTACTGTGTGTATAGTGCAGTGTAGTACTGAGTGGAGTACTGTGTGTATAGTGCCGTGTAGTACTGAGTGGAGTACAGTACCTGTACTGCCGTGTAGTACCGAGTGGAGTACTGTGTGTATAGTGCCGTGTAGTACACAGTGGAGTATAGTGCCTGTGCTGCCGTGTAGAACTGAGTGGAGTACAGTGCCTGTAATGCCGTGTAGTACCGAGTGGAGTACTGTGTGTATAGTGCCGTGTAGTACTGAGTGGAGTACAGTGCCTGTACTGCCGTGCAGTCCCGAGTGGAGTACTGTGTGTATAGTGCCGTGTAGTACTGAGTGGAGTACAGTGCCTGTACTGCCGTGTAGTACTGAGTGGGTACAGTGCCTGTACTGCCGTGTAGTACCGAGTGGAGTACTGTGTGTATACTGCCGTGTAGTACTGTGTGGAGTACAGTACCTGTACTGCCGTGTAGTACCGAGTGGGGGACTCTGTGTATACTGCCGTGTAGTACTGAGTGGAGTACAGTGCCTGTACTGCCGAGTAGTCCCGAGTGGAGTACTGTGTGTATAGTGCAGTGTAGTACTGAGTGGAGTACAGTGCATGTACTGCCGTGTAGTCCCGAGTGGAGTACTGTATGTATAGTGCAGTATAGTACTGAGTGGAGTACAGTGCCTGTACTGCCGTGTATACCGAGTGGAGTACAGTGCCTTTACTGCCGTGTAGTCCCGAGTGGAGTACTGTGTGCATACTGCCGTGTATTACTGAGTGGAGTACAGTGCCTGTACTGCCGTGTAGTACTGAGTGGACTACAGTGCCTGTACTGCCGTGTAGTCCCGAGTGGATTACTGAGTGTATAGTGCCGTGTAGTACCGAGTGGAGTACAGTGCCTGTACTGCCGTGTAGTACTGAGTGGAGAACAGTGCCTGTACTGCCGTGTAGTCCCGAATGGAGTACTTTGTGTATAGTGCCGTGTAGTACCGAGTGGAGTACAGTGCCTGTACTGCCGTGTAGTACCGAGTGGAGTAGTGTGTGTATAGTGCCGTGTAGTACACAGTGGAGTACAGTGCCTGTACTGCCGTGTAGTACTGAGTGGTGTACAGTGCCTGTAATGCTGTGTAGTAACGAGTGGAGTATTGTGTGTATAGTGCCGTGTAGTACCGAGTGGAGTACAGTGCCTGTACTGCCGTGTAGTACCGAGTGGAGTACTGTGTGTATAGTGCCGTGTAGTACACAGTGGAGTACAGTGACTGTACTGCAGTGTAGTACTGAGTGGAGTACAGTGCCTGTACTGCCGTGTAGTCCCGAGTGGAGTACAATGCCTGTACTGCCGTGTAGTACTGATTGGAGTAATAGTGCCTGTATTGCCGTGTAGTACCGAGTGGAGTACAGTGCTTTTACTGCCGTGTAGTACTGAGTGAAGTACAGTGCCTGTACTGCCGTGTTATGCCGAGTGGAGTACTGTGTGTATAGTGCAGTGTAGTACTGAGTGGAGTACAGTGCATGTACTGCCGTGTAGTCCCGAGTGGAGTACTGTATGTATAGTGCAGTATAGTACTGAGTGGAGTACAGTGCCTGTACTGCCATGTATACCGAGTGGAATACAGTGCCTTTACTGCCGTGTAGTCCCGAGTGGAGTACTGTGTGCATACTGCCGTGTATTACTGAGTGGAGTACAGTGCCTGTACTGCCGTGTAGTAGCGAGTGGGGGACTGTGTGTGTACTGCCGTGTAGTACTGAGTAGAGTACAGTGCCTGTTCTGCCATGTAGTACCGAGTGGAGTACTGTGTGTATAGTGCCGTGTAGTACCGAGTGGAGTACAGTGCCTGTACTGCCGTGTACTACTGAGTGGAGTACAGTGCCTGTACTGCCGTGTAGTCCCGAGTGGAGTACAATGCCTGTACTGCCGTGTAGTACTGATTGGAGTACAGTGCCTGTACTGGCGTGTAGTACCGAGTGGAGTACAGTGCTTGTATTGCCGTGTAGTACTGAGTGGAGTACAGTGCCTGCACTGCCGTGTAGTGCCCAGTGGAGTACTGTGTATAGTGCAGTGTAGTACTGTGTGGAGTACAGTGCATGTACTGCCGTGTAGTCCCGAGTGGAGTACTCTGTGTATAGTGCAGTGTAGTACTGAGTGGAGTACATTGCCTGTACTGCCGTGTAGTACCGAGTGGAGTACAGTGCCTGTACTGCCGTGTAGTCCCGAGTGGAGTACTGTGTGCACACTGCCGTGTAGTACTGAGTGGAGTACAGTGCCTGTACTGCCGTGTAGTACCGAGTGGAGTACAGTGCCTGTACTGCCGTGTAGTACTGAGTGGAGTACAGTGCCTGTACTGCCGTGTAGTCCCGTGTGGACTACTGTGTGTATAGTGCAGTGTAGTACTGAGTGGAGTACAGTGCATGTACTGCCGTGTAGTACCGAGTGGTTTACTGTGTGTATAGTGCCGTGTTTTACCGAGTGGAGTACAGTGCCTGTACTGCCGTGTAGTACTGAGTGGTGTACAGTGTGTATAGTGCCGTGTAGTACCGAGTGGAGTACAGTGTGTATAGTGCCGTGTAGTACTGAGTGGAGTACAGTGCATGTACTGCCGTGTAGTACAGAGTGGAGTACAGTGCAAGTACTGCCGTGTAGTACTGAGTGGAGTACAGTGCATGTACTCCCGTGTAGTACCGAGTGGAGTGCAGTGCCTGTACTGCCGTGTAGTACTGAGTGGAATACAGTGCCTGTACTGGAGTGTATTATCTAGTGGAGTACAGTGTGTATAGTGCCGTCTAGTACCGAGTGGAGTACAGTGTGTATAGTGCCGTGTAGTACTGAGTGGAGTACAGTGCCTGTACTGCCGTGTAGTACCGAGTGGAGTACAGTGCCTGTACTGCCGTGTAGTACTGAGTGGAGTACAGTGCCTGTACTGCCGTGTAGTACCGAGTGGAGTACAGTGCTTGTACTGCCGTGTAGTACTGCGTGAAGTACAGTGCCTGTACTGCCGTGTAGTGCCGAGTGGAGTACTGTGTGTATAGTGCAGTGTAGTACTGAGTGGAGTACAGTGCATGTACTGCCGTGTAGTGCCGAGTGGAGTACTGTATGTATAGTGCAGTGTAGTACTGAGTGGAGTACAGTGCCTGTACTGCCGTGTAGTACCGAGTGGAGTACAGTGCATTTACTGTCGTGTAGTCCCGAGTGGAGTACTGTGTGCATACTGCCGTGTATTACTGAGTGGAGTACAGTGCCTGTACTGTCGTGTAGTAGCGAGTGGGGGACTGTGTGTGTACTGCCGTGTAGTACTGAGTAGAGTACAGTGCCTGTTCTGCCGTGTAGTACCGAGTGGAGTACCGTGTGTATAGTGCCGTGTAGTACCGAGTGGAGTACAGTGCCTGTACTGCCGTGTAGTACTGGGTGGAGTACAGTGCCTGTAATGCCGTGTAGTACCGAGTGGAGTACTGTGTGTATAGTGCCGTGTAGTACCGAGTGGAGTACAGTGCCTGTACTGCCGTGTAGTATTGAGTGGAGTACAGTGCCTGTAATGCCGAGTAGTCCCGAGTGGAGTACAGTGCCTGTACTGCCGTATAGTACTGATTGGAGTAGAGTGCCTGTACTGCCGTGTAGTACCGAGTGGAGTACAGTGCTTGTACTCCCGTGTAGTACTGAGTGGAGTACAGTGCCTGTACTGCCGTGTAGTGCCCAGTGGAGTACTGTGTGTATAGTGCAGTGTAGTACTGAGTGGAGTACAGTGCATGTACTGCCGTGTAGTCCCGAGTGGAGTACTCTGTGTATAGTGCAGTGTAGTACTGAGTGGAGTACAGTGCCTGTACTGCCGTGTAGTACCGAGTGGAGTACAGTGCCTGTACTGCCGTGTAGTCCCGAGTGGAGTACTCTGTGCATACTGCCGTGTAGTACTGAGTGGAGTACACTGCCTGTAATGCCGTGTAGTACCGAGTGGAGTACAGTGCCTGTACTGCCGTGTAGTACTGAGTGGAGTACAGTGCCTGTACTGCCGTGTAGTCCCGAGTGGAGTACTGTGTGTATAGTGCAGTGTAGTACTGAGTGGAGTACTGTGTGTATAGTGCAGTGTAGTACTGAGTGGAGTACTGTGTGTATAGTGCCGTGTAGTACTGGGTGGAGTACAGTGCCTGTACTGCCGTGTAGTCCCAGGTGGAGTACTGTGTGCATACTGCCGTGTAGTACTGAGTGGAGTACAGTGCCTGTACTGCCGTGTAGTACCGAGTGGAGTACTGTGCCTGTACTGCCGTGTAGTACTGAATGGAGTACAGTGCGTGTAATGCCGTGTAGTACCGAGTGGAGTACAGCGCCTGTACTGCCGTGTAGTACTGAGTGGAGTACAGTGCCTGTACTGCCGTGTAGTCCCGAGTGGAGTACTGTGTGTATAGTGCAGTGTAGTACTGAGTGGAGTACAGTGCCTGTACTGCCGTGTAGTACTGGGTGGAGTACAGTGCCTGTACTGCCGTGTAGTCCCCAGTGGAATACAGTTTGTGTAGTGCAGTGTAGTACTGAGTGGAGTACAGTGCATGTACTGCCGTGTAGTACCGAGTGGAGTACTGGGTGTATAGTGCAGTGTAGTACTGAGTGGAGTACTGTGTGTATAGTGCCGTGTAGTACTGAGTGGAGTACAGTACCTGTACTGCCGTGTAGTACCGAGTGGAGTACTGTGTGTATAGTGCCGTGTAGTACACAGTGGAGTACAGTGCCTGTGCTGCCGTGTAGAACTGAGTGGAGTACAGTGCCTGTAATGCCGTGTAGTACCGAGTGGAGTACTGTGTGTATAGTGCCGTGTAGTTCTGAGTGGTGTACATTGCCTGTACTGCCGTGCAGTCCCGAGTGGAGTACTGTGTGTATAGTGCCGTGTAGTACTGAGTGGAGTACAGTGCCTGTACTGCCGTGCAGTACTGAGTGGTACAGTGCCTGTACTGCCGTGTAGTACCGAGTGGAGTACTGTGTGTATACTGCCGTGTAGTACTGAGTGGAGTACAGTACCTGTACTGCCGTGTAGTACCGAGTGGGGGACTGTGTGTATACTGCCGTGTAGTACTGAGTGGCGTACAGTGCCTGTACTGCTGGGTAGTCCCCAGTGGAGTACTGTGTGTATAGTGCAGTGTAGTACTGAGTGGAGTACAGTGCATGTACTGCCTTGTAGTCCCGAGTGGAGTACTGTATGTATAGTGCAGTATAGTACTGAGTGGAGTACAGTGCCTGTACTGCCGTGTATACCGAGTGGAGTACAGTGCCTTTACTGTCGTGTAGTCCCGAGTGGATTACTGTGTGCATACTGCCGTGTATTACTGAGTGGAGTACAGTGCCTGTACTGCCGTGTAGTAGCGAGTGGGGGACTGTGTGTGTACTGCCGTGTAGTACTGAGTAGAGTACAGTGCCTGTGCTGCCGTGTAGTACCGAGTGGAGTACTGTGTGTATAGTGCCGTGTAGTACCGAGTGGAGTACAGTGCCTGTACTGCCGTGTACTACTGAGTTGAGTACAGTGCCTGTAATGCCGTGTAGTACCGAGTGGAGTACTGTGTGTATAGTGCCGTGTAGTACCGAGTGGAGTACAGTGCCTGTACTGCCGTGTAGTACTGAGTGGAGTACAGTGCCTGTACTGCCGTGTAGTCCCGAGTGGATTACAATGCCTGTACTGCCGTGTAGTACTGACTGGAGTACAGTGTCTGTACTGCCGTGTAGTACCGAGTGGAGTACAGTGCTTGTATTGCCGTGTAGTACTGAGTGGAGTACAGTGCCTGTACTGCCGTGTAGTGCCCAGTGGAGTACTGTGTGTATAGTGCAGTGTAGTACTGAGTGGAGTACAGTGCATGTACTGCCGTGTAGTCCCGAGTGGAGTACTCTGTGTATAGTGCAGTGTAGTACTGAGTGGAGTACAGTGCCTGTACTGCCGTGTAGTACCGAGTGGAGTACAGTGCCTGTACTGCCGTGTAGTCCCGAGTGGAGTACTGTGTGCATACTGCCGTGTAGTACTGAGTGGAGTACAGTGCCTGTACTGCCGTGTAGTACCGAGGGGAGTACAGTGCCTGTACTGCCGTGTAGTACCGAGTGGAGTACTGTGTGTATAGTGCCGTGTAGTACCGAGTGGAGTACAGTGCCTGTACTGTCGTGTAGTACCGAGTGGAGTACTGTGTGTATAGTGCCGTGTAGTACCGAGTGGAGTACAGTGCCTGTACTGCTGTGTAGTACCGAGTGGAGTACTGTGTGTATAGTGCCGTGTAGTACCGAGTGGAGTACATTGCTTGTACTGCCGTGTAGTACTGAGTGGAGTACAGTGCCTGTACTGCCGTATAGTACTGAGTGGAGTACTGTGTGTATAGTGCCGTGTAGTACCGAGTGGAGTACCGTGCCTGTACTGCCGTGTAGTACTGAGTGGCGTACAGTGCCTGTACTGCCGTGTAGTACTGAGTGGTGTACAGTGCCTGTACTGCCGTGTAGTCCCGAGTGGAGTACGGTGCCTGTACTGCCGTGTAGTACTGAGTGGAGTACTGTGTGTATAGTGCCGTGTAGTACCGAGTGGAGTACCGTGCCTCTACTGCCGTGTAGCACTGAGTGGAGTACAGTGCCTGTACTGCCGTGTAGTACTGAGTGGAGTACAGTGCCTGTACTGCCGTGTAGTACTGGGTGGAGTACAGTGCGTGTACTGACGTGTAGTACCGAGTGGGGGACTGTGTGTATACTGCTGTGTAGTACCGAGTGGAGTACAGTGCCTGTACTGCCGTGTAGTACCGAGTGGAGTACTGTGTGTATAGTGCCGTGTAGTACCGAGTGGAGTACAGTGCCTGTACTGTCGTGTAGTACCGAGTGGAGTACTGTGTGTATAGTTCCGTGTAGTACCGAGTGGAGTACAGTGCCTGTACTGCTGTGTAGTACCGAGTGGAGTACTGTGTGCATACTGCCGTGTAGTACTGTGTGGAGTATAGTGCCTGTACTGCCGTGTAGTACCGGGTGGAGTACTGTTTGTATAGTGCCGTGTAGTACCGAGTGGAGTACACTGCATGTACTGCCGTGTAGTACCGAGTGGAGTACTGTGTGTATCGTGCGGTGTAGTACCGAGTGGAGTACATTGCATGTACTGCGGTGTAGTACCGAGTGGAGTACTGTGTGTATAGTGCCGTGTAGTACCGAGTGGAGTACAGTGCCTCTACTGCCGTGTAGTACTGAGTGGAGTACAGTGCCTGTACTGCCGTGTAGTCCCGAGTGGACTACAGTGCCTGTACTGCCGTGTAGTAGTGAGTGGAGTACTGTGCCTGTACTGCCGTGTGGTACTGAGTGGAGTACTGTGTGTATAGTGCCGTGTAGTACCGAGTGGAGTACAGTGCCTGTATTGCCGTGTAGTACCGAGTGGAGTACTGTGTGTATAGTGCCGTGTAGTACCGAGTGGAGTACTGTGTGCATACTGCCGTGTAGTAATGAGTGGAGTACAGTACCTGTACTGCCGTGTAGTACTGAGTGGAGTACTGTGTGTATAGTGCCGTGTAGTACAGAGTGGAGTACAGTGCCTGTATTGCCGTGTAGTACTGAGTGGAGTACAGTGTGTATAGTGCCGTGTAGTACCGCGTGGAGTACAGTGGGTGTAGTGCCGTGTAATACTGAGTGGAGTAGAGTGCCTGTACTGCCGTGTAGTACTGAGTGGAGTACTGTGCCTGTACTGCCGTGTAGTCCCGAGTGGAGTACATTGCCTGTACTGCCGTGTAGTACTGAGTGGAGTACTGTGTGTATAGTGCCGTGTAGTACAGAGTGGAGTACAGTGCCTGTATTGCCGTGTAGTACTGAGTGGAGTACAGTGCCTGTACTGCCGGGTAGTACTGAGTGGAGTACAGTGCCTGTACTGCCGTGTAGTCCCGAGTGGAGTACAGTGCCTGTACTGCCGTGTAGTACTGAGTGGAGTACTGTGTGTATAGTGCCGTGTAGTACCGAGTGGAATACAGTGCCTGCACTGCCGTGTAGTACTGAGTGGAGTACAGTGTCTGTACTGCCGTGTAGTACTGAGTGGAGTACAGTGCCTGTACTGCCGTGTAGTCCCGAATGTAGTACTGTGTGTATAGTGCCGTGTAGTACCGAGTGGAGTACAGTGCCTGTACTGCCGTGTTGTACCGAGTGGAGTACAGTGTATAGTGCCGTGTAGTACACAGTGGAGTACAGTGCCTGTACTGCCGTGTAGTACTGAGTGAAGTACAGTGCCTGTAATGCCGTGTAGTACCGAGTGAAGTACTGTGTGTATATCGCCGTGTAGTACCGAGTGGAGGACAGTGCCTGTACTGCCGTGTAGTACTGAGTGGAGTACAGTGCCTGTACTGCCGTGTAGTACCGAGTGGAGTACAGTGCTTGTACTGCCCTGTAGTACTGCGTGAAGTACAGTGCCTGTACTGCCGTGTAGTGCCGAGTGGAGTACTGTGTGTATAGTGCAGTGTAGTACTGAGTGGAGTACAGTGCATGTACTGCCGTGTAGTGCCGAGTGGAGTACTGTATGTATAGTGCAGTGTAGTACTGAGTGGAGTACAGTGCCTGTACTGCCGTGTAGTACCGAGTGGAGTACAGTGCATTTACTGTCGTGTAGTCCCGAGTGGAGTACTGTGTGCATACTGCCGTGTATTACTGAGTGGAGTACAGTGCCCGTACTGCCGTGTAGTAGCGAGTGGGGGACTGTGTGTGTACTGCCGTGTAGTACTGAGTAGAGTACAGTGCCTGTTCTGCCGCGTAGTACCGAGTGGAGTACTGTGTGTATAGTGCCGTGTAGTACCGAGTGGAGTACAGTGCCTGTACTGCCGTGTAGTACTGAGTAGAGTACAGTGCCTGTAATGCCGTGTAGTACCGAGTGGAGTACTGTGTGTATAGTGCCGTGTAGTACCGAGTGGAGTACAGTGCCTGTACTGCCGTGTAGTACTGAGTGGAGTACAGTGCCTGTAATGCCGTGTAGTCCCGAGTGGAGTACAGTGCCTGTACTGCCGTGTAGTACTGATTGGAGTAGAGTGCCTGTACTGCCGTGTAGTACCGAGTGGAGTACAGTGCTTGTACTGCCGTGTAGTACTGAGTGGAGTACAGTGCCTGTACTGCCGTGTAGTGCCCAGTGGAGTACTGTGTGTATAGTGCAGTGTAGTACTGAGTGGAGTACAGTGCATGTACTGCCGTGTAGTCCCGAGTGGAGTACTGTGTGCATACTGCCGTGTAGTACTGAGTGGAGTACAGTGCCTGTAATGCCGTGTAGTACCGAGTGGAGTACAGTGCCTGTACTGTCGTGTAGTACTGAGTGGAGTACAGTGCCTGTACTGCCGTGTAGTCCCGAGTGGAGTACTGTGTGTATAGTGCAGTGTAGTACTGAGTGGAGTACTGTGTGTATAGTACAGTGTAGTACTGAGTGGAGTACTGTGTGTATAGTGCCGTGTAGTACTGAGTGGAGTACAGTGCCTGTACTGCCGTGTAGTCCCAGGTGGAGTACTGTGTGCATACTGCCATGTAGTACTGAGTGGAGTACAGTGCCTGTACTGCCGTGTAGTACCGAGTGGAGTACTGTGCCTGTACTGCCGTGTAGTACTGAGTGGAGTACATTGCCTGTACTGCCGTGCAGTCCCGAGTGGAGTACTGTGTGTATAGTGCAGTGTAGTACTGAGTGGAGTACTGTGTGTATAGTGCCGTGTAGTACTGAGTGCAGTACAGTGCCTGTACTGCCGTGTAATACCGAGTGGAGTACTGTGTGTATAGTGCAGTGTAGTACTGAGTGGAGTACTGTGTGTATAGTGCCGTGTAGTACTGAGTGGAGTACAGTACCTGTACTGCCGTGTAGTACCGAGTGGAGTACTGTGTGTATTGTGCCGTGTAGTACACAGTGGAGTATAGTGCCTGTGCTGCCGTGTAGAACTGAGTGGAGTACAGTGCCTGTAATGCCGTGTAGTACCGAGTGGAGTACTGTGTGTATAGTGCCGTGTAGTACTGAGTGGAGTACATTGCCTGTACTGCCGTGCAGTCCCGAGTGGAGTACTGTGTGTATAGTGCCGTGTAGTACTGAGTGGAGTACAGTGCCTGTACTGCCGTGTAGTACTGAGTGGGTACAGTGCCTGTACTGCCGTGTAGTACCGAGTGGAGTACTGTGTGTATACTGCCGTGTAGTACTGAGTGGAGTACAGTACCTGTACTGCCGTGTAGTACCGAGTGGGGGACTCTGTGTATACTGCCGTGTAGTACTGAGTGGAGTACAGTGCCTGTACTGCCGAGTAGTCCCGAGTGGAGTACTGTGTGTATAGTGCAGTGTAGTACTGAGTGGAGTACAGTGCATGTACTGCCGTGTAGTCCCGAGTGGAGTACTGTATGTATAGTGCAGTATAGTACTGAGTGGAGTACAGTGCCTGTACTGCCGTGTATACCGAGTGGAGTACAGTGCCTTTACTGCCGTGTAGTCCCGAGTGGAGTACTGTGTGCATACTGCCGTGTATTACTGAGTGGAGTACAGTGCCTGTACTGTCGTGTAGTACTGAGTGGACTACAGTGCCTGTACTGCCGTGTAGTCCCGAGTGGATTACTGAGTGTATAGTGCCGTGTAGTACCGAGTGGAGTACAGTGCCTGTACTGCCGTGTAGTACTGAGTGGAGAATAGTGCCTGTACTGCCGTGTAGTCCCGAATGGAGTACTTTGTGTATAGTGCCGTGTAGTACCGAGTGGAGTACAGTGCCTGTACTGCCGTGTAGTACCGAGTGGAGTAGTGTGTATATAGTGCCGTGTAGTACACAGTGGAGTACAGTGCCTGTACTGCCGTGTAGTACTGAGTGGTGTACAGTGCCTGTAATGCTGTGTAGTAACGAGTGGAGTATTGTGTGTATAGTGCCGTGTAGTACCGAGTGGAGTACAGTGCCTGTACTGCCGTGTAGTACCGAGTGGAGTACTGTGTGTATAGTGCCGTGTAGTACACAGTGGAGTACAGTGCCTGTACTGCAGTGTAGTACTGAGTGGAGTACAGTGCCTGTACTGCAGTGTAGTCCCGAGTGGAGTACAATGCCTGTACTGCCGTGTAGTACTGATTGGAGTAATAGTGCCTGTATTGCCGTGTAGTACCGAGTGGAGTACAGTGCTTTTACTGCCGTGTAGTACTGAGTGAAGTACAGTGCCTGTACTGCCGTGTTATGCCGAGTGGAGTACTGTGTGTATAGTGCAGTGTAGTACTGAGTGGAGTACAGTGCATGTACTGCCGTGTAGTCCCGAGTTGAGTACTGTATGTATAGTGCAGTATAGTACTGAGTGGAGTACAGTGCCTGTACTGCCATGTATACCGAGTGGAGTACAGTGCCTTTACTGCCGTGTAGTCCCGAGTGGAGTACTGTGTGCATACTGCCGTGTATTACTGAGTGGAGTACAGTGCCTGTACTGCCGTGTAGTAACGAGTGGGGGACTGTGTGTGTACTGCCGTGTAGTACTGAGTAGAGTACAGTGCCTGTTCTGCCATGTAGTACCGAGTGGAGTACTGTGTGTATAGTGCCGTGTAGTACCGAGTGGAGTACATTGCCTGTACTGCCGTGTACTACTGAGTGGAGTACAGTGCCTGTACTGCCGTGTAGTCCCGAGTGGAGTACAATGCCTGTACTGCCGCGTAGTACTGATTGGAGTACAGTGCCTGTACTGGCGTGTAGTACCGAGTGGAGTACAGTGCTTGTATTGCCGTGTAGTACTGAGTGGAGTACAGTGCCTGTACTGCCGTGTAGTGCCCAGTGGAGTACTGTGTATAGTGCAGTGTAGTACTGAGTGGAGTACAGTGCATGTACTGCCGTGTAGTCCCGAGTGGAGTACTCTGTGTATAGTGCAGTGTAGTACTGAGTGGAGTACATTGCCTGAACTGCCGTGTAGTACCGAGTGGAGTACATTGCCTGTACTGCCGTGTAGTCCCGAGTGGAGTACTGTGTGCATACTGCCGTGTAGTACTGAGTGGAGTACAGTGCCTGTACTGCCGTGTAGTACCGAGTGGAGTACAGTGCCTGTACTGCCGTGTAGTACTGAGTGGAGTACAGTGCCTGTACTGCCGTGTAGTCCCGTGTGGACTACTGTGTGTATAGTGCAGTGTAGTACTGAGTGGAGTACAGTGCATGTACTGCCGTGTAGTACCGAGTGGTTTACTGTGTGTATAGTGCCGTGTAGTACCGAGTGGAGTACAGTGCCTGTACTGCCGTGTAGTACTGAGTGGTGTACAGTGTGTATAGTGCCGTGT